>NW_028139202.1:600000-1165177 GCF_964270905.1 Leucopleurus acutus
GCAATCCTGCGGTGTTGCGGCCAGCTCACAAGAAAGCGAGTTGAAGAAAGGAGCTCAGGGGCACTGTAATTCACAAACCTGCAGAGTTATAAATGACAGCTATCTTCCAAAAATATATTGAAGTAAGGCTGCCAAGAGGAATTGAAAGCGGGGCAGAATACAGGAAACCGATTTCGGGAGGTAGACTGGAATTGCATGTAAAGCATAGGAAAAGAGGCAGAACGTCCACAATGATGCACTTGGCCAAAAAGGGCGTATGCGTTTTTTCCTGAATATATTCAGGAAAAAACGCATACGCCCTTTTTGGCCAACCAAGCAAGCTTGCAAAGGAAATCTGCACTACAATGAAGTCTCACTGCCCCCCGGTCAAAAGGGCCATCTGAAAAAAGTGTAAAATCCAGAAAGGCAGGACAGGCCATGGAGAATGGGAGCCTTGTTATGCTGATGGGCGGGATGTAAATTGCCAGCAGCCACTCTGGAGAAGTGTATGGTGTTTCCTGAAACATCCAAAAAACAGAGCAACAGAAGCTAGGGCACTTCCACTTATGGTCCTATAGCTTAGGGAAATTAAAATCAAAAAGACACAGCCACCCCAATGTTTGGGACGGCTCTGTTTACAAGAACCTCGTTTACAGTACAAGTTCAATATCACAGAAAGCGAAAAATGGATAAAGAATTTGTGGTACTTACGTACAATGCAATATCACTCAGCTATAAAATCTATGTCATCAGGCCCGTAGCAGCATAATGAGTGGATTCAGGTACGATGATTCTAAGTGAAATAAGTCACACAGAAAAAGAAACATCATAAGATATCACTAATACACGGAATGTAAACTTGGCTACACAGGAACTGAATTACAAAACAGAACAGGGTGTCAAATGTAGAAAACCAACTTATGCTTGCTTAAGGGGAAAGGTGAGTTGGGGTGCTGCATAAAACCAGAGATTGAAAGTAGCACAGATACCGTTCCATAAGCCAAATATGTAATAGACAAGAGCTACTCCTTGCTCAACGAAGTGGACTCAACACCCCATATTAAACGCCTAAGAATATACCTGACTAGTAAGAGTCTACCTGACTAGTAAGAATCTTAAAACCTATGGATTTATATGTCTCCGAAAGAGAATCAAGCGTTTGTACAGCGGCATAAACGCAGCACTGATAGGATTGTTGAGGTTCGGTGAGCAAATGCAGCCCCTTTGAAGTCATATTGCATGGTACCCATTCCATGGGTCTCAACTCTCCAGGTTTAAGGGATTCTACCTTCAGCTAAAACATGCATGTGGAACCCAGAGTATGATCCACTTTGTGATCGGGAAACGTGTTCAAATGTGTCTCAGTTTCGTCCCCTGGTACTCGGGTGCAACATACCAGATGCTTTACTAACACTCTCCCCACTTGGAGAGTCAGTGCCTTTAACCTCCTGTTTGGCCCAGTTTGCAATTTCTGTGGAAAATGAACAGGAAGAGGGAGAACCAATGAGAGACTAGGTGGAGGTGTCTGAATGGGCAAATTTAACTCTCATTTCCCACCAGGAAGAGGAATTAACCAAAGGCTCAGCATGCGAAGCCGGAACCAAACTAGGGCCTGAAGCAATCCTGCGGTGTTGCGGCCAGCTCACAAGAAAGCGAGTTGAAGAAAGGAGCTCACGGGCACTGTAATTCACAAACCTGCAGAGTTATAAATGACAGCTATCTTCCAAAAATATATTGAAGTAAGGCAGCCAAGAGGAGTTGAATGCGGGGCCGAATTGCAGGAAACCGATTTCAGGAGGTAGACTGGAATTGCATGTAAAGCATAGGAAAAGAGGCAGAACGTCCACAATGATGCACTTGGCCAAAAAGGGCGTATGCGTTTTTTCCTGAATACATTCAGGAAAAAACGCATACGCCCTTTTTGGCCAACCAAGCAAGCTTGCAAAGGAAATCTGCACTACAATGAAGTCTCACTGCCCCCCGGTCAAAAGGGCCATCTGAAAAAAGTGTAAAATCCAGAAAGGCAGGAGAGGCCAAGGAGAACTAGGAGCCTTCTTATGCTGATGGGCGGGATGTAAATTGCCAGCAGCCACTCTGGAGAAGTGTATGGTGTTTCCTGAAACATCCAAAAAACAAAGCAACAGAGCCTAGGGCACTTCCACTTATGGTCCTATAGCTTAGGGAAATTAAAATCAAAAAGACACAGCCACCCCAAAGTTTGGGACGGCTCTGTTTACAAGAACCTCGTTTACGGTACAAGTTCAATATCACAGAAAGCGAAAAATAGATAAAGAAGTTGTGGTACTTACGTACAATGCAATATCACTCAGCAATGAAATCTATGTCATCAGGCCCGTAGCAGCATAATGAGTGGATTCAGGTACGATGATTCTAAGTGAAATGAGTCACACAGAAAAAGAAACATCATAAGTTATCACTACTACACGGAATGTAAACTTGGCTACATAGGAACTGAATTACAAAACAGAACAGGGTGTCAAATGCAGAAAATCAACTTATGCTTGCTTAAGGGGAAAGGTGAGTTGGGGTGCTGCATACAACAAGCAATTGAAATTAGCACAGATACCGTTCCATAAGCCAAATATGTAATAGACAAGAACTACTACTTGCTCAACGAAGTGGACTCAACACCCCATATTAAACGCCTAAGAATATACCTGACTTGTAAGAATCTTAAAACCTATGGATTTATATGTCTCTGAAAGAGAATCTAGCGTGTGTACAGCGGCATAAACGCAGCAGTGATAGGACTGGTGAGGTTCGGTGAGCAAATGCAGACCCTTTGAAGTCATATTGCATGGTACCCATTCCATGGGTCTCAACTCTCCAGGTTTAAGGGATTCTTCCTTCAGCTAAAACATGCATGTGGAACCCAGAGTATGATCCACCGTGTGATCGGGAAAAGTGTTCAAATGTGTCTCAGTTTTTGTCCCCTGGTACTCGGGTGCAACATTCCAGACGCTTTACTAACACTCCCCCACTTGGAGAGTCGGTGCCTTTAACCTCCTGTTTGGCCCAGTTTGCAATTTCTGTGGAAAATGAACAGGAATAGGGAGAACCAATGAGAGACTAGGTGGAGGTGTCTGGACGGGCAAATTTAACTCTCATTTCCCACCAGGAAGAGGAATTAACCAAAGGTTCAGCATGCCGTGCCGGAACGAAACTAGGGCCTGAAGCAATCCTGCGGTGTTGCGGCCAGCTCACAAGAAAGCGAGTTGAAGAAAGGAGCTCAGGGGCACTGTAATTCACAAACCTGCAGAGTTATAAATGACAGCTATCTTCCAAAAATATATTGAAGTAAGGCTGCCAAGAGGAATTGAAAGCGGGGCAGAATACAGGAAACCGATTTCAGGAGGTAGACTGGAATTGCATGTAAAGCATAGGAAAAGAGGCAGAACGTCCACAATGATGCACTTGGCCAAAAAGGGCGTATGCGTTTTTTCCTGAATATATTCAGGAAAAAACGCATACGCCCTTTTTGGCCAACCAAGCAAGCTTGCAAAGGAAATCTGCACTACAATGAAGTCTCACTGCCCCCCGGTCAAAAGGGCCATCTGAAAAAAGTGTAAAATCCAGAAAGGCAGGACAGGCCATGGAGAATGGGAGCCTTGTTATGCTGATGGGCGGGATGTAAATTGCCAGCAGCCACTCTGGAGAAGTGTATGGTGTTTCCTGAAACATCCAAAAAACAGAGCAACAGAAGCTAGGGCACTTCCACTTATGGTCCTATAGCTTAGGGAAATTAAAATCAAAAAGACACAGCCACCCCAATATTTGGGACGGCTCTGTTTACAAGAACCTCGTTTACAGTACAAGTTTAATATCACAGAAAGCGAAAAATGGATAAAGAATTTGTGGTACTTACGTACAATGCAATATCACTCAGCTATAAAATCTATGTCATCAGGCCCGTAGCAGCATAATGAGTGGATTCAGGTACGATGATTCTAAGTGAAATAAGTCACACAGAAAAAGAAACATCATAAGATATCACTAATACACGGAATGTAAACTT
Organism: Leucopleurus acutus; assembly: GCF_964270905.1. Classification (NCBI taxonomy): domain Eukaryota; kingdom Metazoa; phylum Chordata; class Mammalia; order Artiodactyla; family Delphinidae; genus Leucopleurus; species Leucopleurus acutus. Next base: position 604,016 of record NW_028139202.1, read on the forward strand.
GGCTACACAGGAACTGAATTACAAAACAGAACAGGGTGTCAAATGTAGAAAACCAACTTATGCTTGCTTAAGGGGAAAGGTGAGTTGGGGTGCTGCATAAAACCAGAGATTGAAAGTAGCACAGATACCGTTCCATAAGCCAAATATGTAATAGACAAGAGCTACTCCTTGCTCAACGAAGTGGACTCAACACCCCATATTAAACGCCTAAGAATATACCTGACTAGTAAGAGTCTACCTGACTAGTAAGAATCTTAAAACCTATGGATTTATATGTCTCCGAAAGAGAATCAAGCGTTTGTACAGCGGCATAAACGCAGCAGTGATAGGATTGTTGAGGTTCGGTGAGCAAATGCAGCCCCTTTGAAGTCATATTGCATGGTACCCATTCCATGGGTCTCAACTCTCCAGGTTTAAGGGATTCTTCCTTCAGCTAAAACATGCATGTGGAACCCAGAGTATGATCCACTTTGTGATCGGGAAACGTGTTCAAATGTGTCTCAGTTTCGTCCCCTGGTACTCGGGTGCAACATACCAGACGCTTTACTAACACTCTCCCCACTTGGAGAGTCAGTGCCTTTAACCTCCTGTTTGGCCCAGTTTGCAATTTCTGTGGAAAATGAACAGGAAGAGGGAGAACCAATGAGAGACTAGGTGGAGGTGTCTGAATGGGCAAATTTAACTCTCATTTCCCACCAGGAAGAGGAATTAACCAAAGGCTCAGCATGCGAAGCCGGAACCAAACTAGGGCCTGAAGCAATCCTGCGGTGTTGCGGCCAGCTCACAAGAAAGCGAGTTGAAGAAAGGAGCTCACGGGCACTGTAATTCACAAACCTGCAGAGTTATAAATGACAGCTATCTTCCAAAAATATATTGAAGTAAGGCAGCCAAGAGGAGTTGAATGCGGGGCAGAATTGCAGGAAACCGATTTCAGGAGGTAGACTGGAATTGCATGTAAAGCATAGGAAAAGAGGCAGAACGTCCACAATGATGCACTTGGCCAAAAAGAGCGTATGCGTTTTTTCCTGAATACATTCAGGAAAAAACGCATACGCCCTTTTTGGCCAACCAAGCAAGCTTGCAAAGGAAATCTGCACTACAATGAAGTCTCACTGCCCCCCGGTCAAAAGGGCCATCTGAAAAAAGTGTAAAATCCAGAAAGGCAGGACAGGCCAAGGAGAACTAGGAGCCTTCTTATGCTGATGGGCGGGATGTAAATTGCCAGCAGCCACTCTGGAGAAGTGTATGGTGTTTCCTGAAACATCCAAAAAACAAAGCAACAGAGCCTAGGGCACTTCCACTTATGGTCCTATAGCTTAGGGAAATTAAAATCAAAAAGACACAGCCACCCCAAAGTTTGGGACGGCTCTGTTTACAAGAACCTCGTTTACGGTACAAGTTCAATATCACAGAAAGCGAAAAATAGATAAAGAAGTTGTGGTACTTACGTACAATGCAATATCACTCAGCAATGAAATCTATGTCATCAGGCCCGTAGCAGCATAATGAGTGGATTCAGGTACGATGATTCTAAGTGAAATGAGTCACACAGAAAAAGAAACATCATAAGTTATCACTACTACACGGAATGTAAACTTGGCTACATAGGAACTGAATTACAAAACAGAACAGGGTGTCAAATGCAGAAAATCAACTTATGCTTGCTTAAGGGGAAAGGTGAGTTGGGGTGCTGCATACAACAAGCAATTGAAATTAGCACAGATACCGTTCCATAAGCCAAATATGTAATAGACAAGAACTACTACTTGCTCAACGAAGTGGACTCAACACCCCATATTAAACGCCTAAGAATATACCTGACTTGTAAGTATCTTAAAACCTATGGATTTATATGTCTCTGAAAGAGAATCTAGCGTGTGTACAGCGGCATAAACGCAGCAGTGATAGGACTGGTGAGGTTCGGTGAGCAAATGCAGACCCTTTGAAGTCATATTGCATGGTACCCATTCCATGGGTCTCAACTCTCCAGGTTTAAGGGATTCTTCCTTCAGCTAAAACATGCATGTGGAACCCAGAGTATGATCCACCGTGTGATCGGGAAAAGTGTTCAAATGTGTCTCAGTTTTTGTCCCCTGGTACTCGGGTGCAACATTCCAGACGCTTTACTAACACTCCCCCACTTGGAGAGTCGGTGCCTTTAACCTCCTGTTTGGCCCAGTTTGCAATTTCTGTGGAAAATGAACAGGAATAGGGAGAACCAATGAGAGACTAGGTGGAGGTGTCTGGACGGGCAAATTTAACTCTCATTTCCCACCAGGAAGAGGAATTAAGCAAAGGCACAGCATGCCGTGCCGGAACGAAACTAGGGCCTGAAGCAATCCTGCGATGTTGCGGCCAGCTCACAAGAAAGTGAGTTGAAGAAAGGAGCTCAGGGGCACTGTAATTCACAAACCTGCAGAGTTATAAATGACAGCTATCTTCCAAAAATATATTGAAGTAAGGCAGCCAAGAGGAATTGAAAGCGGGGCAGAATTGCAGGAAACCGATTTCAGGAGGTAGACTGGAATTGCATGTAAAGCATAGGAAAAGAGGCAGAATGTCCACAATGATGCACTTGGCCAAAAAGTGCGTATGCGTTTTTTCCTGAATATATTCAGGAAAAAACGCATACGCCCTTTTTGGCCAACCAAGCAAGCTTGCAAAGGAAATCTGCACTACAATGAAGTCTCACTGCCCCCCGGTCAAAAGGGACATCTGAAATAAGTGTAAAATCCAGAAAGGCAGGACAGGCCATGGAGAACTGGGAGCCTTGTTATGCTGATGGGCGGGATGTAAATTGCCAGCAGCCACTCTGGAGAAGTGTATGGTGTTTCCTGAAACATCCAAAAAACAAAGCAACAGAGCCGAGGGCACTTCCACTTATGGTCCTATAGCTTAGGGAAATTAAAATCAAAAAGACACAGCCACCCCAAAGTTTGGGACGGCTCTGTTTACAAGAACCTCGTTTACGGTACAAGTTGAATATCACAGAAAGCGAAAAATGGATAAAGAAGTTGTGGTACTTACGTACAATGCAATATCACTCAGCAATGAAATCTATGTCATCAGGTCCGTAGCAGCATAATGAGTGGATTCAGGTACGATGATTATAAGTGAAATAAGTCACACAGAAAAAGAAACATCATAAGATATCACTAATACACGGAATGTAAACTTGGCTACACAGGAACTGAATTACAAAACATAACAGGGTCTCAAATGTAGAAAACCAACTTATGCTTCATTAAGGGGAAAGGTGACTTGCGGTGCGGCATAAAACCAGAGATTGAAATTAGCACAGATACCGTTCCATAAGCCAAATATGTAATAGACAAGAGCTACTCCTTGCTCAACGAAGTGGACTCAACACCCCATATTAAACGCCTAAGAATATACCTGACTAGTAACAATCTTAAAACCTATGGATTTATATGTCTCTGAAAGAGAATCAAGCATGTGTACAGCGGCATGAACGCACCAGTGATAGGACTGGTGAGGTTCGGTGAGCAAATGCAGACCCTTTGAAGTCATATTGCATGGTACCCATTCCATGGGTCTCAACTCTCCATGTTTAAGGGATTCTTCCTTCAGCTAAAACATGCATGTGGAACCCAGAGTATGATCCACCGTGTGATTGGAAAACGTGTTCAAATGTTTCTCAGTTTTCGTCAGCTGGTACTCAGGTGCAACATTCCAGACGCTTTACTAACACTCCCCCACTTGGAGAGTCAGTGCCTTTAACCTCCTGTTTGGCCCAGTTTGCAATTTCTGTGGAAAATGAACAGGAATAGGGAGAACCAATGAGAGACTAGGTGGAGGTGTCTGGACGGGCAAATTTAACTCTCATTTCCCACCAGGAAGAGGAAATAACCAAAGGCGCAGCATGCCGTGCCAGAACCAAACTAGGGCCTGAAGCAATCCTGCGATGTTGCGGCCAGCTCACAAGAAAGTGAGTTGAAGAAAGGAGCTCAGGGACACTGTAATTCACAAACCTGCAGAGTTATAAATGACAGCTATCTTCCAAAAATATATTGAAGTAAGGCTGCCAAAAGGAGTTGAAAGCGGGGCAGAATTGCAGGAGACCGATTTCAGGAGGTAGACTGGAATTGCATGTAAAGCATAGGAAAAGAGACAGAACGTCCACAATGATGCACTTGGCCAAAAAGGGCGTATGCGTTTTTTCCTGAATATATTCAGGAAAAAACGCATACGCCCTTTTTGGCCAACCAAGCAAGCTTGCAAAGGAAATCTGCACTACAATGAAGTCTCACTGCCCCCCGGTCAAAAGGGCCATCTGAAAAAAGTGTAAAATCCAGAAAGGCAGGACAGGCCATGGAGAACTGGGAGCCATGTTATGCTGATGGGCGGGATGTAAATTGCCAACAGCCACTGTGGAGAAGTGTATGGTGTTTCCTGAAACATCTAAAAAACAAAGCAACAGAGCCTAGGGCACTTCCACATATGGTCCTATAGCTTAGGGAAATTAAAATCAAAAAGACAGAGCCACCCCAAATTTTGGGCCGGCTCTGTTTACAAGAACCTCGTTTACGGTACAAGTTCAATATCACAGAAAGCGAAAAATGGATAAAGAAGTTGTGGTACTTACGTACAATGCAATATCACTCAGCAATGAAATCTATGTCATCAGGCCCGTAGCAGCATAATGAGTGGATTCAGGTACGATGATTGTAAGTGAAATAAGTCACACAGAAAAAGAAGCATCATAAGATATCACTAATACACGGAATGTAAACTTGGCTACAAAGGAACTGAATTACAAAACAGAACAGGGTCTCAAATGTAGAATACCAACTTATGCTTGCTTAAGGGGAAAGGTGAGTTGGGGTGCTGCATAAAACCAGAGATTGAAATTAGCACAGATACCTTTCCATAAGCCAAATATGTAATAGAGAAGAGCTACTCCTTGCTCAACGAAGTGGACTCAACACCCCATATTAAACGCCTAAGAATATACCTGACTAGTAAGAATCTTAAAACCTATAGATTTATATGTCTCCGAAAGAGAATCAAACGTGTGTACAGCGGCATAAACGCAGCAGTGATAGGATTGGTGAGGTTCGGTGAGCAAATGCAGACCCTTTGAAGTCATATTGCATGGTACCAATTCCATGGGTCTCAACTCTCCAGGTTTAAGGGATTCTTCCTTCAGCTAAAACATGCATGTGGAACCCAGAGTATGATCCACGGTGTGATCGGGAAACGTGTTCAAATGTGTCTCAGTTTTCGTCCCCTAGTACTCGGGTGCAACATTCCAGATGCTTTACTAACACTCTCCCCACTTGGAGAGTCAGTGCCTTTAACCTCCTGTTTGGCCAGTTTGCAATTTCTGTGGAAAATGAACAGGAATAGGGAGAACCAATGAGAGACTAGGTGGAGGTGTCTGGACAAGCAAATTTAACTCTCATTTCCCACCAGGAAGAGGAATTAACCAAAGGCTCAGCATGCCATGCCGGAACCAAACTAGGGTCTGAAGCAATCCTGCGGTGTTGCGGCCAGCTCACAAGAAAGCGAGTTGAAGAAAGGAGCACAGGGGCACTGTAATTCACAAACCTGCAGAGTTATAAATGACAGCTATCTTCCAAAAATATATTGAAGTAAGGCTGCCAAGAGGAGTTGAAAACGGGGCAGAATTGCACGAAACCGATTTCAGGAGGTAGACTGGAATTGCATGTAAAGCATAGGAAAAGAGGCAGAACGTCCACAATGATGCACTTGGCCAAAAAGGGCGTATGCGTTTTTTCCTGAATATATTCAGGAAAAAACGCATACGCCCTTTTTGGCCAACCAAGCAAGCTTGCAAAGGAAATCTGCACTACAATGAAGTCTCACTGCCCCCCGGTCAAAAGGGCCATCTGAAAAAAGTGTAAAATCCAGAAAGGCAGGACAGGCCATGGAGAACTGCGAGCCTTGTTATGCTGATGGGTGGGATGTAAATTGCCAACAGCCACTCTGGAGAAGTGTATGGTGTTTCCTGAAACATCTAAAAAACAAAGCAACAGAGCCTAGGGCACTTCCACATATGGTCCTATAGCTTAGGGAAATTAAAATCAAAAAGACAGAGCCACCCCAAATTTTGGGCCGGCTCTGTTTACAAGAACCTCGTTTACGGTACAAGTTCAATATCACAGAAAGCGAAAAATGGATAAAGAAGTTGTGGTACTTACGTACAATGCAATATCACTCAGCAATGAAATCTATGTCATCAGGCCCGTAGCAGCATAATGAGTGGATTCAGGTACGATGATTGTAAGTGAAATAAGTCACACAGAAAAAGAAGCATCATAAGATATCACTAATACACGGAATGTAAACTTGGCTACAAAGGAACTGAATTACAAAACAGAACAGGTTCTCAAATGTAGAATACCAACTTATGCTTGCTTAAGGGGAAAGGTGAGTTGGGGTGCTGCATAAAACGAGAGATTGAAATTAGCACAGATACTGTTCCATAAGCCAAATATGTAATAGACAAGAGCTACTCCTTGCTCAACGAAGTGGACTCAACACCCCATATTAAACGCCTAAGAATATACCTGACTAGTAAGAATCTTAAAACCTATGGATTTATATGTCTCCGAAAGAGAATCAAACGTGTGTACAGAGGCATAAACGCAGCAGTGATAGGATTGGTGAGGTTCGGTGAGCAAATGCAGACCCTTTGAAGTCATATTGCATGGTACCAATTCCATGGGTCTCAACTCTCCAGGTTTAAGGGATTCTTCCTTCAGCTAAAACATGCATGTGGAACCCAGAGTATGATCCATGGTGTGATCGGGAAACGTGTTCAAATGTGTCTCAGTTTTCGTCCCCTAGTACTCGGGTGCAACATTCCAGATGCTTTACTAACACTCTCCCCACTTGGAGAGTCAGTGCCTTTAACCTCCTGTTTGGCCAGTTTGCAATTTCTGTGGAAAATGAACAGGAATAGGGAGAACCAATGAGAGACTAGGTGGAGGTGTCCGGACGGCCAAATTTAACTCTCATTTCCCACCAGGAGGAGGAATTAACCAAAGGCTCAGCATGCCATGCCGGAACCAAACTAGGGTCTGAAGCAATCCTGCGGTGTTGCGGCCAGCTCACAAGAAAGCGAGTTGAAGAAAGGAGCTCAGGGGCACTGTAATTCACAAACCTGCAGAGTTATAAATGACAGCTATCTTCCAAAAATATATTGAAGTAAGGCAGCCAAGAGGAATTGAAAGCGGGGCAGAATTGCAGGAAACCGATTTCAGGAGGTAGACTGGAATTGCATGTAAAGCATAGGAAAAGAGGCAGAATGTCCACAATGATGCACTTGGCCAAAAAGGGCGTATGCGTTTTTTCCTGAATATATTCAGGAAAAAACGCATACGCCCTTTTTGGCCAACCAAGCAAGCTTGCAAAGGAAATCTGCACTACAATGAAGTCTCACTGCCCCCCGGTCAAAAGGGACATCTGAAATAAGTGTAAAATCCAGAAAGGCAGGACAGGCCATGGAGAACTGGGAGCCTTGTTATGCTGATGGGCGGGATGTAAATTGCCAGCAGCCACTCTGGAGAAGTGTATGGTGTTTCCTGAAACATCCAAAAAACAAAGCAACAGAGCCGAGGGCACTTCCACTTATGGTCCTATAGCTTAGGGAAATTAAAATCAAAAAGACACAGCCACCCCAAAGTTTGGGACGGCTCTGTTTACAAGAACCTCGTTTACGGTACAAGTTGAATATCACAGAAAGCGAAAAATGGATAAAGAAGTTGTGGTACTTACGTACAATGCAATATCACTCAGCAATGAAATCTATGTCATCAGGTCCGTAGCAGCATAATGAGTGGATTCAGGTACGATGATTATAAGTGAAATAAGTCACACAGAAAAAGAAACATCATAAGATATCACTAATACACGGAATGTAAACTTGGCTACACAGGAACTGAATTACAAAACATAACAGGGTCTCAAATGTAGAAAACCAACTTATGCTTCATTAAGGGGAAAGGTGACTTGCGGTGCGGCATAAAACCAGAGATTGAAATTAGCACAGATACCGTTCCATAAGCCAAATATGTAATAGACAAGAGCTACTCCTTGCTCAACGAAGTGGACTCAACACCCCATATTAAACGCCTAAGAATATACCTGACTAGTAACAATCTTAAAACCTATGGATTTATATGTCTCTGAAAGAGAATCAAACATGTGTACAGCGGCATGAACGCACCAGTGATAGGACTGGTGAGGTTCGGTGAGCAAATGCAGACCCTTTGAAGTCATATTGCATGGTACCCATTCCATGGGTCTCAACTCTCCATGTTTAAGGGATTCTTCCTTCAGCTAAAACATGCATGTGGAACCCAGAGTATGATCCACCGTGTGATTGGAAAACGTGTTCAAATGTTTCTCAGTTTTCGTCCCCTGGTACTCAGGTGCAACATTCCAGACGCTTTACTAACACTCCCCCACTTGGAGAGTCAGTGCCTTTAACCTCCTGTTTGGCCCAGTTTGCAATTTCTGTGGAAAATGAACAGGAATAGGGAGAACCAATGAGAGACTAGGTGGAGGTGTCTGGACGGGCAAATTTAACTCTCATTTCCCACCAGGAAGAGGAAATAACCAAAGGCGCAGCATGCCGTGCCAGAACCAAACTAGGGCCTGAAGCAATCCTGCGATGTTGCGGCCAGCTCACAAGAAAGTGAGTTGAAGAAAGGAGCTCAGGGACACTGTAATTCACAAACCTGCAGAGTTATAAATGACAGCTATCTTCCAAAAATATATTGAAGTAAGGCTGCCAAAAGGAGTTGAAAGCGGGGCAGAATTGCAGGAGACCGATTTCAGGAGGTAGAATGGAATTGCATGTAAAGCATAGGAAAAGAGGCAGAACGTCCACAATGATGCACTTGGCCAGAAAGGGCGTATGTGTTTTTTCCTGAATATATTCAGGAAAAAACGCATACGCCCTTTTTGGCCAACCAAGCAAGCTTGCAAAGAAAATCTGCACTACAATGAAGTCTCACTGCCCCCCGGTCAAAAGGGCCATCTGAAAAAAGTGTAAAATCCAGAAAGGCAGGACAGGCCATGGAGAACTGAAAGCCTTGTTATGCTGATGGGCGGGATGTAAATTGCCAACAGCCACTGTGGAGAAGTGTATGGTGTTTCCTGAAACATCTAAAAAACAAAGCAACAGAGCCTAGGGCACTTCCACATATGGTCCTATAGCTTAGGGAAATTAAAATTAAAAAGACACAGCCACCCCAATGTTTGGGACGGCTCTGTTTACAAGAACCTCGTTTACGGTACAAGTTCAATATCACAGAAAGCGAAAAATGGATAAAGAAGTTGTGGTACTTCCGTACAATGCAATATCACTCAGCAATGAAATCTATGTCATCAGGCCCGTAGCAGCATAATGAGTGGATTCAGGTACGATGATTCTAAGTGAAATAAGTCACACAGAAAAAGAAATATCATAAGGTATCACTAATGCACGGAATGTAAACTTGGCTACACAGGAACTGAATTACAAAACAGAACAGGGTCTCAAATGTAGAAAACCAACTTATGCTTGCTTAAGGGGAAAGGTGAGTTGGGGTGCTGCATAAAACCAGAGATTGAAATTAGCACAGATACCGTTCCGTAAGCCAAATATGTAATAGACAAGAGCTACTCCTTGCTCAACGAAGTGGACTCAACACCCCATATTAAACGCCTAAGAATATACCTGACTAGTAAGAATCTTAAAACCTATGGATTTATATGTCTCCGAAAGAGAATCAAGCGTGTGAACAGCGGCATAAACGCAGCAGTGATAGGATTGGTGAGGTTCGGTGAGCAAATGCAGACCCTTTGAAGTCATATTGCATGGTACCCATTCCATGGGTCTCAACTCTCCAGGTTTAAGGGATTCTTCCTTCAGCTAAAACACGCATGTGGAACCCAGAGTATGATCCACCGTGTGGTCAGGAAACGTGTTCAAATGTGTCTCAGTTTTCGTCCCCTGGTACTCGGGTACAACATTCCAGACGCTTTACTAACACTCTCCCCACTTGGAGAGTCAGTGCCTTTAACCTCCTATTTCACCCAGTTTGCAATTTCTGTGGAAAATGAACAGGAATAGGGAGAACCAATGAGAGACTAGGTGGAGGTGTCTGGACGGGCAAATTTAACTCTCATTTCCCACCAGGAAGAGGAATTAACCAAAGGTTCAGCATGCCGTGCCGGAACGAAACTAGGGCCTGAAGCAATCCTGCGGTGTTGCGGCCAGCTCACAAGAAAGCGAGTTGAAGAAAGGAGCTCAGGGGCACTGTAATTCACAAACCTGCAGAGTTATAAATGACAGCTATCTTCCAAAAATATATTGAAGTAAGGCTGCCAAGAGGAATTGAAAGCGGGGCAGAATTGCAGGAAACCGATTTCAGGAGGTAGACTGGAATTGCATGTAAAGCATAGGAAAAGAGGCAGAACGTCCACAATGATGCACTTGGCCAAAAAGGGCGTATGCGTTTTTTCCTGAATATATTCAGGAAAAAACGCATACGCCCTTTTTGGCCAACCAAGCAAGCTTGCAAAGGAAATCTGCACTACAATGAAGTCTCACTGCCCCCCGGTCAAAAGGGCCATCTGAAAAAATTGTAAAATCCAGAAAGGCAGGACAGGCCATGGAGAATGGGAGCCTTTTTATGCTGATGGGCGGGATGTAAATTGCCAGCAGCCACTCTGGAGAAGTGTATGGTGTTTCCTGAAACATCCAAAAAACATAGCAACAGAAGCTAGGGCACTTCCACTTATGGTCCTATAGCTTAGGGAAATTAAAATCAAAAAGACACAGCCACCCCAATGTTTGGGACGGCTCTGTTTACAAGAACCTCGTTTACAGTACAAGTTCAATATCACAGAAAGCAAAAAATGGACAAAGAATTTGTGGTACTTACGTACAATGCAATATCACTCAGCTATAAAATCTATGTCATCAGGCCCGTAGCAGCATAATGAGTGGATTCAGGTACGATGATTCTAAGTGAAATAAGTCACACAGAAAAAGAAACATCATAAGATATCACTAATACACGGAATGTAAACTTGGCTACACAGGAACTGAATTACAAAACAGAACAGGGTGTCAAATGTAGAAAACCAACTTATGCTTGCTTAAGGGGAAAGGTGAGTTGGGGTGCGGCATAAAACCAGAGATTGAAAGTAGCACAGATACCGTTCCATAAGCCAAATATGTAATAGACAAGAGCTACTCCTTGCTCAACGAAGTGGACTCAACACCCCATATTAAACGCCTAAGAATATACCTGACTAGTAAGAATCTTAAAACCTATGGATTTATATGTCTCCGAAAGAGAATCAAGCGTGTGTACAGCGGCATAAGCGCAGCGGTGATAGGATTGGTGAGGTTCGGTGAGCAAATGCAGACCCTTTGAAGTCATATTGCATGGTACCCATTCCATGGGTCTCAACTCTCCATGTTTAAGGGATTCTTCCTTCAGCTAAAACATGCATGTGGAACCCAGAGTATGATCCACCGTGTGATTGGAAAACGTGTTCAAATGTGTCTCAGTTTTCGTCCCCTGGTACTTGGGTGCAACATTCCAGATGCTTTACTAACACTCTCCCCACTTGGAGAGTCAGTGCCTTTAACCTCCTGTTTGGCCCAGTTTGCAATTTCTGTGGAAAATGAACAGGAATAGGGAGAAACAATGAGAGACTAGGTGGAGGTGTCCGGACGGGCAAATTTAACTCTCATTTCCCACCAGGAAGAGGAATTAACCAAAGGCTCAGCGTGCCATGCCGGAACCAAACTAGGGCCTGAAGCAATCCTGCGGTGTTGCGGCCAGCTCACAAGAAAGCGAGTTGAAGAAAGGAGCTCAGGGGCACTGTAATTCACAAAGCTGCAGAGTTATAAATGACAGCTATCGTCCAAAAATATATTGAAGGAAGGCTGCCAAGAGGACTTGAAAGCGGGGCAGAATTGCAGGAAACCGATTTCAGGAGGTAGACTGGAATTGCATGTAAAGCATAGGAAAAGAGGCAGAACGTCCACAATGATGCACTTGGCCAAAAAGGGCGTATGCGTTTTTTCCTGAATATATTCAGGAAAAAACGCATACGCCCTTTTTGGCCAACCAAGCAAGCTTGCAAAGGAAATCTGCACTACAATGAAGTCTCACTGCCCCCCGGTCAAAAGGGCCATCTGAAAAAAGTGTAAAATCCAGAAAGGCAGGACAGGCCAAGGAGAACTAGGAGCCGTCTTATGCTGACGGGCGGGATGTAAATTGACAGCAGCCACTCTGGAGAAGTGTATGGTGTTTCCTGAAACATCCAAAAAACAAAGCAACAGAGCCTAGGGCACTTCCACTTATGGTCCTATAGCTTAGGGAAATTAAATTCAAAAAGACACAGCCACCCCAAAGTTTGGGATGGCTCTGTTTACAAGAACCTCGTTTACGGTACAAGTTCAATATCACAGAAAGCGAAAAATGGATAAAGAAGTTGTGGTACTTACGTACAATGCAATATCACTCAGCAATGAATTCTATGTCATCAGGCCCGTAGCAGCATAATGAGTGGATTCAGGTATGATGATTCTAAGTGAAATGAGTCACACAGAAAAAGAAACATCATAAGTTATCACTACTACACGGAATGTAAACTTGGCTACACAGGAACTGAATTACAAAACAGAAAATGGTGTCAAATGTAGAAAACCCACTTATGCTTGCTTAAGGGGAAAGGTGAGTTGGGGTGCTACATACAACAAGAGATTGAAATTAGCACAGATACCGTTCCATAAGCCAAATATGTAATAGACAAGAACTACTACTTGCTCAACGAAGTGGACTCAACACCCCATATTAAAAGCCTAAGAATATACCTGACTAGTAAGAATCTTAAAACCTATGGATTTATATATCTCCGAAAGAGAATCAAGCGTGTGTACAACGGCATAAACGCAGCAGTGATAGGATTGGTGAGGTTCGGTGAGCAAATGCAGACCCTTTGAAGTCATATTGCATGGTACCCATTCCATGGGTCTCAACTCTCCAGGTTTAAGGGATTCTTCCTTCAGCTAAAACATGCATGTGGAACCCAGAGTATGATCCACCGTGTGATCGGGAAAAGTGTTCAAATGTGTCTCAGTTTTTGTCCCCTGGTACTCGGGTGCAACATTCCAGACGCTTTACTAACACTCCCCCACTTGGAGAGTCGGTGCCTTTAACCTCCTGTTTGGCCCAGTTTGCAATTTCTGTGGAAAATGAACAGGAATAGGGAGAACCAATGAGAGACTAGGTGGAGGTGTCTGGACGGGCAAATTTAACTCTCATTTCCCACCAGGAAGAGGAATTAAGCAAAGGCACAGCATGCCGTGCCGGAACGAAACTAGGTTCTGAAGCAATCCTGCGATGTTGCGGCCAGCTCACAAGAAAGTGAGTTGAAGAAAGGAGCTCAGGGGCACTGTAATTCACAAACCTGCAGAGTTATAAATGACAGCTATCTTCCAAAAATATATTGAAGTAAGGCAGCCAAGAGGAATTGAAAGCGGGGCAGAATTGCAGGAAACCGATTTCAGGAGGTAGACTGGAATTGCATGTAAAGCATAGGAAAAGAGGCAGAATGTCCACAATGATGCACTTGGCCAAAAAGGGCATATGCGTTTTTTCCTGAATATATTCAGGAAAAAACGCATACGCCCTTTTTGGCCAACCAAGCAAGCTTGCAAAGGAAATCTGCACTACAATGAAGTCTCACTGCCCCCCGGTCAAAAGGGACATCTGAAATAAGTGTAAAATCCAGAAAGGCAGGACAGGCCATGGAGAACTGGGAGCCTTGTTATGCTGATGGGCGGGATGTAAATTGCCAGCAGCCACTCTGGAGAAGTGTATGGTGTTTCCTGAAACATCCAAAAAACAAAGCAACAGAGCCTAGGGCACTTCTACTTATGGTCCTATAGCTTAGGGAAATTAAAATCAAAAAGACACAGCCACCCCAAAGTTTGGGCTGGCTCTGTTTACAAGAACCTCGTTTACGGTACAAGTTGAATATCACAGAAAGTGAAAAATGGATAAAGAAGTTGTGGTACTTACGTACAATGCAATATCACTCAGCAATGAAATCTATGTCATCAGGTCCGTAGCAGCATAATGAGTGGATTCAGGTACGATGATTATAAGTGAAATAAGTCACACAGAAAAAGAAACATCATAAGATATCACTAATACACGGAATGTAAACTTGGCTACACAGGAACTGAATTACAAAACATAACAGGGTCTCAAATGTAGAAAACCAACTTATGCTTCATTAAGGGGAAAGGTGACTTGCGGTGCGGCATAAAACCAGAGATTGAAATTAGCACAGATACCGTTCCATAAGCCAAATATGTAATAGACAAGAGCTACTCCTTGCTCAACGAAGTGGACTCAACACCCCATATTAAACGCCTAAGAATATACCTGACTAGTAACAATCTTAAAACCTATGGATTTATATGTCTCTGAAAGAGAATCAAGCATGTGTACAGCGGCATGAACGCACCAGTGATAGGACTGGTGAGGTTCGGTGAGCAAATGCAGACCCTTTGAAGTCATATTGCATGGTACCCATTCCATGGGTCTCAACTCTCCATGTTTAAGGGATTCTTCCTTCAGCTAAAACATGCATGTGGAACCCAGAGTATGATCCACCGTGTGATTGGAAAACGTGTTCAAATGTTTCTCAGTTTTCGTCCCCTGGTACTCGGGTGCAACATTCCAGACGCTTTACTAACACTCCCCCACTTGGAGAGTCAGTGCCTTTAACCTCCTGTTTGGCCCAGTTTGCAATTTCTGTGGAAAATGAACAGGAATAGGGAGAACCAATGAGAGACTAGGTGGAGGTGTCTGGACGGGCAAATTTAACTCTCATTTCCCACCAGGAAGAGGAAATATCCAAAGGCGCAGCATGCCGTGCCAGAACCAAACTAGGGCCTGAAGCAATCCTGCGATGTTGCGGCCAGCTCACAAGAAAGTGAGTTGAAGAAAGGAACTCAGGGACACTGTAATTCACAAACCTGCAGAGTTATAAATGACAGCTATCTTCCAAAAATATATTGAAGTAAGGCTGCCAAAAGGAGTTGAAAGCAGGGCAGAATTGCAGGAGACCGATTTCAGGAGGTAGACTGGAATTGCATGTAAAGCATAGGAAAAGAGGCAGAACGTCCACAATGATGCACTTGGCCAAAAAGTGCGTATGCGTTTTTTCCTGAATATATTCAGGAAAAAACGCATACGCCCTTTTTGGCCAACCAAGCAAGCTTGCAAAGGACATCTGCACTACAATGAAGTCTCACTGCCCCCCGGTCAAAAGGGCCATCTGAAAAAAGTGTAAAATCCAGAAAGGCAGGACAGGCCATGGAGAACTGGGAGCCATGTTATGCTGATGGGCGGGATGTAAATTGCCAACAGCCACTGTGGAGAAGTGTATGGTGTTTCCTGAAACATCTAAAAAACAAAGCAACAGAGCCTAGGGCACTTCCACATATGGTCCTATAGCTTAGGGAAATTAAAATCAAAAAGACACAGCCACCCCAAATTTTGGGCCGGCTCTGTTTACAAGAACCTCGTTTACGGTACAAGTTCAATATCACAGAAAGCGAAAAATGGATAAAGAAGTTGTGGTACTTACGTACAATGCAATATCACTCAGCAAAGAAATCTATGTCATCAGGCCCGTAGCAGCATAATGAGTGGATTCAGGTACGATGATTGTAAGTGAAATAAGTCACACAGAAAAAGAAGCATCATAAGATATCACTAATACACGGAATGTAAACTTGGCTACAAAGGAACTGAATTACAAAACAGAACAGGGTCTCAAATGTAGAATACCAACTTATGCTTGCTTAAGGGGAAAGGTGAGTTGGGGTGCTGCATAAAACCAGAGATTGAAATTAGCACAGATAACGTTCAATAAGCCAAATATGTAATAGACAAGAGCTACTCCTTGCTCAACGAAGTGGACTCAACACCCCATATTAAACGCCTAAGAATATACCTGACTAGTAAGAATCTTAAAACCTATGGATTTATATGTCTCCGAAAGAGAATCAAACGTGTGTACAGAGGCATAAACGCAGCAGTGATAGGATTGGTGAGGTTCGGTGAGCAAATGCAGACCCTTTGAAGTCATATTGCATGGTACCAATTCCATGGGTCTCAACTCTCCAGGTTTAAGGGATTCTTCCTTCAGCTAAAACATGCATGTGGAACCCAGAGTATGATCCACGGTGTGATCGGGAAACGTGTTCAAATGTGTCTCAGTTTTCGTCCCCTAGTACTCGGGTGCAACATTCCAGATGCTTTACTAACACTCTCCCCACTTGGAGAGTCAGTGCCTTTAACCTCCTGTTTGGCCAGTTTGCAATTTCTGTGGAAAATGAACAGGAATAGGGAGAACCAATGAGAGACTAGGTGGAGGTGTCCGGACGGGCAAATTTAACTCTCATTTCCCACCAGGAAGAGGAATTAACCAAAGGCTCAGCATGCCATGCCGGAACCAAACTAGGGTCTGAAGCAATCCTGCGGTGTTGCGGCCAGCTCACAAGAAAGCGAGTTGAAGAAAGGAGCTCAGGGGCACTGTAATTCACAAACCTGCAGAGTTATAAATGACAGCTATCTTCCAAAAATATATTGAAGTAAGGGTGCCAAGAGGAGTTGAAAGCGGGGCAGAATTGCAGGAAACCGATTTCAGGAGGTAGACTGGAATTGCATGTAAAGCATAGGAAAAGAGGCAGAACGTCCACAATGATGCACTTGGCCAGAAAGGGCGTATGCGTTTTTTCCTGAATATATTCAGGAAAAAACGCATACGCCCTTTTTGGCCAACCAAGCAAGCTTGCAAAGAAAATCTGCACTACAATGAAGTCTCACTGCCCCCCGGTCAAAAGGGCCATCTGAAAAAAGTGTAAAATCCAGAAAGGCAGGACAGGCCATGGAGAACTGAAAGCCTTGTTATGCTGATGGGCGGGATGTAAATTGCCAACAGCCACTGTGGAGAAGTGTATGGTGTTTCCTGAAACATCTAAAAAACAAAGCAACAGAGCCTAGGGCACTTCCACATATGGTCCTATAGCTTAGGGAAATTAAAATTAAAAAGACACAGCCACCCCAAAGTTTGGGACGGCTCTGTTTACAAGAACCTCGTTTACGGTACAAGTTCAATATCACAGAAAGCGAAAAATGGATAAAGAAGTTGTGGTACTTCCGTACAATGCAATATCACTCAGCAATGAAATCTATGTCATCAGGCCCGTAGCAGCATAATGAGTGGATTCAGGTACGATGATTCTAAGTGAAATAAGTCACAAGAAAAAGAAATATCATAAGGTATCACTAATGCACGGAATGTAAACTTGGCTACACAGGAACTGAATTACAAAACAGAACAGGGTCTCAAATGTAGAAAACCAACTTATGCTTGCTTAAGGAGAAAGGTGAGTTGGGGTGCTGCATAAAACCAGAGATTGAAATTAGCACAGATACTGTTCCATAAGCCAAATATGTAATAGACAAGAGCTACTCCTTGCTCAACGAAGTGGACTCAACACCCCATATTAAACGCCTAAGAATATACCTGACTAGTAAGAATCTTAAAACCTATGGATTTATATGTCTCCGAAAGAGAATCAAACGTGTGTACAGAGGCATAAACGCAGCAGTGATAGGATTGGTGAGGTTCGGTGAGCAAATGCAGACCCTTTGAAGTCATATTGCATGGTACCAATTCCATGGGTCTCAACTCTCCAGGTTTAAGGGATTCTTCCTTCAGCTAAAACATGCATGTGGAACCCAGAGTATGATCCACGGTGTGATCGGGAAACGTGTTCAAATGTGTCTCAGTTTTCGTCCCCTAGTACTCGGGTGCAACATTCCAGATGCTTTACTAACACTCTCCCCACTTGGAGAGTCAGTGCCTTTAACCTCCTGTTTGGCCAGTTTGCAATTTCTGTGGAAAATGAACAGGAATAGGGAGAACCAATGAGAGACTAGGTGGAGGTGTCCGGACGGGCAAATTTAACTCTCATTTCCCACCAGGAAGAGGAATTAACCAAAGGCTCAGCATGCCATGCCGGAACCAAACTAGGGTCTGAAGCAATCCTGCGGTGTTGCGGCCAGCTCACAAGAAAGCGAGTTGAAGAAAGGAGCTCAGGGGCACTGTAATTCACAAACCTGCAGAGTTATAAATGACAGCTATCTTCCAAAAATATATTGAAGTAAGGGTGCCAAGAGGAGTTGAAAGCGGGGCAGAATTGCAGGAAACCGATTTCAGGAGGTAGACTGGAATTGCATGTAAAGCATAGGAAAAGAGGCAGAACGTCCACAATGATGCACTTGGCCAGAAAGGGCGTATGCGTTTTTTCCTGAATATATTCAGGAAAAAACGCATACGCCCTTTTTGGCCAACCAAGCAAGCTTGCAAAGAAAATCTGCACTACAATGAAGTCTCACTGCCCCCCGGTCAAAAGGGCCATCTGAAAAAAGTGTAAAATCCAGAAAGGCAGGACAGGCCATGGAGAACTGAAAGCCTTGTTATGCTGATGGGCGGGATGTAAATTGCCAACAGCCACTGTGGAGAAGTGTATGGTGTTTCCTGAAACATCTAAAAAACAAAGCAACAGAGCCTAGGGCACTTCCACATATGGTCCTATAGCTTAGGGAAATTAAAATTAAAAAGACACAGCCACCCCAAAGTTTGGGACGGCTCTGTTTACAAGAACCTCGTTTACGGTACAAGTTCAATATCACAGAAAGCGAAAAATGGATAAAGAAGTTGTGGTACTTCCGTACAATGCAATATCACTCAGCAATGAAATCTATGTCATCAGGCCCGTAGCAGCATAATGAGTGGATTCAGGTACGATGATTCTAAGTGAAATAAGTCACAAGAAAAAGAAATATCATAAGGTATCACTAATGCACGGAATGTAAACTTGGCTACACAGGAACTGAATTACAAAACAGAACAGGGTCTCAAATGTAGAAAACCAAATTATGCTTGCTTAAGGGGAAAGGTGAGTTGGGGTGCTGCATAAAACCAGAGATAGAAATTAGCACAGATACCGTTCCGTAAGCCAAATATGTAATAGACAAGAGCTACTCCTTGCTCAACGAAGTGGACTCAACACCCCATATTAAACGCCTAAGAATATACCTGACTAGTAAGAATCTTAAAACCTATGGATTTATATGTCTCCGAAAGAGAATCAAGCGTGTGAACAGCGGCATAAACGCAGCAGTGATAGGATTGGTGAGGTTCGGTGAGCAAATGCAGACCCTTTGAAGTCATATTGCATGGTACCCATTCCATGGGTCTCAACTCTCCAGGTTTAAGGAATTCTTCCTTCAGCTAAAACACGCATGTGGAACCCAGAGTATGATCCACCGTGTGGTCAGGAAACGTGTTCAAATGTGTCTCAGTTTTCGTCCCCTGGTACTCGGGTACAACATTCCAGACGCTTTACTAACACTCTCCCCACTTGGAGAGTCGGTGCCTTTAACCTCCTGTTTGGCCCAGTTTGCAATTTCTGTGGAAAATGAACAGGAATAGGGAGAACCAATGAGAGACTAGGTGGAGGTGTCTGGACGGGCAAATTTAACTCTCATTTCCCACCAGGAAGAGGAATTAACCAAAGGCTCAACATGCCATGCCGGAACCAAACTAGGGCCTGAAGCAATCCTGCGGTGTTGCTGCCAGCTCACAAGAAAGCAACTTGAAGAAAGGAGCTCAGGGGCACTGTAATTCACAAACCTGCAGAGTTATAAATGACAGCTATCTTCCAAAAATATATTGATGTAAGGCAGCCAAGAGGAATTGAAAGTGGGGCAGAATTGCAGGCAACCGATTTCAGGAGGTAGACTGGAATTGCATGTAAAGCATAGGAAAAAAGGCAGAACGTCCACAATGATGCACTTGGCCAAAAAGGGCGTATGCGTTTTT
This sequence comes from Leucopleurus acutus, assembly GCF_964270905.1. Classification (NCBI taxonomy): domain Eukaryota; kingdom Metazoa; phylum Chordata; class Mammalia; order Artiodactyla; family Delphinidae; genus Leucopleurus; species Leucopleurus acutus. Next base: position 623,987 of record NW_028139202.1, read on the forward strand.
TCCTGAATATATTCAGGAAAAAACGCATACGCCCTTTTTGGCCAACCAAGCAAGCTTGCAAAGGAAATCTGCACTACAATGAAGTCTCACTGCCCCCCGGTCAAAAGGGCCATCTGAAAAAAGTGTAAAATCCAGAAAGGCAGGACAGGCCAAGGAGAACTAGGAGCCGTCTTATGCTGACGGGCGGGATGTAAATTGCCAGCAGCCACTCTGGAGAAGTGTATGGTGTTTCCTGAAACATCCAAAAAACAAAGCAACAGAGCCTAGGGCACTTCCACTTATGGTCCTATAGCTTAGGGAAATTAAATTCAAAAAGACACAGCCACCCCAAAGTTTGGGATGGCTCTGTTTACAAGAACCTCGTTTACGGTACAAGTTCAATATCACAGAAAGCGAAAAATGGATAAAGAAGTTGTGGTACTTACGTACAATGCAATATCACTCAGCAATGAAATCTATGTCATCAGGCCCGTAGCAGCATAATGAGTGGATTCAGGTATGATGATTCTAAGTGAAATGAGTCACACAGAAAAAGAAACATCATAAGTTATCACTACTACACGGAATGTAAACTTGGCTACACAGGAACTGAATTACAAAACAGAAAATGGTGTCAAATGTAGAAAACCCACTTATGCTTGCTTAAGGGGAAAGGTGAGTTGGGGTGCTACATACAACAAGAGATTGAAATTAGCACAGATACCGTTCCATAAGCCAAATATGTAATAGACAAGAACTACTACTTGCTCAACGAAGTGGACTCAACACCCCATATTAAAAGCCTAAGAATATACCTGACTAGTAAGAATCTTAAAACCTATGGATTTATATATCTCTGAAAGAGAATCAAGCGTGTGTACAACGGCATAAACGCAGCAGTGATAGGATTGGTGAGGTTCGGTGAGCAAATGCAGACCCTTTGAAGTCATATTGCATGGTACCCATTCCATGGGTCTCAACTCTCCATGTTTAAGGGATTCTTCCTTCAGCTAAAACATGCATGTGGAACCCAGAGTATGATCCACCGTGTGATCGGAAAACGTGTTCAAATGTGTCTCAGTTTTCATCCCTTAGTACTCGGGTGCAACATTCCAGACGCTTTACTAACACTCTCCCCACTTGGAGAGTCAGTGCCTTTAACCTCCTGTTTGGCCAGTTTGCAATTTCTGTGGAAAATGAACAGGAATAGGGAGAACCAATGAGAGACTAGGTGGAGGTGTCTGGACAAGCAAATTTAACTCTCATTTCCCACCAGGAAGAGGAATTAACCAAAGGCTCAGCATGCCATGCCGGAACCAAACTAGGGTCTGAAGCAATCCTGCGGTGTTGCGGCCAGCTCACAAGAAAGCGAGTTGAAGAAAGGAGCACAGGGGCACTGTAATTCACAAACCTGCAGAGTTATAAATGACAGCTATCTTCCAAAAATATATTGAAGTAAGGCTGCCAAGAGGAGTTGAAAGCGGGGCAGAATTGCACGAAACCGATTTCAGGAGGTAGACTGGAATTGCATGTAAAGCATAGGAAAAGAGGCAGAACGTCCACAATGATGCACTTGGCCAAAAAGGGCGTATGCGTTTTTTCCTGAATATATTCAGGAAAAAACGCATACGCCCTTTTTGGCCAACCAAGCAAGCTTGCAAAGGAAATCTGCACTACAATGAAGTCTCACTGCCCCCCGGTCAAAAGGGCCATCTGAAAAAAGTGTAAAATCCAGAAAGGCAGGACAGGCCATGGAGAACTGCGAGCCTTGTTATGCTGATGGGTGGGATGTAAATTGCCAACAGCAACTGTGGAGAAGTGTATGGTGTTTCCTGAAACATCTAAAAAACAAAGCAACAGAGCCTAGGGCACTTCCACATATGGTCCTATAGCTTAGGGAAATTAAAATCAAAAAGACAGAGCCACCCCAAATTTTGGGCCGGCTCTGTTTACAAGAACCTCGTTTACGGTACAAGTTCAATATCACAGAAAGCGAAAAATGGATAAAGAAGTTGTGGTATTTACATACAATGCAATATCACTCAGCAATGAAATCTATGTCATCAGGCCCGTAGCAGCATAATGAGTGGATTCAGGTACGATGATTCTAAGTGAAATAAGTCACACAGAAAAAGAAGCATCATAAGATATCACTAATACACGGAATGTAAACTTGGCTACAAAGGAACTGAATTACAAAACAGAACAGGGTCTCAAATGTAGAATACCAACTTATGCTTGCTTAAGGGGAAAGGTGAGTTGGGGTGCTGCATAAAACCAGAGATTGAAATTAGCACAGATACTGTTCCATAAGCCAAATATGTAATAGACAAGAGCTACTCCTTGCTCAACGAAGTGGACTCAACACCCCATATTAAACGCCTAAGAATATACCTGACTAGTAAGAATCTTAAAACCTATGGATTTATATGTCTCCGAAAGAGAATCAAACGTGTGTACAGAGGCATAAACGCAGCAGTGATAGGATTGGTGAGGTTCGGTGAGCAAATGCAGACCCTTTGAAGTCATATTGCATGGTACCAATTCCATGGGTCTCAACTCTCCAGGTTTAAGGGATTCTTCCTTCAGCTAAAACATGCATGTGGAACCCAGAGTATGATCCACGGTGTGATCGGGAAACGTGTTCAAATGTGTCTCAGTTTTCGTCCCCTAGTACTCGGGTGCAACATTCCAGATGCTTTACTAACACTCTCCCCACTTGGAGAGTCAGTGCCTTTAACCTCCTGTTTGGCCAGTTTGCAATTTCTGTGGAAAATGAACAGGAATAGGGAGAACCAATGAGAGACTAGGTGGAGGTGTCCGGACGGGCAAATTTAACTCTCATTTCCCACCAGGAAGAGGAATTAACCAAAGGCTCAGCATGCCATGCCGGAACCAAACTAGGGTCTGAAGCAATCCTGCGGTGTTGCGGCCAGCTCACAAGAAAGCGAGTTGAAGAAAGGAGCTCAGGGGCACTGTAATTCACAAACCTGCAGAGTTATAAATGACAGCTATCTTCCAAAAATATATTGAAGTAAGGGTGCCAAGAGGAGTTGAAAGCGGGGCAGAATTGCAGGAAACCGATTTCAGGAGGTAGACTGGAATTGCATGTAAAGCATAGGAAAAGAGGCAGAACGTCCACAATGATGCACTTGGCCAGAAAGGGCGTATGCGTTTTTTCCTGAATATATTCAGGAAAAAACGCATACGCCCTTTTTGGCCAACCAAGCAAGCTTGCAAAGAAAATCTGCACTACAATGAAGTCTCACTGCCCCCCGGTCAAAAGGGCCATCTGAAAAAAGTGTAAAATCCAGAAAGGCAGGACAGGCCATGGAGAACTGAAAGCCTTGTTATGCTGATGGGCGGGATGTAAATTGCCAACAGCCACTGTGGAGAAGTGTATGGTGTTTCCTGAAACATCTAAAAAACAAAGCAACAGAGCCTAGGGCACTTCCACATATGGTCCTATAGCTTAGGGAAATTAAAATTAAAAAGACACAGCCACCCCAAAGTTTGGGACGGCTCTGTTTACAAGAACCTCGTTTACGGTACAAGTTCAATATCACAGAAAGCGAAAAATGGATAAAGAAGTTGTGGTACTTCCGTACAATGCAATATCACTCAGCAATGAAATCTATGTCATCAGGCCCGTAGCAGCATAATGAGTGGATTCAGGTACGATGATTCTAAGTGAAATAAGTCACAAGAAAAAGAAATATCATAAGGTATCACTAATGCACGGAATGTAAACTTGGCTACACAGGAACTGAATTACAAAACAGAACAGGGTCTCAAATGTAGAAAACCAAATTATGCTTGCTTAAGGGGAAAGGTGAGTTGGGGTGCTGCATAAAACCAGAGATTGAAATTAGCACAGATACCGTTCCGTAAGCCAAATATGTAATAGACAAGAGCTACTCCTTGCTCAACGAAGTGGACTCAACACCCCATATTAAACGCCTAAGAATATACCTGACTAGTAAGAATCTTAAAACCTATGGATTTATATGTCTCCGAAAGAGAATCAAGCGTGTGAACAGCGGCATAAACGCAGCAGTGATAGGATTGGTGAGGTTCGGTGAGCAAATGCAGACCCTTTGAAGTCATATTGCATGGTACCCATTCCATGGGTCTCAACTCTCCAGGTTTAAGGAATTCTTCCTTCAGCTAAAACACGCATGTGGAACCCAGAGTATGATCCACCGTGTGGTCAGGAAACGTGTTCAAATGTGTCTCAGTTTTCGTCCCCTGGTACTCGGGTACAACATTCCAGACGCTTTACTAACACTCTCCCCACTTGGAGAGTCAGTGCCTTTAACCTCCTATTTGACCCAGTTTGCAATTTCTGTGGAAAATGAACAGGAATAGGGAGAACCAATGAGAGACTAGGTGGAGGTGTCTGGACGGGCAAATTTAACTCTCATTTCCCACCAGGAAGAGGAATTAACCAAAGGTTCAGCATGCCGTGCCGGAACGAAACTAGGGCCTAAAGCAATCCTGCGGTGTTGCGGCCAGCTCACAAGAAAGCGAGTTGAAGAAAGGAGCTCAGGGGCACTGTAATTCACAAAGCTGCAGAGTTATAAATGACAGCTATCGTCCAAAAATATATTGAAGGAAGGCTGCCAACAGGACTTGAAAGCGGGGCAGAATTGCAGGAAACCGATTTCAGGAGGTAGACTGGAATTGCATGTAAAGCATAGGAAAAGAGGCAGAACGTCCACAATGATGCACTTGGCCAAAAAGGGCGTATGCGTTTTTTCCTGAATATATTCAGGAAAAAACGCATACGCCCTTTTTGGCCAACCAAGCAAGCTTGCAAAGGAAATCTGCACTACAATGAAGTCTCACTGCCCCCCGGTCAAAAGGGACTTCTGAAAAAAGTGTAAAATCCAGAAAGGCAGGACAGGTCATGGAGAACTGGGAGCCTTGTTATGCTGATGGGCGGGATGTAAATTGCCAGCAGCCACTCTGGAGAAGTGTATGGTGTTTCCTGAAACATCCAAAAAACAAAGCAACAGAGCCTAGGGCACTTCCACTTATGGTCCTATAGCTTAGGGAAATTAAAATCAAAAAGACACAGCCACCCCAAAGTTTGGGACGGCTCTGTTTACAAGAACCTCGTTTACAGTACAAGTTCAATATCACAGAAAGCAAAAAATGGATAAAGAAGTTGTGGTACTTACGTACAATGCAATATCACTCAGCAATGAAATCTATGTCATCAGGCCCGTAGCAGCATAATGAGTGGATTCAGGTATGATGATTCTAAGTGAAATAAGTCACACAGAAAAAGAAACATCATAAGATATCACTACTACACGGAATGTAAACTTGGCTACACAAGAACTGAATTACAAAACAGAACAGGGCCTCAAATGTACAAAACCAACTTATGCTTGCTTAAGGAGAAAGGTGAGTTGGGGTGCTTCATAAAACCAGAGATTGAAATTAGCCCAGATACCGTTCCATAAGCCAAATATGTAATAGACAAGAGCTACTCCTTGCTCAACGAAGTGGACTCAACACCCCATATTAAACGCCTAAGAATATACCTGACTAGTAAGAATCTTAAAACCTATGGATTTATATATCTCTGAAAGAGAATCAAGCGTGTGTACAGCGGCATAAGCGCAGCAGTGATAGGATTGGTGAGGTTCGGTGAGCAAATGCAGACCCTTTGAAGTCATATTGCATGGTACCCATTCCATGGGTCTCAACTCTCCAGGTTTAAGGGATTCTTCCTTCAGCTAAAACATGCATGTGGAACCCAGAGTACGATCCACCGTGTGATCGGGAAACGTGTTCAAATGTGTCTCAGTTTTTGTCCCCTGGTACCAGGGTGCAACATTCCAGACGCTTTACTAACACTCTCCCCACTTGGAGAGTCGGTGCCTTTAACCTCCTGTTTGGCCCAGTTTGCAATTTCTGTGGAAAATGAACAGGAATAGGGAGAACCAATGAGAGACTAGGTGGAGGTGTCTGGACGGGCAAATTTAACTCTCATTTCCCACCAGGAAGAGCAATTAACCAAAGGCTCAACATGCCATGCCGGAACCAAACTAGGGCCTGAAGCAATCCTGCGGTGTTGCTGCCAGCTCACAAGAAAGCAACTTGAAGAAAGGAGCTCAGGGGCACTGTAATTCACAAACCTGCAGAGTTATAAATGACAGCTATCTTCCAAAAATATATTGAAGTAAGGCAGCCAAGAGGAATTGAAAGTGGGGCAGAATTGCAGGCAACCGATTTCAGGAGGTAGACTGGAATTGCATGTAAAGCATAGGAAAAAAGGCAGAACGTCCACAATGATGCACTTGGCCAAAAAGGGCGTATGCGTTTTTTCCTGAATATATTCAGGAAAAAACGCATACGCCCTTTTTGGCCAACCAAGCAAGCTTGCAAAGGAAATCTGCACTACAATGAAGTCTCACTGCCCCCCGGTCAAAAGGGCCATCTGAAAAAAGTGTAAAATCCAGAAAGGCAGGACAGGCCAAGGAGAACTAGGAGCCGTCTTATGCTGACGGGCGGGATGTAAATTGACAGCAGCCACTCTGGAGAAGTGTATGGTGTTTCCTGAAACATCCAAAAAACAAAGCAACAGAGCCTAGGGCACTTCCACTTATGGTCCTATAGCTTAGGGAAATTAAATTCAAAAAGACACAGCCACCCCAAAGTTTGGGATGGCTCTGTTTACAAGAACCTCGTTTACGGTACAAGTTCAATATCACAGAAAGCGAAAAATGGATAAAGAAGTTGTGGTACTTACGTACAATGCAATATCACTCAGCAATGAAATCTATGTCATCAGGCCCGTAGCAGCATAATGAGTGGATTCAGGTACGATGATTCTAAGTGAAATAAGTCACACAGAAAAAGAAATATCATAAGGTATCACTAATGCACGGAATGTAAACTTGGCTACACAGGAACTGAATTACAAAACAGAAAATGGTGTTAAATGTAGAAAACCCACTTATGCTTGCTTAAGGGGAAAGGTGAGTTGGGGTGCTACATACAACAAGAGATTGAAATTAGCAAAGATACCGTTCCATAAGCCAAATATGTAATAGACAAGAACTACTACTTGCTCAACGAAGTGGACTCAACACCCCATATTAAAAGCCTAAGAATATACCTGACTAGTAAGAATCTTAAAACCTATGGATTTATATATCTCCGAAAGAGAATCAAGCGTGTGTACAACGGCATAAACGCAGCAGTGATAGGATTGGTGAGGTTCGGTGAGCAAATGCAGACCCTTTGAAGTCATATTGCATGGTACCCATTCCATGGGTCTCAACTCTCCAGGTTTAAGGGATTCTTCCTTCAGCTAAAACATGCATGTGGAACCCAGAGTATGATCCACCGTGTGATCGGGAAAAGTGTTCAAATGTGTCTCAGTTTTTGTCCCCTGGTACTCGGGTGCAACATTCCAGACGCTTTACTAACACTCCCCCACTTGGAGAGTCGGTGCCTTTAACCTCCTGTTTGGCCCAGTTTGCAATTTCTGTGGAAAATGAACAGGAATAGGGAGAACCAATGAGAGACTAGGTGGAGGTGTCTGGACGGGCAAATTTAACTCTCATTTCCCACCAGGAAGAGGAATTAAGCAAAGGCACAGCATGCCGTGCCGGAACGAAACTAGGTTCTGAAGCAATCCTGCGATGTTGCGGCCAGCTCACAAGAAAGTGAGTTGAAGAAAGGAGCTCAGGGGCACTGTAATTCACAAACCTGCAGAGTTATAAATGACAGCTATCTTCCAAAAATATATTGAAGTAAGGCAGCCAAGAGGAATTGAAAGCGGGGCAGAATTGCAGGAAACCGATTTCAGGAGGTAGACTGGAATTGCATGTAAAGCATAGGAAAAGAGGCAGAATGTCCACAATGATGCACTTGGCCAAAAAGGGCGTATGCGTTTTTTCCTGAATATATTCAGGAAAAAACGCATACGCCCTTTTTGGCCAACCAAGCAAGCTTGCAAAGGAAATCTGCACTACAATGAAGTCTCACTGCCCCCCGGTCAAAAGGGACATCTGAAATAAGTGTAAAATCCAGAAAGGCAGGACAGGCCATGGAGAACTGGGAGCCTTGTTATGCTGATGGGCGGGATGTAAATTGCCAGCAGCCACTCTGGAGAAGTGTATGGTGTTTCCTGAAACATCCAAAAAACAAAGCAACAGAGCCTAGGGCACTTCTACTTATGGTCCTATAGCTTAGGGAAATTAAAATCAAAAAGACACAGCCACCCCAAAGTTTGGGCTGGCTCTGTTTACAAGAACCTCGTTTATGGTACAAGTTGAATATCACAGAAAGCGAAAAATGGATAAAGAAGTTGTGGTACTTACGTACAATGCAATATCACTCAGCAATGAAATCTATGTCATCAGGTCCGTAGCAGCATAATGAGTGGATTCAGGTACGATGATTATAAGTGAAATAAGTCACACAGAAAAAGAAACATCATAAGATATCACTAATACACGGAATGTAAACTTGGCTACACAGGAACTGAATTACAAAACATAACAGGGTCTCAAATGTAGAAAACCAACTTATGCTTCATTAAGGGGAAAGGTGACTTGCGGTGCGGCATAAAACCAGAGATTGAAATTAGCACAGATACCGTTCCATAAGCCAAATATGTAATAGACAAGAGCTACTCCTTGCTCAACGAAGTGGACTCAACACCCCATATTAAACGCCTAAGAATATACCTGACTAGTAACAATCTTAAAACCTATGGATTTATATGTCTCTGAAAGAGAATCAAGCATGTGTACAGCGGCATGAACGCACCAGTGATAGGACTGGTGAGGTTCGGTGAGCAAATGCAGACCCTTTGAAGTCATATTGCATGGTACCCATTCCATGGGTCTCAACTCTCCATATTTAAGGGATTCTTCCTTCAGCTAAAACATGCATGTGGAACCCAGAGTATGATCCACCGTGTGATTGGAAAACGTGTTCAAATGTTTCTCAGTTTTCGTCGCCTGGTACTCGGGTGCAACATTCCAGACGCTTTACTAACACTCCCCCACTTGGAGAGTCAGTGCCTTTAACCTCCTGTTTGGCCCAGTTTGCAATTTCTGTGGAAAATGAACAGGAATAGGGAGAACCAATGAGAGACTAGGTGGAGGTGTCTGGACGGGCAAATTTAACTCTCATTTCCCACCAGGAAGAGGAAATAACCAAAGGCGCAGCATGCCGTGCCAGAACCAAACTAGGGCCTGAAGCAATCCTGCGATGTTGCGGCCAGCTCACAAGAAAGTGAGTTGAAGAAAGGAACTCAGGGACACTGTAATTCACAAACCTGCAGAGTTATAAATGACAGCTATCTTCCAAAAATATATTGAAGTAAGGCTGCCAAAAGGAGTTGAAAGCAGGGCAGAATTGCAGGAGACCGATTTCAGGAGGTAGACTGGAATTGCATGTAAAGCATAGGAAAAGAGGCAGAACGTCCACAATGATGCACTTGGCCAAAAAGTGCGTATGCGTTTTTTCCTGAATATATTCAGGAAAAAACGCATACGCCCTTTTTGGCCAACCAAGCAAGCTTGCAAAGGACATCTGCACTACAATGAAGTCTCACTGCCCCCCGGTCAAAAGGGCCATCTGAAAAAAGTGTAAAATCCAGAAAGGCAGGACAGGCCATGGAGAACTGGGAGCCATGCTATGCTGATGGGCGGGATGTAAATTGCCAACAGCCACTGTGGAGAAGTGTATGGTGTTTCCTGAAACATCTAAAAAACAAAGCAACAGAGCCTAGGGCACTTCCACATATGGTCCTATAGCTTAGGGAAATTAAAATCAAAAAGACACAGCCACCCCAAATTTTGGGCCGGCTCTGTTTACAAGAACCTCGTTTACGGTACAAGTTCAATATCACAGAAAGCGAAAAATGGATAAAGAAGTTGTGGTACTTACGTACAATGCAATATCACTCAGCAATGAAATCTATGTCATCAGGCCCGTAGCAGCATAATGAGTGGATTCAGGTACGATGATTGTAAGTGAAATAAGTCACACAGAAAAAGAAGCATCATAAGATATCACTAATACACGGAATGTAAACTTGGCTACAAAGGAACTGAATTACAAAACAGAACAGGGTCTCAAATGTAGAATACCAACTTATGCTTGCTTAAGGGGAAAGGTGAGTTGGGGTGCTGCATAAAACCAGAGATTGAAATTAGCACAGATAACGTTCAATAAGCCAAATATGTAATAGACAAGAGCTACTCCTTGCTCAACGAAGTGGACTCAACACCCCATATTAAACGCCTAAGAATATACCTGACTAGTAAGAATCTTAAAACCTATGGATTTATATGTCTCCGAAAGAGAATCAAACGTGTGTACAGAGGCATAAACGCAGCAGTGATAGGATTGGTGAGGTTCGGTGAGCAAATGCAGACCCTTTGAAGTCATATTGCATGGTACCAATTCCATGGGTCTCAACTCTCCAGGTTTAAGGGATTCTTCCTTCAGCTAAAACATGCATGTGGAACCCAGAGTATGATCCACGGTGTGATCGGGAAACGTGTTCAAATGTGTCTCAGTTTTCGTCCCCTAGTACTCGGGTGCAACATTCCAGATGCTTTACTAACACTCTCCCCACTTGGAGAGTCAGTGCCTTTAACCTCCTGTTTGGCCAGTTTGCAATTTCTGTGGAAAATGAACAGGAATAGGGAGAACCAATGAGAGACTAGGTGGAGGTGTCCGGACGGGCAAATTTAACTCTCATTTCCCACCAGGAAGAGGAATTAACCAAAGGCTCAACATGCCATGCCGGAACCAAACTAGGGTCTGAAGCAATCCTGCGGTGTTGCGGCCAGCTCACAAGAAAGCGAGTTGAAGAAAGGAGCTCAGGGGCACTGTAATTCACAAACCTGCAGAGTTATAAATGACAGCTATCTTCCAAAAATATATTGAAGTAAGGGTGCCAAGAGGAGGTGAAAGCGGGGCAGAATTGCAGGAAACCGATTTCAGGAGGTAGACTGGAATTGCATGTAAAGCATAGGAAAAGAGGCAGAACGTCCACAATGATGCACTTGGCCAGAAAGGGCGTATGCGTTTTTTCCTGAATATATTCAGGAAAAAACGCATACGCCCTTTTTGGCCAACCAAGCAAGCTTGCAAAGAAAATCTGCACTACAATGAAGTCTCACTGCCCCCCGGTCAAAAGGGCCATCTGAAATAAGTGTAAAATCCAGAAAGGCAGGACAGGCCATGGAGAACTGAAAGCCTTGTTATGCTGATGGGCGGGATGTAAATTGCCAACAGCCACTGTGGAGAAGTGTATGGTGTTTCCTGAAACATCTAAAAAACAAAGCAACAGAGCCTAGGGCACTTCCACATATGGTCCTATAGCTTAGGGAAATTAAAATTAAAAAGACACAGCCACCCCAAAGTTTGGGACGGCTCTGTTTACAAGAACCTCGTTTACGGTACAAGTTCAATATCACAGAAAGCGAAAAATGGATAAAGAAGTTGTGGTACTTCCGTACAATGCAATATCACTCAGCAATGAAATCTATGTCATCAGGCCCGTAGCAGCATAATGAGTGGATTCAGGTACGATGATTCTAAGTGAAATAAGTCACAAGAAAAAGAAATATCATAAGGTATCACTAATGCACGGAATGTAAACTTGGCTACACAGGAACTGAATTACAAAACAGAACAGGGTGTCAAATGTAGAAAACCAACTTATGCTTGCTTAAGGAGAAAGGTGAGTTGGGGTGCTGCATAAAACCAGAGATTGAAATTAGCACAGATACCTTTCCATAAGCCAAATATGTAATAGAGAAGAGCTACTCCTTGCTCAACGAAGTGGACTCAACACCCCATATTAAACGCCTAAGAATATACCTGACTAGTAAGAATCTTAAAACCTATAGATTTATATGTCTCCTAAAGAGAATCAAACGTGTGTACAGCGGCATAAACGCAGCAGTGATAGGATTGGTGAGGTTCGGTGAGCAAATGCAGACCCTTTGAAGTCATATTGCATGGTACCAATTCCATGGGTCTCAACTCTCCAGGTTTAAGGGATTCTTCCTTCAGCTAAAACATGCATGTGGAACCCAGAGTATGATCCACGGTGTGATCGGGAAACGTGTTCAAATGTGTCTCAGTTTTCGTCCCCTAGTACTCGGGTGCAACATTCCAGATGCTTTACTAACACTCTCCCCACTTGGAGAGTCAGTGCCTTTAACCTCCTGTTTGGCCAGTTTGCAATTTCTGTGGAAAATGAACAGGAATAGGGAGAACCAATGAGAGACTAGGTGGAGGTGTCTGGACAAGCAAATTTAACTCTCATTTCCCACCAGGAATAGGAATTAACCAAAGGCTCAGCATGCCATGCCGGAACCAAACTAGGGTCTGAAGCAATCCTGCGGTGTTGCGGCCAGCTCACAAGAAAGCGAGTTGAAGAAAGGAGCACAGGGGCACTGTAATTCACAAACCTGCAGAGTTATAAATGACAGCTATCTTCCAAAAATATATTGAAGTAAGGCTGCCAAGAGGAGTTGAAAGCGGGGCAGAATTGCACGAAACCGATTTCAGGAGGTAGACTGGAATTGCATGTAAAGCATAGGAAAAGAGGCAGAACGTCCACAATGATGCACTTGGCCAGAAAGGGCGTATGCGTTTTTTCCTGAATATATTCAGGAAAAAACGCATACGCCCTTTTTGGCCAACCAAGCAAGCTTGCAAAGGAAATCTGCACTACAATGAAGTCTCACTGCCCCCCGGTCAAAAGGGCCATCTGAAAAAAGTGTAAAATCCAGAAAGGCAGGACAGGCCATGGAGAACTGCGAGCCTTGTTATGCTGATGGGTGGGATGTAAATTGCCAACAGCCACTGTGGAGAAGTGTATGGTGTTTCCTGAAACATCTAAAAAACAAAGCAACAGAGCCTAGGGCACTACCACATATGGTCCTATAGCTTAGGGAAATTAAAATCAAAAAGACAGAGCCACCCCAAATTTTGGGCCGGCTCTGTTTACAAGAACCTCGTTTACGGTACAAGTTCAATATCACAGAAAGCGAAAAATGGATAAAGAAGTTGTGGTACTTACGTACAATGCAATATCACTCAGCAATGAAATCTATGTCATCAGGCCCGTAGCAGCATAATGAGTGGATTCAGGTACGATGATTGTAAGTGAAATAAGTCACACAGAAAAAGAAGCATCATAAGATATCACTAATACACGGAATGTAAACTTGGCTACAAAGGAACTGAATTACAAAACAGAACAGGTTCTCAAATGTAGAATACCAACTTATGCTTGCTTAAGGGGAAAGGTGAGTTGGGGTGCTGCATAAAACCAGAGATTGAAATTAGCACAGATACTTTTCCATAAGCCAAATATGTAATAGACAAGAGCTACTCCTTGCTCAACGAAGTGGACTCAACACCCCATATTAAACGCCTAAGAATATACCTGACTAGTAAGAATCTTAAAACCTATGGATTTATATGTCTCCGAAAGAGAATCAAACGTGTGTACAGAGGCATAAACGCAGCAGTGATAGGATTGGTGAGGTTCGGTGAGCAAATGCAGACCCTTTGAAGTCATATTGCATGGTACCAATTCCATGGGTCTCAACTCTCCAGGTTTAAGGGATTCTTCCTTCAGCTAAAACATGCATGTGGAACCCAGAGTATGATCCACGGTGTGATCGGGAAACGTGTTCAAATGTGTCTCAGTTTTCGTCCCCTAGTACTCGGGTGCAACATTCCAGATGCTTTACTAACACTCTCCCCACTTGGAGAGTCAGTGCCTTTAACCTCCTGTTTGGCCAGTTTGCAATTTCTGTGGAAAATGAACAGGAATAGGGAGAACCAATGAGAGACTAGGTGGAGGTGTCCGGACGGGCAAATTTAACTCTCATTTCCCACCAGGAGGAGGAATTAACCAAAGGCTCAGCATGCCATGCCGGAACCAAACTAGGGTCTGAAGCAATCCTGCGGTGTTGCGGCCAGCTCACAAGAAAGCGAGTTGAAGAAAGGAGCTCAGGGGCACTGTAATTCACAAACCTGCAGAGTTATAAATGACAGCTATCTTCCAAAAATATATTGAAGTAAGGGTGCCAAGAGGAGTTGAAAGCGGGGCAGAATTGCAGGAAACCGATTTCAGGAGGTAGACTGGAATTGCATGTAAAGCATAGGAAAAGAGGCAGAACGTCCACAATGATGCACTTGGCCAGAAAGGGCGTATGCGTTTTTTCCTGAATATATTCAGGAAAAAACGCATACGCCCTTTTTGGCCAACCAAGCAAGCTTGCAAAGAAAATCTGCACTACAATGAAGTCTCACTGCCCCCCGGTCAAAAGGGCCATCTGAAAAAAGTGTAAAATCCAGAAAGGCAGGACAGGCCATGGAGAACTGAAAGCCTTGTTATGCTGATGGGCGGGATGTAAATTGCCAACAGCCACTGTGGAGAAGTGTATGGTGTTTCCTGAAACATCTAAAAAACAAAGCAACAGAGCCTAGGGCACTTCCACATATGGTCCTATAGCTTAGGGAAATTAAAATTAAAAAGACACAGCCACCCCAATGTTTGGGACGGCTCTGTTTACAAGAACCTCGTTTACAGTACAAGTTCAATATCACAGAAAGCGAAAAATGGATAAAGAAGTTGTGGTACTTCCGTACAAGGCAATATCACTCAGCAATGAAATCTATGTCATCAGGCCCGTAGCAGCATAATGAGTGGATTCAGGTACGATGATTCTAAGTGAAATAAGTCACACAGAAAAAGAAATATCATAAGGTATCACTAATGCACGGAATGTAAACTTGGCTACACAGGAACTGAATTACAAAACAGAACAGGGTCTCAAATGTAGAAAACCAAATTATGCTTGCTTAAGGGGAAAGGTGAGTTGGGGTGCTGCATAAAACCAGAGATTGAAATTAGCACAGATACCGTTCCGTAAGCCAAATATGTAATAGACAAGAGCTACTCCTTGCTCAACGAAGTGGACTCAACACCCCATATTAAACGCCTAAGAATATACCTGACTAGTAAGAATCTTAAAACCTATGGATTTATATGTCTCCGAAAGAGAATCAAGCGTGTGTACAGCGGCATAAGCGCAGCAGTGATAGGATTGGTGAGGTTCGGTGAGCAAATGCAGACCCTTTGAAGTCATATTGCATGGTACCCATTCCATGGGTCTCAACTCTCCAGGTTTAAGGGATTCTTCCTTCAGCTAAAACATGCATGTGGAACCCAGAGTATGATCCACCGTGTGATCGGAAAACGTGTTCAAATGTGTCTCAGTTTTCATCCCTTAGTACTCGGGTGCAACATTCCAGACGCTTTTCTAACACTCTCCCCACTTGGAGAGTCAGTGCCTTTAACCTCCTGTTTGTCCAGTTTGCAATTTCTGTGGAAAATGAACAGGAATAGGGAGAACCAATGAGAGACTAGGTGGAGGTGTCTGGACAAGCAAATTTAACTCTCATTTCCCACCAGGAAGAGGAATTAACCAAAGGCTCAGCATGCCATGCCGGAACCAAACTAGGGTCTGAAGCAATCCTGCGGTGTTGCGGCCAGCTCACAAGAAAGCGAGTTGAAGAAAGGAGCACAGGGGCACTGTAATTCACAAACCTGCAGAGTTATAAATGACAGCTATCTTCCAAAAATATATTGAAGTAAGGCTGCCAAGAGGAGTTGAAAGCGGGGCAGAATTGCACGAAACCGATTTCAGGAGGTAGACTGGAATTGCATGTAAAGCATAGGAAAAGAGGCAGAACGTCCACAATGATGCACTTGGCCAAAAAGGGCGTATGCGTTTTTTCCTGAATATATTCAGGAAAAAACGCATACGCCCTTTTTGGCCAACCAAGCAAGCTTGCAAAGGAAATCTGCACTACAATGAAGTCTCACTGCCCCCCGGTCAAAAGGGCCATCTGAAAAAAGTGTAAAATCCAGAAAGGCAGGACAGGCCATGGAGAACTGCGAGCCTTGTTATGCTGATGGGTGGGATGTAAATTGCCAACAGCAACTGTGGAGAAGTGTATGGTGTTTCCTGAAACATCTAAAAAACAAAGCAACAGAGCCTAGGGCACTTCCACATATGGTCCTATAGCTTAGGGAAATTAAAATCAAAAAGACAGAGCCACCCCAAATTTTGGGCCGGCTCTGTTTACAAGAACCTCGTTTACGGTACAAGTTCAATATCACAGAAAGCGAAAAATGGATAAAGAAGTTGTGGTATTTACGTACAATGCAATATCACTCAGCAATGAAATCTATGTCATCAGGCCCGTAGCAGCATAATGAGTGGATTCAGGTACGATGATTGTAAGTGAAATAAGTCACACAGAAAAAGAAGCATCATAAGATATCACTAATACACGGAATGTAAACTTGGCTACAAAGGAACTGAATTACAAAACAGAACAGGGTCTCAAATGTAGAATACCAACTTATGCTTGCTTAAGGGGAAAGGTGAGTTGGGGTGCTGCATAAAACCAGAGATTGAAATTAGCACAGATACTGTTCCATAAGCCAAATATGTAATAGACAAGAGCTACTCCTTGCTCAACGAAGTGGACTCAACACCCCATATTAAACGCCTAAGAATATACCTGACTAGTAAGAATCTTAAAACCTATGGATTTATATGTCTCCGAAAGAGAATCAAACGTGTGTACAGAGGCATAAACGCAGCAGTGATAGGATTGGTGAGGTTCGGTGAGCAAATGCAGACCCTTTGAAGTCATATTGCATGGTACCAATTCCATGGGTCTCAACTCTCCAGGTTTAAGGGATTCTTCCTTCAGCTAAAACATGCATGTGGAACCCAGAGTATGATCCACGGTGTGATCGGGAAACGTGTTCAAATGTGTCTCAGTTTTCGTCCCCTAGTACTCGGGTGCAACATTCCAGATGCTTTACTAACACTCTCCCCACTTGGAGAGTCAGTGCCTTTAACCTCCTGTTTGGCCAGTTTGCAATTTCTGTGGAAAATGAACAGGAATAGGGAGAACCAATGAGAGACTAGGTGGAGGTGTCCGGACGGCCAAATTTAACTCTCATTTCCCACCAGGAAGAGGAATTAACCAAAGGCTCAGCATGCCATGCGGGAACCAAACTAGGGTCTGAAGCAATCCTGCGGTGTTGCGGCCAGCTCACAAGAAAGCGAGTTGAAGAAAGGAGCTCAGGGGCACTGTAATTCACAAACCTGCAGAGTTATAAATGACAGCTATCTTCCAAAAATATATTGAAGTAAGGGTGCCAAGAGGAGTTGAAAGCGGGGCAGAATTGCAGGAAACCGATTTCAGGAGGTAGACTGGAATTGCATGTAAAGCATAGGAAAAGAGGCAGAACGTCCACAATGATGCACTTGGCCAGAAAGGGCGTATGCGTTTTTTCCTGAATATATTCAGGAAAAAACGCATACGCCCTTTTTGGCCAACCAAGCAAGCTTGCAAAGAAAATCTGCACTACAATGAAGTCTCACTGCCCCCTGGTCAAAAGGGCCATCTGAAAAAAGTGTAAAATCCAGAAAGGCAGGACAGGCCATGGAGAACTGAAAGCCTTGTTATGCTGATGGGCGGGATGTAAATTGCCAACAGCCACTGTGGAGAAGTGTATGGTGTTTCCTGAAACATCTAAAAAACAAAGCAACAGAGCCTAGGGCACTTCCACATATGGTCCTATAGCTTAGGGAAATTAAAATTAAAAAGACACAGCCACCCCAAAGTTTGGGACGGCTCTGTTTACAAGAACCTCGTTTACGGTACAAGTTCAATATCACAGAAAGCGAAAAATGGATAAAGAAGTTGTGGTACTTCCGTACAATGCAATATCACTCAGCAATGAAATCTATGTCATCAGGCCCGTAGCAGCATAATGAGTGGATTCAGGTACGATGATTCTAAGTGAAATAAGTCACAAGAAAAAGAAATATCATAAGGTATCACTAATGCACGGAATGTAAACTTGGCTACACAGGAACTGAATTACAAAACAGAACAGGGTCTCAAATGTAGAAAACCAAATTATGCTTGCTTAAGGGGAAAGGTGAGTTGGGGTGCTGCATAAAACCAGAGATTGAAATTAGCACAGATACCGTTCCGTAAGCCAAATATGTAATAGACAAGAGCTACTCCTTGCTCAACGAAGTGGACTCAACACCCCATATTAAACGCCTAAGAATATACCTGACTAGTAAGAATATTAAAACCTATGGATTTATATGTCTCCGAAAGAGAATCAAGCGTGTGAACAGCGGCATAAACGCAGCAGTGATAGGATTGGTGAGGTTCGGTGAGCAAATGCAGACCCTTTGAAGTCATATTGCATGGTACCCATTCCATGGGTCTCAACTCTCCAGGTTTAAGGAATTCTTCCTTCAGCTAAAACACGCATGTGGAACCCAGAGTATGATCCACCGTGTGGTCAGGAAACGTGTTCAAATGTGTCTCAGTTTTCGTCCCCTGGTACTCGGGTACAACATTCCAGACGCTTTACTAACACTCTCCCCACTTGGAGAGTCAGTGCCTTTAACCTCCTATTTGACCCAGTTTGCAATTTCTGTGGAAAATGAACAGGAATAGGGAGAACCAATGAGAGACTAGGTGGAGGTGTCTGGACGGGCAAATTTAACTCTCATTTCCCACCAGGAAGAGGAATTAACCAAAGGTTCAGCATGCCGTGCCGGAACGAAACTAGGGCCTAAAGCAATCCTGCGGTGTTGCGGCCAGCTCACAAGAAAGCGAGTTGAAGAAAGGAGCTCAGGGGCACTGTAATTCACAAACCTGCAGAGTTATAAATGACAGCTATCTTCCAAAAATATATTGAAGTAAGGCTGCCAAGAGGAATTGAAAGCGGGGCAGAATACAGGAAACCGATTTCAGGAGGTAGACTGGAATTGCATGTAAAGCATAGGAAAAGAGGCAGAACGTCCACAATGATGCACTTGGCCAAAAAGGGCATATGCGTTTTTTCCTGAATATATTCAGGAAAAAACGCATACGCCCTTTTTGGCCAACCAAGCAAGCTTGCAAAGGAAATCTGCACTACAATGAAGTCTCACTGCCCCCTGGTCAAAAGGGCCATCTGAAAAAAGTGTAAAATCCAGAAAGGCAGGACAGGCCATGGAGAATGGGAGCCTTGTTATGCTGATGGGCGGGATGTAAATTGCCAGCAGCCACTCTGGAGAAGTGTATGGTGTTTCCTGAAACATCCAAAAAACAGAGCAACAGAAGCTAGGGCACTTCCACTTATGGTCCTATAGCTTAGGGAAATTAAAATCAAAAAGACACAGCCACCCCAATGTTTGGGACGGCTCTGTTTACAAGAACCTCGTTTACAGTACAAGTTCAATATCACAGAAAGCGAAAAATGGATAAAGAATTTGTGGTACTTACGTACAATGCAATATTACTCAGCTATAAAATCTATGTCATCAGGCCCGTAGCAGCATAATGAGTGGATTCAGGTACGATGATTCTAAGTGAAATAAGTCACACAGAAAAAGAAACATCATAAGATATCACTAATACACGGAATGTAAACTTGGCTACACAGGAACTGAATTACAAAACAGAACAGGGTGTCAAATGTAGAAAACCAACTTATGCTTGCTTAAGGGGAAAGGTGAGTTGGGGTGCTGCATAAAACCAGAGATTGAAAGTAGCACAGATACCATTCCATAAGCCAAATATGTAATAGACAAGAGCTACTCCTTGCTCAACGAAGTGGACTCAACACCCCATATTAAATGCCTAAGAATATACCTGACTAGTAAGAGTCTACCTGACTAGTAAGAATCTTAAAACCTATGGATTTATATGTCTCCGAAAGAGAATCAAGCGTTTGTACAGCGGCATAAACGCAGCAGTGATAGGATTGTTGAGGTTCGGTGAGCAAATGCAGCCCCTTTGAAGTCATATTGCATGGTACCCATTCCATGGGTCTCAACTCTCCAGGTTTAAGGGATTCTTCCTTCAGCTAAAACATGCATGTGGAACCCAGAGTATGATCCACTTTGTGATCGGGAAACGTGTTCAAATGTGTCTCAGTTTCGTCCCCTGGTACTCGGGTGCAACATACCAGACGCTTTACTAACACTCTCCCCACTTGGAGAGTCAGTGCCTTTAACCTCCTGTTTGGCCCAGTTTGCAATTTCTGTGGAAAATGAACAGGAAGAGGGAGAACCAATGAGAGACTAGGTGGAGGTGTCTGAATGGGAAATTTAACTCTCATTTCCCACCAGGAAGAGGAATTAACCAAAGGCTCAGCATGCGAAGCCAGAACCAAACTAGGGACTGAAGCAATCCTGCGGTGTTGCGGCCAGCTCACAAGAAAGCGAGTTGAAGAAAGGAGCTCACGGGCACTGTAATTCACAAACCTGCAGAGTTATAAATGACAGCTATCTTCCAAAAATATATTGAAGTAAGGCAGCCAAGAGGAGTTGAATGCGGGGCAGAATTGCAGGAAACCGATTTCAGGAGGTAGACTGGAATTGCATGTAAAGCATAGGAAAAGAGGCAGAACGTCCACAATGATGCACTTGGCCAAAAAGGGCGTATGCGTTTTTTCCTGAGGAAAGAACGCATACGCCCTTTTTGGCCAACCAAGCAAGCTTGCAAAGGAAATCTGCACTACAATGAAGTCTCACTGCCCCCCGGTCAAAAGGGCCATCTGAAAAAAGTGTAAAATCCAGAAAGGCAGGACAGGCCAAGGAGAACTAGGAGCCTTCTTATGCTGATGGGCGGGATGTAAATTGCCAGCAGCCACTCTGGAGAAGTGTATGGTGTTTCCTGAAACATCCAAAAAACAAAGCAACAGAGCCTAGGGCACTTCCACTTATGGTCCTATAGCTTAGGGAAATTAAAATCAAAAAGACACAGCCACCCCAAAGTTTGGGACGGCTCTGTTTACAAGAACCTCGTTTACGGTACAAGTTCAATATCACAGAAAGCGAAAAATAGATAAAGAAGTTGTGGTACTTACGTACAATGCAATATCACTCAGCAATGAAATCTATGTCATCAGGCCCGTAGCAGCATAATGAGTGGATTCAGGTACGATGATTCTAAGTGAAATGAGTCACACAGAAAAAGAATCATCATAAGTTATCACTACTACACGGAATGTAAACTTGGCTACACAGGAACTGAATTACAAAACAGAACAGGGTGTCAAATGCAGAAAATCAACTTATGCTTGCTTAAGGGGAAAGGTGAGTTGGGGTGCTGCATACAACAAGCAATTGAAATTAGCACAGATACCGTTCCATAAGCCAAATATGTAATAGACAAGAACTACTACTTGCTCAACGAAGTGGACTCAACACCCCTATTAAACGCCTAAGAATATACCTGACTTGTAAGAATCTTAAAACCTATGGATTTATATGTCTCTGAAAGAGAATCTAGCGTGTGTACACCGGCATAAACGCAGCAGTGATAGGACTGGTGAGGTTCGGTGAGCAAATGCAGACTCTTTGAAGTCATATTGCATGGTACCCATTCCATGGGTCTCAACTCTCCAGGTTTAAGGGATTCTTCCTTCAGCTAAAACATGCATGTGGAACCCAGAGTATGATCCACCGTGTGATCGGGAAAAGTGTTCAAATGTGTCTCAGTTTTTGTCCCCTGGTACTCGGGTGCAACATTCCAGACGCTTTACTAACACTCCCCCACTTGGAGAGTCGGTGCCTTTAACCTCCTGTTTGGCCCAGTTTGCAATTTCTGTGGAAAATGAACAGGAATAGGGAGAACCAATGAGAGACTAGGTGGAGGTGTCTGGACGGGCAAATTTAACTCTCATTTCCCACCAGGAAGAGGAATTAAGCAAAGGCACAGCATGCCGTGCCGGAACGAGACTAGGGCCTGAAGCAATCCTGCGATGTTGCGGCCAGCTCACAAGAAAGTGAGTTGAAGAAAGGAGCTCAGGGGCACTGTAATTCACAAACCTGCAGAGTTATAAATGACAGCTATCTTCCAAAAATATATTGAAGTAAGGCAGCCAAGAGGAATTGAAAGCGGGGCAGAATTGCAGGAAACCGATTTCAGGAGGTAGACTGGAATTGCATGTAAAGCATAGGAAAAGAGGCAGAATGTCCACAATGATGCACTTGGCCAAAAAGGGCGTATGCGTTTTTTCCTGAGGAAAAAACGCATACGCCCTTTTTGGCCAACCAAGCAAGCTTGCAAAGGAAATCTGCACTACAATGAAGTCTCACTGCCCCCCGGTCAAAAGGGCCATCTGAAAAAAGTGTAAAATCCAGAAAGGCAGGACAGGCCATGGAGAACTGGGAGCCATGTTATGCTGATGGGCGGGATGTAAATTGACAACAGCCACTGTGGAGAAGTGTATGGTGTTTCCTGAAACATCTAAAAAACAAAGCAACAGAGCCTAGGGCACTTCCACATATGGTCCTATAGCTTAGGGAAATTAAAATCAAAAACACACAGCCACCCCAAATTTTGGGCCGGCTCTGTTTACAAGAACCTCGTTTACGGTACAAGTTCAATATCACAGAAAGCGAAAAATGGATAAAGAAGTTGTGGTACTTACGTACAATGCAATATCACTCAGCAATGAAATCTATGTCATCAGGCCCGTAGCAGCATAATGAGTGGATTCAGGTACGATGATTGTAAGTGAAATAAGTCACACAGAAAAAGAAGCATCATAAGATATCACTAATACACGGAATGTAAACTTGGCTACAAAGGAACTGAATTACAAAACAGAACAGGGTCTCAAATGTAGAAAACCAACTTATGCTTGCTTAAGGGGAAAGGTGAGTTGGGGTGCTGCATAAAACCAGAGATTGAAATTAGCACAGATACCGTTCCGTAAGCCAAATATGTAATAGACAAGAGCTACTCCTTGCTCAACGAAGTGGACTCAACACCCCATATTAAACGCCTAAGAATATACCTGACTAGTAAGAATCTTAAAACCTATGGATTTATATGTCTCCGAAAGAGAATCAAGCGTGTGAACAGCGGCATAAACGCAGCAGTGATAGGATTGGTGAGGTTCGGTGAGCAAATGCAGACCCTTTGAAGTCATATTGCATGGTACCCATTCCATGGGTCTCAACTCTCCATGTTTAAGGGATTCTTCCTTCAGCTAAAACATGCATGTGGAACCCAGAGTATGATCCACCGTGTGATTGGAAAACGTGTTCAAATGTGTCTCAGTTTTCGTCCCCTGGTACTTGGGTGCAACATTCCAGATGCTTTACTAACACTCTCCCCACTTGGAGAGTCAGTGCCTTTAACCTCCTGTTTGGCCCAGTTTGCAATTTCTGTGGAAAATGAACAGGAATAGGGAGAAACAATGAGAGACTAGGTGGAGGTGTCCGGACGGGCAAATTTAACTCTCATTTCCCACCAGGAAGAGGAATTAACCAAAGGCTCAGCGTGCCATGCCGGAACCAAACTAGGGCCTGAAGCAATCCTGCGGTGTTGCGGCCAGCTCACAAGAAAGCGAGTTGAAGAAAGGAGCTCAGGGGCACTGTAATTCACAAAGCTGCAGAGTTATAAATGACAGCTATCGTCCAAAAATATATTGAAGGAAGGCTGCCAAGAGGACTTGAAAGCGGGGCAGAATTGCAGGAAACCGATTTCAGGAGGTAGACTGGAATTGCATGTAAAGCATAGGAAAAGAGGCAGAACGTCCACAATGATGCACTTGGCCAAAAAGGGCGTATGCGTTTTTTCCTGAATATATTCAGGAAAAAACGCATACGCCCTTTTTGGCCAACCAAGCAAGCTTGCAAAGGAAATCTGCACTACAATGAAGTCTCACTGCCCCCCGGTCAAAAGGGCCTTCTGAAAAAAGTGTAAAATCCAGAAAGGCAGGACAGGTCATGGAGAACTGGGAGCCTTGTTATGCTGATGGGCGGGATGTAAATTGCCAGCAGCCACTCTGGAGAAGTGTATGGTGTTTCCTGAAACATCCAAAAAACAAAGCAACAGAGCCTAGGGCACTTCCACTTATGGTCCTATAGCTTAGGGAAATTAAAATCAAAAAGACACAGCCACCCCAAAGTTTGGGATGGCTCTGTTTACAAGAACCTCGTTTACAGTACAAGTTCAATATCACAGAAAGCAAAAAATGGATAAAGAAGTTGTGGTACTTACGTACAATGCAATATCACTCAGCAATGAAATCTATGTCATCAGGCCCGTAGCAGCATAATGAGTGGATTCAGGTATGATGATTCTAAGTGAAATAAGTCACACAGAAAAAGAAACATCATAAGATATCACTACTACACGGAATGTAAACTTGGCTACACAAGAACTGAATTACAAAACAGAACAGGGCCTCAAATGTACAAAACCAACTTATGCTTGCTTAAGGAGAAAGGTGAGTTGGGGTGCTTCACAAAACCAGAGATTGAAATTAGCCCAGATACCGTTCCATAAGCCAAATATGTAATAGACAAGAGCTACTCCTTGCTCAACGAAGTGGACTCAACACCCCATATTAAACGCCTAAGAATATACCTGACTAGTAAGAATCTTAAAACCTATGGATTTATATATCTCTGAAAGAGAATCAAGCGTGTGTACAACGGCATAAACGCAGCAGTGATAGGATTGGTGAGGTTCGGTGAGCAAATGCAGACCCTTTGAAGTCATATTGCATGGTACCCATTCCATGGGTCTCAACTCTCCATGTTTAAGGGATTCTTCCTTCAGCTAAAACATGCATGTGGAACCCAGAGTATGATCCACCGTGTGATCGGAAAACTTGTTCAAATGTGTCTCAGTTTTCATCCCCTAGTACTCGGGTGCAACATTCCAGACGCTTTACTAACACTCTCCCCACTTGGAGAGTCAGTGCCTTTAACCTCCTGTTTGGCCAGTTTGCAATTTCTGTGGAAAATGAACAGGAATAGGGAGAACCAATGAGAGACTAGGTGGAGGTGTCTGGACAAGCAAATTTAACTCTCATTTCCCACCAGGAAGAGGAATTAACCAAAGGCTCAGCATGCCATGCCGAACCAAACTAGGGTCTGAAGCAATCCTGCGGTGTTGCGGCCAGCTCACAAGAAAGCGAGTTGAAGAAAGGAGCACAGGGGCACTGTAATTCACAAACCTGCAGAGTTATAAATGACAGCTATCTTCCAAAAATATATTGAAGTAAGGCTGCCAAGAGGAGTTGAAAGCGGGGCAGAATTGCACGAAACCGATTTCAGGAGGTAGACTGGAATTGCATGTAAAGCATAGGAAAAGAGGCAGAACGTCCACAATGATGCACTTGGCCAAAAAGGGCGTATGCGTTTTTTCCTGAATATATTCAGGAAAAAACGCATACGCCCTTTTTGGCCAACCAAGCAAGCTTGCAAAGGAAATCTGCACTACAATGAAGTCTCACTGCCCCCCGGTCAAAAGGGCCATCTGAAAAAAGTGTAAAATCCAGAAAGGCAGGACAGGCCATGGAGAACTGCGAGCCTTGTTATGCTGATGGGTGGGATGTAAATTGCCAACAGCCACTGTGGAGAAGTGTATGGTGTTTCCTGAAACATCTAAAAAACAAAGCAACAGAGCCTAGGGCACTTCCACATATGGTCCTATAGCTTAGGGAAATTAAAATCAAAAAGACACAGCCACCCCAAATTTTTGGCCGGCTCTGTTTACAAGAACCTCGTTTACGGTACAAGTTCAATATCACAGAAAGCGAAAAATGGATAAAGAAGTTGTGGTACTTACGTACAATGCAATATCACTCAGCAATGAAATCTATGTCATCAGGCCCGTAGCAGCATAATGAGTGGATTCAGGTACGATGATTGTAAGTGAAATAAGTCACACAGAAAAAGAAGCATCATAAGATATCACTAATACACGGAATGTAAACTTGGCTACAAAGGAACTGAATTACAAAACAGAACAGGGTCTCAAATGTAGAATACCAACTTATGCTTGCTTAAGGGGAAAGGTGAGTTGGGGTGCTGCATAAAACCAGAGATTGAAATTAGCACAGATACCGTTCAATAAGCCAAATATGTAATAGACAAGAGCTACTCCTTGCTCAACGAAGTGGACTCAACACCCCATATTAAACGCCTAAGAATATACCTGACTAGTAAGAATCTTAAAACCTATGGATTTATATGTCTCCGAAAGAGAATCAAACGTGTGTACAGAGGCATAAACGCAGCAGTGATAGGATTGGTGAGGTTCGGTGAGCAAATGCAGACCCTTTGAAGTCATATTGCATGGTACCAATTCCATGGGTCTCAACTCTCCAGGTTTAAGGGATTCTTCCTTCAGCTAAAACATGCATGTGGAACCCAGAGTATGATCCACGGTGTGATCGGGAAACGTGTTCAAATGTGTCTCAGTTTTCGTCCCCTAGTACTCGGGTGCAACATTCCAGATGCTTTACTAACACTCTCCACACTTGGAGAGTCAGTGCCTTTAACCTCCTGTTTGGCCCAGTTTGCAATTTCTGTGGAAAATGAACAGGAATAGGGAGAACCAATGAGAGACTAGGTGGAGGTGTCTGGACGGGCAAATTTAACTCTCATTTCCCACCAGGAAGAGGAATTAACCAAAGGCTCAACATGCCATGCCGGAACCAAACTAGGGCCTGAAGCAATCCTGCGGTGTTGCTGCCAGCTCACAAGAAAGCAACTTGAAGAAAGGAGCTCAGGGGCACTGTAATTCACAAACCTGCAGAGTTATAAATGACAGCTATCTTCCAAAAATATATTGAAGTAAGGCAGCCAAGAGGAATTGAAAGTGCGGCAGAATTGCAGGCAACCGATTTCAGGAGGTAGACTGGAATTGCATGTAAAGCATAGGAAAAAAGGCAGAACGTCCACAATGATGCACTTGGCCAAAAAGGGCGTATGCGTTTTTTCCTGAATATATTCAGGAAAAAACGCATACGCCCTTTTTGGCCAACCAAGCAAGCTTGCAAAGGAAATCTGCACTACAGTGAAGTCTCACTGCCCCCCGGTCAAAAGGGCCATCTGAAAAAAGTGTAAAATCCAGAAAGGCAGGACAGGCCAAGGAGAACTAGGAGCCGTCTTATGCTGACGGGCGGGATGTAAATTGACAGCAGCCACTCTGGAGAAGTGTATGGTGTTTCCTGAAACATCCAAAAAACAAAGCAACAGAGCCTAGGGCACTTCCACTTATGGTCCTATAGCTTAGGGAAATTAAATTCAAAAAGACACAGCCACCCCAAAGTTTGGGATGGCTCTGTTTACAAGAACCTCGTTTACGGTACAAGTTGAATATCACAGAAAGCGAAAAATGGATAAAGAAGTTGTGGTACTTACGTACAATGCAATATCACTCAGCAATGAAATCTATGTCATCAGGCCCGTAGCAGCATAATGAGTGGATTCAGGTATGATGATTCTAAGTGAAATGAGTCACACAGAAAAAGAAACATCATAAGTTATCACTACTACACGGAATGTAAACTTGGCTACACAGGAACTGAATTACAAAACAGAAAATGGTGTCAAATGTAGAAAACCCACTTATGCTTGCTTAAGGGGAAAGGTGAGTTGGGGTGCTGCATAAAACCAGAGATTGAAATTAGCACAGATACCGTTCAATAAGCCAAATATGTAATAGACAAGAGCTACTCCTTGCTCAACGAAGTGGACTCAACACCCCATATTAAACGCCTAAGAATATACCTGACTAGTAAGAATCTTAAAACCTATGGATTTATATGTCTCCGAAAGAGAATCAAACGTGTGTACAGAGGCATAAACGCAGCAGTGATAGGATTGGTGAGGTTCGGTGAGCAAATGCAGACCCTTTGAAGTCATATTGCATGGTACCAATTCCATGGGTCTCAACTCTCCAGGTTTAAGGGATTCTTCCTTCAGCTAAAACATGCATGTGGAACCCAGAGTATGATCCACGGTGTGATCGGGAAACGTGTTCAAATGTGTCTCAGTTTTCGTCCCCTAGTACTCGGGTGCAACATTCCAGATGCTTTACTAACACTCTCCCCACTTGGAGAGTCAGTGCCTTTAACCTCCTGTTTGGCCAGTTTGCAATTTCTGTGGAAAATGAACAGGAATAGGGAGAACCAATGAGAGACTAGGTGGAGGTGTCCGGACGGGCAAATTTAACTCTCATTTCCCACCAGGAAGAGGAATTAACCAAAGGCTCAGCATGCCATGCCGGAACCAAACTAGGGTCTGAAGCAATCCTGCGGTGTTGCGGCCAGCTCACAAGAAAGCGAGTTGAAGAAAGGAGCTCAGGGGCACTGTAATTCACAAACCTGCAGAGTTATAAATGACAGCTATCTTCCAAAAATATATTGAAGTAAGGGTGCCAAGAGGAGTTGAAAGCGGGGCAGAATTGCAGGAAACCGATTTCAGGAGGTAGACTGGAATTGCATGTAAAGCATAGGAAAAGAGGCAGAACGTCCACAATGATGCACTTGGCCAGAAAGGGCGTATGCGTTTTTTCCTGAATATATTCAGGAAAAAACGCATACGCCCTTTTTGGCCAACCAAGCAAGCTTGCAAAGAAAATCTGCACTACAATGAAGTCTCACTGCCCCCCGGTCAAAAGGGCCATCTGAAAAAAGTGTAAAATCCAGAAAGGCAGGACAGGCCATGGAGAACTGAAAGCCTTGTTATGCTGATGGGCTGGATGTAAATTGCCAACAGCCACTGTGGAGAAGTGTATGGTGTTTCCTGAAACATCTAAAAAACAAAGCAACAGAGCCTAGGGCACTTCCACATATGGTCCTATAGCTTAGGGAAATTAAAATTAAAAAGACACAGCCACCCCAAAGTTTGGGACGGCTCTGTTTACAAGAACCTCGTTTACGGTACAAGTTCAATATCACAGAAAGCGAAAAATGGATAAAGAAGTTGTGGTACTTCCGTACAATGCAATATCACTCAGCAATGAAATCTATGTCATCAGGCCCGTAGCAGCATAATGAGTGGATTCAGGTACGATGATTCTAAGTGAAATAAGTCACACAGAAAAAGAAATATCATAAGGTATCACTAATGCACGGAATGTAAACTTGGCTACACAGGAACTGAATTACAAAACAGAACAGGGTCTCAAATGTAGAAAACCAACTTATGCTTGCTTAAGGGGAAAGGTGAGTTGGGGTGCTGCATAAAACCAGAGATTGAAATTAGCACAGATACCGTTCCGTAAGCCAAATATGTAATAGACAAGAGCTACTCCTTGCTCAACGAAGTGGACTCAACACCCCATATTAAACGCCTAAGAATATACCTGACTAGTAAGAATCTTAAAACCTATGGATTTATATGTCTCCGAAAGAGAATCAAGCGTGTGAACAGCGGCATAAACGCAGCAGTGATAGGATTGGTGAGGTTCGGTGAGCAAATGCAGACCCTTTGAAGTCATATTGCATGGTACCCATTCCATGGGTCTCAACTCTCCAGGTTTAAGGGATTCTTCCTTCAGCTAAAACACGCATGTGGAACCCAGAGTATGATCCACCGTGTGGTCAGGAAACGTGTTCAAATGTGTCTCAGTTTTCGTCCCCTGGTACTCGGGTAAAACATTCCAGACGCTTTACTAACACTCTCCCCACTTGGAGAGTCAGTGCCTTTAACCTCCTATTTGACCCAATTTGCAATTTCTGTGGAAAATGAACAGGAATAGGGAGAACCAATGAGAGACTAGGTGGAGGTGTCTGGACGGGCAAATTTAACTCTCATTTCCCAACAGGAAGAGGAATTAACCAAAGGTTCAGCATGCCGTGCCGGAACGAAACTAGGGCCTGAAGCAATCCTGCGGTGTTGCGGCCAGCTCACAAGAAAGCGAGTTGAAGAAAGGAGCTCAGGGGCACTGTAATTCACAAACCTGCAGAGTTATAAATGACAGCTATCTTCCAAAAATATATTGAAGTAAGGCTGCCAAGAGGAATTGAAAGCGGGGCAGAATACAGGAAACCGATTTCAGGAGGTAGACTGGAATTGCATGTAAAGCATAGGAAAAGAGGCAGAACGTCCACAATGATGCACTTGGCCAAAAAGGGCGTATGCGTTTTTTCCTGAATATATTCAGGAAAAAACGCATACGCCCTTTTTGGCCAACCAAGCAAGCTTGCAAAGGAAATCTGCACTACAATGAAGTCTCACTGCCCCCCGGTCAAAAGGGCCATCTGAAAAAAGTGTAAAATCCAGAAAGGCAGGACAGGCCATGGAGAATGGGAGCCTTGTTATGCTGATGGGCGGGATGTAAATTGCCAGCAGCCACTCTGGAGAAGTGTATGGTGTTTCCTGAAACATCCAAAAAACAGTGCAACAGAAGCTAGGGCACTTCCACTTATGGTCCTATAGCTTAGGGAAATTAAAATCAAAAAGACACAGCCACCCCAATGTTTGGGACGGCTCTGTTTACAAGAACCTCGTTTACAGTACAAGTTCAATATCACAGAAAGCGAAAAATGGATAAAGAATTTGTGGTACTTACGTACAATGCAATATCACTCAGCAATAAAATCTATGTCATCAGGGCCGTAGCAGCATAATGAGTGGATTCAGGTACGATGATTCTAAGTGAAATAAGTCACACAGAAAAAGAAACATCATAAGATATCACTAATACACGGAATGTAAACTTGGCTACACAGGAACTGAATTACAAAACAGAACAGGGTGTCAAATGTAGAAAACCAACTTATGCTTGCTTAAGGGGAAAGGTGAGTTGGGGTGCTGCATAAAACCAGAGATTGAAAGTAGCACAGATACCGTTCCATAAGCCAAATATGTAATAGACAAGAGCTACTCCTTGCTCAACGAAGTGGACTCAACACCCCATATTAAACGCCTAAGAATATACCTGACTAGTAAGAGTCTACCTGACTAGTAAGAATCTTAAAACCTATGGATTTATATGTCTCCGAAAGAGAATCAAGCGTTTGTACAGTGGCATAAACGCAGCAGTGATAGGATTGTTGAGGTTCGGTGAGCAAATGCAGCCCCTTTGAAGTCATATTGCATGGTACCCATTCCATGGGTCTCAACTCTCCAGGTTTAAGGGATTCTTCCTTCAGCTAAAACATGCATGTGGAACCCAGAGTATGATCCACTTTGTGATTGGGAAACGTGTTCAAATGTGTCTCAGTTTCGTCCCCTGGTACTCGGGTGCAACATACCAGACGCTTTACTAACACTCTCCCCACTTGGAGAGTCAGTGCCTTTAACCTCCTGTTTGGCCCAGTTTGCAATTTCTGTGGAAAATGAACAGGAAGAGGGAGAACCAATGAGAGACTAGGTGGAGGTGTCTGAATGGGCAAATTTAACTCTCATTTCCCACCAGGAAGAGGAATTAACCAAAGGCTCAGCATGCGAAGCCGGAACCAAACTAGGGCCTGAAGCAATCCTGCGGTGTTGCGGCCAGCTCACAAGAAAGCGAGTTGAAGAAAGGAGCTCACGGGCACTGTAATTCACAAACCTGCAGAGTTATAAATGACAGCTATCTTCCAAAAATATATTGAAGTAAGGCAGCCAAGAGGAGTTGAATGCGGGGCAGAATTGCAGGAAACCGATTTCAGGAGGTAGACTGGAATTGCATGTAAAGCATAGGAAAAGAGGCAGAACGTCCACAATGATGCACTTGGCCAAAAAGAGCGTATGCGTTTTTTCCTGAATACATTCAGGAAAAAACGCATACGCCCTTTTTGGCCAACCAAGCAAGCTTGCAAAGGAAATCTGCACTACAATGAAGTCTCACTGCCCCCCGGTCAAAAGGGCCATCTGAAAAAAGTGTAAAATCCAGAAAGGCAGGACAGGCCAAGGAGAACTAGGAGCCTTCTTATGCTGATGGGCGGGATGTAAATTGCCAGCAGCCACTCTGGAGAAGTGTATGGTGTTTCCTGAAACATCCAAAAAACAAAGCAACAGAGCCTAGGGCACTTCCTCTTATGGTCCTATAGCTTAGGGAAATTAAAATCAAAAAGACACAGCCACCCCAAAGTTTGGGACGGCTCTGTTTACAAGAACCTCGTTTACGGTACAAGTTCAATATCACAGAAAGCGAAAAATAGATAAAGAAGTTGTGGTACTTACGTACAATGCAATATCACTCAGCAATGAAATCTATGTCATCAGGCCCGTAGCAGCATAATGAGTGGATTCAGGTACGATGATTCTAAGTGAAATGAGTCACAGAGAAAAAGAAACATCATAAGTTATCACTACTACACGGAATGTAAACTTGGCTACACAGGAACTGAATTACAAAACAGAACAGGGTGTCAAATGCAGAAAATCAACTTATGCTTGCTTAAGGGGAAAGGTGAGTTGGGGTGCTGCATACAACAAGCAATTGAAATTAGCACAGATACCGTTCCATAAGCCAAATATGTAATAGACAAGAACTACTACTTGCTCAACGAAGTGGACTCAACACCCCATATTAAACGCCTAAGAATATACCTGACTTGTAAGAATCTTAAAACCTATGGATTTATATGTCTCTGAAAGAGAATCTAGCGTGTGTACAGCGGCATAAACGCAGCAGTGATAGGACTGGTGAGGTTCGGTGAGCAAATGCAGACCCTTTGAAGTCATATTGCATGGTACCCATTCCATGGGTCTCAACTCTCCAGGTTTAAGGGATTCTTCCTTCAGCTAAAACATGCATGTGGAACCCAGAGTATGATCCACCGTGTGATCGGGAAAAGTGTTCAAATGTGTCTCAGTTTTTGTCCCCTGGTACTCGGGTGCAACATTCCAGACGCTTTACTAACACTCCCCCACTTGGAGAGTCGGTGCCTTTAACCTCCTGTTTGGCCCAGTTTGCAATTTCTGTGGAAAATGAACAGGAATAGGGAGAACCAATGAGAGACTAGGTGGAGGTGTCTGGACGGGCAAATTTAACTCTCATTTCCCACCAGGAAGAGGAATTAAGCAAAGGCACAGCATGCCGTGCCGGAACGAAACTAGGGCCTGAAGCAATCCTGCGATGTTGCGGCCAGCTCACAAGAAAGTGAGTTGAAGAAAGGAGCTCAGGGGCACTGTAATTCACAAACCTGCAGAGTTATAAATGACAGCTATCTTCCAAAAATATATTGAAGTAAGGCAGCCAAGAGGAATTGAAAGCGGGGCAGAATTGCAGGAAACCGATTTCAGGAGGTAGACTGGAATTGCATGTAAAGCATAGGAAAAGAGGCAGAATGTCCACAATGATGCACTTGGCCAAAAAGGGCGTATGCGTTTTTTCCTGAATATATTCAGGAAAAAACGCATACGCCCTTTTTGGCCAACCAAGCAAGCTTGCAAAGGAAATCTGCACTACAATGAAGTCTCACTGCCCCCCGGTCAAAAGGGACATCTGAAATAAGTGTAAAATCCAGAAAGGCAGGACAGGCCATGGAGAACTGGGAGCCTTGTTATGCTGATGGGCGGGATGTAAATTGCCAGCAGCCACTCTGGAGAAGTGTATGGTGTTTCCTGAAACATCCAAAAAACAAAGCAACAGAGCCTAGTGCATTTCCACTTATTGTCCTATAGCTTAGGGAAATTAAAATCAAAAAGACACAGCCACCCAAAGTTTTGGCCGGCTCTGTTTACAAGAACCTCGTTTACGGTAGAAGTTCAATATCACAGAAAGCGAAAAATGGATAAAGAATTTGTGGTACTTACGTACAATGCAATATCACTCAGTAATGAAATCTGTGTCATCAGGCCCGTAGCAGCATAATGAGTGGATACAGGTACGATGATTCTAAGTGAAATAAGTCACACAGAAAAAGAAACCTCATAAAATATCACTACTACACGGAATGTAAACTTGGCTACACAGGAACTGAATTACAAAACATAACAGGGTCTCAAATGTAGAAAACCAACTTATGCTTCATTAAGGGGAAAGGTGACTTGCGGTGCGGCATAAAACCAGAGATTGAAATTAGCACAGATACCGTTCCATAAGCCAAATATGTAATAGACAAGAGCTACTCCTTGCTCAACGAAGTGGACTCAACACCCCATATTAAACGCCTAAGAATATACCTGACTAGTAACAATCTTAAAACCTATGGATTTATATGTCTCTGAAAGAGAATCAAGCATGTGTACAGCGGCATGAACGCACCAGTGATAGGACTGGTGAGGTTCGGTGAGCAAATGCAGACCCTTTGAAGTCATATTGCATGGTACCCATTCCATGGGTCTCAACTCTCCATGTTTAAGGGATTCTTCCTTCAGCTAAAACATGCATGTGGAACCCAGAGTATGATCCACCGTGTGATTGGAAAACGTGTTCAAATGTTTCTCAGTTTTCGTCCCCTGGTACTCGGGTGCAACATTCCAGACGCTTTACTAACACTCCCCCACTTGGAGAGTCAGTGCCTTTAACCTCCTGTTTGGCCCAGTTTGCAATTTCTGTGGAAAATGAACAGGAATAGGGAGAACCAATGAGAGACTAGGTGGAGGTGTCTGGACGGGCAAATTTAACTCTCATTTCCCACCAGGAAGAGGAAATAACCAAAGGCGCAGCATGCCGTGCCAGAACCAAACTAGGGCCTGAAGCAATCCTGCGATGTTGCGGCCAGCTCACAAGAAAGTGAGTTGAAGAAAGGAACTCAGGGACACTGTAATTCACAAACCTGCAGAGTTATAAATGACAGCTATCTTCCAAAAATATATTGAAGTAAGGCTGCCAAAAGGAGTTGAAAGCAGGGCAGAATTGCAGGAGACCGATTTCAGGAGGTAGACTGGAATTGCATGTAAAGCATAGGAAAAGAGGCAGAACGTCCACAATGATGCACTTGGCCAAAAAGTGCGTATGCGTTTTTTCCTGAATATATTCAGGAAAAAACGCATACGCCCTTTTTGGCCAACCAAGCAAGCTTGCAAAGGACATCTGCACTACAATGAAGTCTCACTGCCCCCCGGTCAAAAGGGCCATCTGAAAAAAGTGTAAAATCCAGAAAGGCAGGACAGGCCATGGAGAACTGGGAGCCATGTTATGCTGATGGGCGGGATGTAAATTGCCAACAGCCACTGTGGAGAAGTGTATGGTGTTTCCTGAAACATCTAAAAAACAAAGCAACAGAGCCTAGGGCACTTCCACATATGGTCCTATAGCTTAGGGAAATTAAAATCAAAAAGACACAGCCACCCCAAATTTTGGGCCGGCTCTGTTTACAAGAACCTCGTTTACGGTACAAGTTCAATATCACAGAAAGCGAAAAATGGATAAAGAAGTTGTGGTACTTACGTACAATGCAATATCACTCAGCAATGAAATCTATGTCATCAGGCCCGTAGCAGCATAATGAGTGGATTCAGGTACGATGATTCTAAGTGAAATAAGTCACAAGAAAAAGAAATATCATAAGGTATCACTAATGCACGGAATGTAAACTTGGCTACACAGGAACTGAATTACAAAACAGAACAGGGTCTCAAATGTAGAAAACTAACTTATGCTTGCTTAAGGAGAAAGGTGAGTTGGGGTGCTGCATAAAACCAGAGATTGAAATTAGCACAGATACCTTTCCATAAGCCAAATATGTAATAGAGAAGAGCTACTCCTTGCTCAACGAAGTGGACTCAACACCCCATATTAAACGCCTAAGAATATACCTGACTAGTAAGAATCTTAAAACCTATAGATTTATATGTCTCCGAAAGAGAATCAAACGTGTGTACAGCGGCATAAACGCAGCAGTGATAGGATTGGTGAGGTTCGGTGAGCAAATGCAGACCCTTTGAAGTCATATTGCATGGTACCAATTCCATGGGTCTCAACTCTCCAGGTTTAAGGGATTCTTCCTTCAGCTAAAACATGCATGTGGAACCCAGAGTATGATCCACGGTGTGATCGGGAAACGTGTTCAAATGTGTCTCAGTTTTCGTCCCCTAGTACTCGGGTGCAACATTCCAGATGCTTTACTAACACTCTCCCCACTTGGAGAGTCAGTGCCTTTAACCTCCTGTTTGGCCAGTTTGCAATTTCTGTGGAAAATGAACAGGAATAGGGAGAACCAATGAGAGACTAGGTGGAGGTGTCTGGACAAGCAAATTTAACTCTCATTTCCCACCAGGAGGAGGAATTAACCAAAGGCTCAGCATGCCATGCCGGAACCAAACTAGGGTCTGAAGCAATCCTGCGGTGTTGCGGCCAGCTCACAAGAAAGCGAGTTGAAGAAAGGAGCACAGGGGCACTGTAATTCACAAACCTGCAGAGTTATAAATGACAGCTATCTTCCAAAAATATATTGAAGTAAGGCTGCCAAGAGGAGTTGAAAGCGGGGCAGAATTGCACGAAACCGATTTCAGGAGGTAGACTGGAATTGCATGTAAAGCATAGGAAAAGAGGCAGAACGTCCACAATGATGCACTTGGCCAGAAAGGGCGTATGCGTTTTTTCCTGAATATATTCAGGAAAAAACGCATACGCCCTTTTTGGCCAACCAAGCAAGCTTGCAAAGGAAATCTGCACTACAATGAAGTCTCACTGCCCCCCGGTCAAAAGGGCCATCTGAAAAAAGTGTAAAATCCAGAAAGGCAGGACAGGCCATGGAGAACTGCGAGCCTTGTTATGCTGATGGGTGGGATGTAAATTGCCAACAGCCACTGTGGAGAAGTGTATGGTGTTTCCTGAAACATCCAAAAAACAAAGCAACAGAGCCTAGGGCACTACCACATATGGTCCTATAGCTTAGGGAAATTAAAATCAAAAAGACAGAGCCACCCCAAATTTTGGGCCGGCTCTGTTTACAAGAACCTCGTTTACGGTACAAGTTCAATATCACAGAAAGCGAAAAATGGATAAAGAAGTTGTGGTACTTACGTACAATGCAATATCACTCAGCAATGAAATCTATGTCATCAGGCCCGTAGCAGCATAATGAGTGAATTCAGGTACGATGATTGTAAGTGAAATAAGTCACACAGAAAAAGAAGCATCATAAGATATCACTAATACACGGAATGTAAACTTGGCTACAAAGGAACTGAATTACAAAACAGAACAGGTTCTCAAATGTAGAATACCAACTTATGCTTGCTTAAGGGGAAAGGTGAGTTGGGGTGCTGCATAAAACCAGAGATTGAAATTAGCACAGATACTGTTCCATAAGCCAAATATGTAATAGACAAGAGCTACTCCTTGCTCAACGAAGTGGACTCAACACCCCATATTAAACGCCTAAGAATATACCTGACTAGTAAGAATCTTAAAACCTAAGGATTTATATGTCTCCGAAAGAGAATCAAACGTGTGTACAGAGGCATAAACGCAGCAGTGATAGGATTGGTGAGGTTCGGTGAGCAAATGCAGACCCTTTGAAGTCATATTGCATGGTACCAATTCCATGGGTCTCAACTCTCCAGGTTTAAGGGATTCTTCCTTCAGCTAAAACATGCATGTGGAACCCAGAGTATGATCCACGGTGTGATCGGGAAACGTGTTCAAATGTGTCTCAGTTTTCGTCCCCTAGTACTCGGGTGCAACATTCCAGATGCTTTACTAACACTCTCCCCACTTGGAGAGTCAGTGCCTTTAACCTCCTGTTTGGCCAGTTTGCAATTTCTGTGGAAAATGAACAGGAATAGGGAGAACCAATGAGAGACTAGGTGGAGGTGTCCGGACGGGCAAATTTAACTCTCATTTCCCACCAGGAGGAGGAATTAACCAAAGGCTCAGCATGCCATGCCGGAACCAAACTAGGGTCTGAAGCAATCCTGCGGTGTTGCGGCCAGCTCACAAGAAAGCGAGTTGAAGAAAGGAGCTCAGGGGCACTGTAATTCACAAACCTGCAGAGTTATAAATGACAGCTATCTTCCAAAAATATATTGAAGTAAGGGTGCCAAGAGGAGTTGAAAGCGGGGCAGAATTGCAGGAAACCGATTTCAGGAGGTAGACTGGAATTGCATGTAAAGCATAGGAAAAGAGGCAGAACGTCCACAATGATGCACTTGGCCAGAAAGGGCGTATGCGTTTTTTCCTGAATATATTCAGGAAAAAACGCATACGCCCTTTTTGGCCAACCAAGCAAGCTTGCAAAGAAAATCTGCACTACAATGAAGTCTCACTGCCCCCCGGTCAAAAGGGCCATCTGAAAAAAGTGTAAAATCCAGAAAGGCAGGACAGGCCATGGAGAACTGAAAGCCTTGTTATGCTGATGGGCGGGATGTAAATTGCCAACAGCCACTGTGGAGAAGTGTATGGTGTTTCCTGAAACATCTAAAAAACAAAGCAACAGAGCCTAGGGCACTTCCACATATGGTCCTATAGCTTAGGGAAATTAAAATTAAAAAGACACAGCCACCCCAATGTTTGGGACGGCTCTGTTTACAAGAACCTCGTTTACGGTACAAGTTCAATATCACAGAAAGCGAAAAATGGATAAAGAAGTTGTGGTACTTCCGTACAATGCAATATCACTCAGCAATGAAATCTATGTCATCAGGCCCGTAGCAGCATAATGAGTGGATTCAGGTACGATGATTCTAAGTGAAATAAGTCACACAGAAAAAGAAATATCATAAGGTATCACTAATGCACGGAATGTAAACTTGGCTACACAGGAACTGAATTACAAAACAGAACAGGGTCTCAAATGTAGAAAACCAACTTATGCTTGCTTAAGGGGAAAGGTGAGTTGGGGTGCTGCATAAAACCAGAGATTGAAATTAGCACAGATACCGTTCCGTAAGCCAAATATGTAATAGACAAGAGCTACTCCTTGCTCAACGAAGTGGACTCAACACCCCATATTAAACGCCTAAGAATATACCTGACTAGTAAGAATCTTAAAACCTATGGATTTATATGTCTCCGAAAGAGAATCAAGCGTGTGAACAGCGGCATAAGCGCAGCAGTGATAGGATTGGTGAGGTTCGGTGAGCAAATGCAGACCCTTTGAAGTCATATTGCATGGTACCCATTCCATGGGTCTCAACTCTCCATGTTTAAGGGATTCTTCCTTCAGCTAAAACATGCATGTGGAACCCAGAGTATGATCCACCGTGTGATCGGGAAACGTGTTCAAATGTGTCTCAGTTTTTGTCCCCTGGTACTCGGGTGCAACATTCCAGACGCTTTACTAACACTCTCCCCACTTGGAGAGTCGGTGCCTTTAACCTCCTGTTTGGCCCAGTTTGCAATTTCTGTGGAAAATGAACAGGAATAGGGAGAACCAATGAGAGACTAGGTGGAGGTGTCTGGACGGGCAAATTTAACTCTCATTTCCCACCAGGAAGAGGAATTAACCAAAGGCTCAACATGCCATGCCGGAACCAAACTAGGGCCTGAAGCAATCCTGCGGTGTTGCTGCCAGCTCACAAGAAAGCAACTTGAAGAAAGGAGCTCAGGGGCACTGTAATTCACAAACCTGCAGAGTTATAAATGACAGCTATCTTCCAAAAATATATTGATGTAAGGCAGCCAAGAGGAATTGAAAGTGGGGCAGAATTGCAGGCAACCGATTTCAGGAGGTAGACTGGAATTGCATGTAAAGCATAGGAAAAAAGGCAGAACGTCCACAATGATGCACTTGGCCAAAAAGGGCGTATGCGTTTTTTCCTGAATATATTCAGGAAAAAACGCATACGCCCTTTTTCGCCAACCAAGCAAGCTTGCAAAGGAAATCTGCACTACAATGAAGTCTCACTGCCCCCCGGTCAAAAGGGCCATCTGAAAAAAGTGTAAAATCCAGAAAGGCAGGACAGGCCAAGGAGAACTAGGAGCCGTCTTATGCTGACGGGCGGGATGTAAATTGCCAGCAGCCACTCTGGAGAAGTGTATGGTGTTTCCTGAAACATCCAAAAAACAAAGCAACAGAGCCTAGGGCACTTCCACTTATGGTCCTATAGCTTAGGGAAATTAAATTCAAAAAGACACAGCCACCCCAAAGTTTGGGATGGCTCTGTTTACAAGAACCTCGTTTACGGTACAAGTTCAATATCACAGAAAGTGAAAAATGGATAAAGAAGTTGTGGTACTTACGTACAATGCAATATCACTCAGCAATGAAATCTATGTCATCAGGCCCGTAGCAGCATAATGAGTGGATTCAGGTATGATGATTCTAAGTGAAATGAGTCACACAGAAAAAGAAACATCATAAGTTATCACTACTACACGGAATGTAAACTTGGCTACACAGGAACTGAATTACAAAACAGAAAATGGTGTCAAATGTAGAAAACCCACTTATGCTTGCTTAAGGGGAAAGGTGAGTTGGGGTGCTACATACAACAACAGATTGAAATTAGCACAGATACCGTTCCATAAGCCAAATATGTAATAGACAAGAACTACTACTTGCTCAACGAAGTGGACTCAACACCCCATATTAAAAGCCTAAGAATATACCTGACTAGTAAGAATCTTAAAACCTATGGATTTATATATCTCTGAAAGAGAATCAAGCGTGTGTACAACGGCATAAACGCAGCAGTGATAGGATTGGTGAGGTTCGGTGAGCAAATGCAGACCCTTTGAAGTCATATTGCATGGTACCCATTCCATGGGTCTCAACTCTCCATGTTTAAGGGATTCTTCCTTCAGCTAAAACATGCATGTGGAACCCAGAGTATGATCCACCGTGTGATCGGAAAACGTGTTCAAATGTGTCTCAGTTTTCATCACTTAGTACTCGGGTGCAACATTCCAGACGCTTTACTAACACTCTCCCCACTTGGAGAGTCAGTGCCTTTAACCTCCTGTTTGGCCAGTTTGCAATTTCTGTGGAAAATGAACAGGAATAGGGAGAACCAATGAGAGACTAGGTGGAGGTGTCTGGACAAGCAAATTTAACTCTCATTTCCCACCAGGAAGAGGAATTAACCAAAGGCTCAGCATGCCATGCCGGAACCAAACTAGGGTCTGAAGCAATCCTGCGGTGTTGCGGCCAGCTCACAAGAAAGCGAGTTGAAGAAAGGAGCACAGGGGCACTGTAATTCACAAACCTGCAGAGTTATAAATGACAGCTATCTTCCAAAAATATATTGAAGTAAGGCTGCCAAGAGGAGTTGAAAGCGGGGCAGAATTGCACGAAACCGATTTCAGGAGGTAGACTGGAATTGCATGTAAAGCATAGGAAAAGAGGCAGAACGTCCACAATGATGCACTTGGCCAAAAAGGGCGTATGCGTTTTTTCCTGAATATATTCAGGAAAAAACGCATACGCCCTTTTTGGCCAACCAAGCAAGCTTGCAAAGGAAATCTGCACTACAATGAAGTCTCACTGCCCCCCGGTCAAAAGGGCCATCTGAAAAAAGTGTAAAATCCAGAAAGGCAGGACAGGCCATGGAGAACTGCGAGCCTTGTTATGCTGATGGGTGGGATGTAAATTGCCAACAGCCACTGTGGAGAAGTGTATGGTGTTTCCTGAAACATCTAAAAAACAAAGCAACAGAGCCTAGGGCACTTCCACATATGGTCCTATAGCTTAGGGAAATTAAAATCAAAAAGACAGAGCCACCCCAAATTTTGGGCCGGCTCTGTTTACAAGAACCTCGTTTACGGTACAAGTTCAATATCACAGAAAGCGAAAAATGGATAAAGAAGTTGTGGTACTTCCGTACAATGCAATATCACTCAGCAATGAAATCTATGTCATCAGGCCCGTAGCAGCATAATGAGTGGATTCAGGTACGATGATTCTAAGTGAAATAAGTCACAAGAAAAAGAAATATCATAAGGTATCACTAATGCACGGAATGTAAACTTGGCTACACAGGAACTGAATTACAAAACAGAACAGGGTCTCAAATGTAGAAAACCAAATTATGCTTGCTTAAGGGGAAAGGTGAGTTGGGGTGCTGCATAAAACCAGAGATTGAAATTAGCACAGATACCGTTCCGTAAGCCAAATATGTAATAGACAAGAGCTACTCCTTGCTCAACGAAGTGGACTCAACACCCCATATTAAACGCCTAAGAATATACCTGACTAGTAAGAATATTAAAACCTATGGATTTATATGTCTCCGAAAGAGAATCAAGCGTGTGAACAGCGGCATAAACGCAGCAGTGATAGGATTGGTGAGGTTCGGTGAGCAAATGCAGACCCTTTGAAGTCATATTGCATGGTACCCATTCCATGGGTCTCAACTCTCCAGGTTTAAGGGATTCTTCCTTCAGCTAAAACACGCATGTGGAACCCAGAGTATGATCCACCGTGTGGTCAGGAAACGTGTTCAAATGTGTCTCAGTTTTCGTCCCCTGGTACTCGGGTACAACATTCCAGACGCTTTACTAACACTCTCCCCACTTGGAGAGTCAGTGCCTTTAACCTCCTATTTGACCCAGTTTGCAATTTCTGTGGAAAATGAACAGGAATAGGGAGAACCAATGAGAGACTAGGTGGAGGTGTCTGGACGGGCAAATTTAACTCTCATTTCCCACCAGGAAGAGGAATTAACCAAAGGTTCAGCATGCCGTGCCGGAACGAAACTAGGGCCTAAAGCAATCCTGCGGTGTTGCGGCCAGCTCACAAGAAAGCGAGTTGAAGAAAGGAGCTCAGGGGCACTGTAATTCACAAACCTGCAGAGTTATAAATGACAGCTATCTTCCAAAAATATATTGAAGTAAGGCTGCCAAGAGGAATTGAAAGCGGGGCAGAATACAGGAAACCGATTTCAGGAGGTAGACTGGAATTGCATGTAAAGCATAGGAAAAGAGGCAGAACGTCCACAATGATGCACTTGGCCAAAAAGGGCATATGCGTTTTTTCCTGAATATATTCAGGAAAAAACGCATACGCCCTTTTTGGCCAACCAAGCAAGCTTGCAAAGGAAATCTGCACTACAATGAAGTCTCACTGCCCCCCGGTCAAAAGGGCCATCTGAAAAAAGTGTAAAATCCAGAAAGGCAGGACAGGCCATGGAGAATGGGAGCCTTGTTATGCTGATGGGCGGGATGTAAATTGCCAGCAGCCACTCTGGAGAAGTGTATGGTGTTTCCTGAAACATCCAAAAAACAGAGCAACAGAAGCTAGGGCACTTCCACTTATGGTCCTATAGCTTAGGGAAATTAAAATCAAAAAGACACAGCCACCCCAATGTTTGGGACGGCTCTGTTTACAAGAACCTCGTTTACAGTACAAGTTCAATATCACAGAAAGCGAAAAATGGATAAAGAATTTGTGGTACTTACGTACAATGCAATATCACTCAGCTATAAAATCTATGTCATCAGGCCCGTAGCAGCATAATGAGTGGATTCAGGTACGATGATTCTAAGTGAAATAAGTCACACAGAA
Source organism: Leucopleurus acutus (assembly GCF_964270905.1). Classification (NCBI taxonomy): domain Eukaryota; kingdom Metazoa; phylum Chordata; class Mammalia; order Artiodactyla; family Delphinidae; genus Leucopleurus; species Leucopleurus acutus. The sequence continues at coordinate 667,164 of NW_028139202.1, forward strand.
AAAGAAACATCATAAGATATCACTAATACACGGAATGTAATCTTGGCTACACAGGAACTGAATTACAAAACAGAACAGGGTGTCAAATGTAGAAAACCAACTTATGCTTGCTTAAGGGGAAAGGTGAGTTGGGGTGCTGCATAAAACCAGAGATTGAAAGTAGCACAGATACCGTTCCATAAGCCAAATATGTAATAGACAAGAGCTACTCCTTGCTCAACGAAGTGGACTCAACACCCCATATTAAACGCCTAAGAATATACCTGACTAGTAAGAGTCTACCTGACTAGTAAGAATCTTAAAACCTATGGATTTATATGTCTCCGAAAGAGAATCAAGCGTTTGTACAGCGGCATAAACGCAGCAGTGATAGGATTGTTGAGGTTCGGTGAGCAAATGCAGCCCCTTTGAAGTCATATTGCATGGTACCCATTCCATGGGTCTCAACTCTCCAGGTTTAAGGGATTCTTCCTTCAGCTAAAACATGCATGTGGAACCCAGAGTATGATCCACTTTGTGATTGGGAAACGTGTTCAAATGTGTCTCAGTTTCGTCCCCTGGTACTCGGGTGCAACATACCAGACGCTTTACTAACACTCTCCCCACTTGGAGAGTCAGTGCCTTTAACCTCCTGTTTGGCCCAGTTTGCAATTTCTGTGGAAAATGAACAGGAAGAGGGAGAACCAATGAGAGACTAGGTGGAGGTGTCTGAATGGGAAATTTAACTCTCATTTCCCACCAGGAAGAGGAATTAACCAAAGGCTCAGCATGCGAAGCCAGAACCAAACTAGGGCCTGAAGCAATCCTGCGGTGTTGCGGCCAGCTCACAAGAAAGCGAGTTGAAGAAAGGAGCTCACGGGCACTGTAATTCACAAACCTGCAGAGTTATAAATGACAGCTATCTTCCAAAAATATATTGTAGTAAGGCAGCCAAGAGGAGTTGAATGCGGGGCAGAATTGCAGGAAACCGATTTCAGGAGGTAGACTGGAATTGCATGTAAAGCATAGGAAAAGAGGCAGAACGTCCACAATGATGCACTTGGCCAAAAAGGGCGTATGCGTTTTTTCCTGAGGAAAAAACGCATACGCCCTTTTTGGCCAACCAAGCAAGCTTGCAAAGGAAATCTGCACTACAATGAAGTCTCACTGCCCCCCGGTCAAAAGGGCCATCTGAAAAAAGTGTAAAATCCAGAAAGGCAGGACAGGCCAAGGAGAACTAGGAGCCTTCTTATGCTGATGGGCGGGATGTAAATTGCCAGCAGCCACTCTGGAGAAGTGTATGGTGTTTCCTGAAACATCCAAAAAACAAAGCAACAGAGCCTAGGGCACTTCCACTTATGGTCCTATAGCTTAGGGAAATTAAAATCAAAAAGACACAGCCACCCCAAAGTTTGGGACGGCTCTGTTTACAAGAACCTCGTTTACGGTACAAGTTCAATATCACAGAAAGCGAAAAATAGATAAAGAAGTTGTGGTACTTACGTACAATGCAATATCACTCAGCAATGAAATCTATGTCATCAGGCCCGTAGCAGCATAATGAGTGGATTCAGGTACGATGATTCTAAGTGAAATGAGTCACACAGAAAAAGAATCATCATAAGTTATCACTACTACACGGAATGTAAACTTGGCTACACAGGAACTGAATTACAAAACAGAACAGGGTGTCAAATGCAGAAAATCAACTTATGCTTGCTTAAGGGGAAAGGTGAGTTGGGGTGCTGCATACAACAAGCAATTGAAATTAGCACAGATACCGTTCCATAAGCCAAATATGTAATAGACAAGAACTACTACTTGCTCAACGAAGTGGACTCAACACCCCATATTAAACGCCTAAGAATATACCTGACTTGTAAGAATCTTAAAACCTATGGATTTATATGTCTCTGAAAGAGAATCTAGCGTGTGTACACTGGCATAAACGCAGCAGTGATAGGACTGGTGAGGTTCGGTGAGCAAATGCAGACTCTTTGAAGTCATATTGCATGGTACCCATTCCATGGGTCTCAACTCTCCAGGTTTAAGGGATTCTTCCTTCAGCTAAAACATGCATGTGGAACCCAGAGTATGATCCACCGTGTGATCGGGAAACGTGTTCAAATGTGTCTCAGTTTTTGTCCCCTGGTACTCGGGTGCAACATTCCAGACGCTTTACTAACACTCTCCCCACTTGGAGAGTCGGTGCCTTTAACCTCCTGTTTGGCCCAGTTTGCAATTTCTGTGGAAAATGAACAGGAATAGGGAGAACCAATGAGAGACTAGGTGGAGGTGTCTGGACGGGCAAATTTAACTCTCATTTCCCACCAGGAAGAGGAATTAACCAAAGGCTCAACATGCCATGCCGGAACCAAACTAGGGCCTGAAGCAATCCTGCGGTGTTGCTGCCAGCTCACAAGAAAGCAACTTGAAGAAAGGAGCTCAGGGGCACTGTAATTCACAAACCTGCAGAGTTATAAATGACAGCTATCTTCCAAAAATATATTGAAGTAAGGCTGCCAAGAGGAGTTGAAAGCGGGGCAGAATTGCACGAAACCGATTTCAGGAGGTAGACTGGAATTGCATGTAAAGCATAGGAAAAGAGGCAGAACGTCCACAATGATGCACTTGGCCAAAAAGGGCGTATGCGTTTTTTCCTGAATATATTCAGGAAAAAACGCATACGCCCTTTTTGGCCAACCAAGCAAGCTTGCAAAGGAAATCTGCACTACAATGAAGTCTCACTGCCCCCCGGTCAAAAGGGCCATCTGAAAAAAGTGTAAAATCCAGAAAGGCAGGACAGGCCATGGAGAACTGCGAGCCTTGTTATGCTGATGGGTGGGATGTAAATTGCCAACAGCCACTGTGGAGAAGTGTATGGTGTTTCCTGAAACATCTAAAAAACAAAGCAACAGAGCCTAGGGCACTTCCACATATGGTCCTATAGCTTAGGGAAATTAAAATCAAAAAGACACAGCCACCCCAAATTTTGGGCCGGCTCTGTTTACAAGAACCTCGTTTACGGTACAAGTTCAATATCACAGAAAGCGAAAAATGGATAAAGAAGTTGTGGTACTTACGTACAATGCAATATCACTCAGCAATGAAATCTATGTCATCAGGCCCGTAGCAGCATAATGAGTGGATTCAGGTACGATGATTGTAAGTGAAATAAGTCACACAGAAAAAGAAGCATCATAAGATATCACTAATACACGGAATGTAAACTTGGCTACAAAGGAACTGAATTACAAAACAGAACAGGGTCTCAAATGTAGAATACCAACTTATGCTTGCTTAAGGGGAAAGGTGAGTTGGGGTGCTGCATAAAACCAGAGATTGAAATTAGCACAGATACCATTCAATAAGCCAAATATGTAATAGACAAGAGCTACTCCTTGCTCAACGAAGTGGACTCAACACCCCATATTAAACGCCTAAGAATATACCTGACTAGTAAGAATCTTAAAACCTATGGATTTATATGTCTCCGAAAGAGAATCAAACGTGTGTACAGAGGCATAAACGCAGCAGTGATAGGATTGGTGAGGTTCGGTGAGCAAATGCAGACCCTTTGAAGTCATATTGCATGGTACCAATTCCATGGGTCTCAACTCTCCAGGTTTAAGGGATTCTTCCTTCAGCTAAAACATGCATGTGGAACCCAGAGTATGATCCACGGTGTGATCGGGAAACGTGTTCAAATGTGTCTCAGTTTTCGTCCCCTAGTACTCGGGTGCAACATTCCAGATGCTTTACTAACACTCTCCACACTTGGAGAGTCAGTGCCTTTAACCTCCTGTTTGGCCCAGTTTGCAATTTCTGTGGAAAATGAACAGGAATAGGGAGAACCAATGAGAGACTAGGTGGAGGTGTCTGGACGGGCAAATTTAACTCTCATTTCCCACCAGGAAGAGGAATTAACCAAAGGCTCAACATGCCATGCCTGAACCAAACTAGGGCCTGAAGCAATCCTGCGGTGTTGCTGCCAGCTCACAAGAAAGCGAGTTGAAGAAAGGAGCTCAGGGGCACTGTAATTCACAAACCTGCAGAGTTATAAATGACAGCTATCTTCCAAAAATATATTGAAGTAAGGCAGCCAAGAGGAATTGAAAGTGCGGCAGAATTGCAGGCAACCGATTTCAGGAGGTAGACTGGAATTGCATGTAAAGCATAGGAAAAAAGGCAGAACGTCCACAATGATGCACTTGGCCAAAAAGGGCGTATGCGTTTTTTCCTGAATATATTCAGGAAAAAACGCATACGCCCTTTTTGGCCAACCAAGCAAGCTTGCAAAGGAAATCTGCACTACAATGAAGTCTCACTGCCCCCCGGTCAAAAGGGCCATCTGAAAAAAGTGTAAAATCCAGAAAGGCAGGACAGGCCAAGGAGAACTAGGAGCCGTCTTATGCTGACGGGCGGGATGTAAATTGACAGCAGCCACTCTGGAGAAGTGTATGGTGTTTCCTGAAACATCCAAAAAACAAAGCAACAGAGCCTAGGGCACTTCCACTTATGGTCCTATAGCTTAGGGAAATTAAATTCAAAAAGACACAGCCACCCCAAAGTTTGGGATGGCTCTGTTTACAAGAACCTCGTTTACGGTACAAGTTCAATATCACAGAAAGCGAAAAATGGATAAAGAAGTTGTGGTACTTACGTACAATGCAATATCACTCAGCAATGAAATCTATGTCATCAGGCCCGTAGCAGCATAATGAGTGGATTCAGGTATGATGATTCTAAGTGAAATGAGTCACACAGAAAAAGAAACATCATAAGTTATCACTACTACACGGAATGTAAACTTGGCTACACAGGAACTGAATTACAAAACAGAAAATGGTGTCAAATGTAGAAAACCCACTTATGCTTGCTTAAGGGGAAAGGTGAGTTGGGGTGCTGCATAAAACCAGAGATTGAAATTAGCACAGATACCATTCAATAAGCCAAATATGTAATAGACAAGAGCTACTCCTTGCTCAACGAAGTGGACTCAACACCCCATATTAAACGCCTAAGAATATACCTGACTAGTAAGAATCTTAAAACCTATGGATTTATATGTCTCCGAAAGAGAATCAAACGTGTGTACAGAGGCATAAACGCAGCAGTGATAGGATTGGTGAGGTTCGGTGAGCAAATGCAGACCCTTTGAAGTCATATTGCATGGTACCAATTCCATGGGTCTCAACTCTCCAGGTTTAAGGGATTCTTCCTTCAGCTAAAACATGCATGTGGAACCCAGAGTATGATCCACGGTGTGATCGGGAAACGTGTTCAAATGTGTCTCAGTTTTCGTCCCCTAGTACTCGGGTGCAACATTCCAGATGCTTTACTAACACTCTCCCCACTTGGAGAGTCAGTGCCTTTAACCTCCTGTTTGGCCAGTTTGCAATTTCTGTGGAAAATGAACAGGAATAGGGAGAACCAATGAGAGACTAGGTGGAGGTGTCCGGACGGGCAAATTTAACTCTCATTTCCCACCAGGAAGAGGAATTAACCAAAGGCTCAGCATGCCATGCCGGAACCAAACTAGGGTCTGAAGCAATCCTGCGGTGTTGCGGCCAGCTCACAAGAAAGCGAGTTGAAGAAAGGAGCTCAGGGGCACTGTAATTCACAAACCTGCAGAGTTATAAATGACAGCTATCTTCCAAAAATATATTGAAGTAAGGGTGCCAAGAGGAGTTGAAAGCGGGGCAGAATTGCAGGAAACCGATTTCAGGAGGTAGACTGGAATTGCATGTAAAGCATAGGAAAAGAGGCAGAACGTCCACAATGATGCACTTGGCCAGAAAGGGCGTATGCGTTTTTTCCTGAATATATTCAGGAAAAAACGCATACGCCCTTTTTGGCCAACCAAGCAAGCTTGCAAAGAAAATCTGCACTACAATGAAGTCTCACTGCCCCCCGGTCAAAAGGGCCATCTGAAAAAAGTGTAAAATCCAGAAAGGCAGGACAGGCCATGGAGAACTGAAAGCCTTGTTATGCTGATGGGCTGGATGTAAATTGCCAACAGCCACTGTGGAGAAGTGTATGGTGTTTCCTGAAACATCTAAAAAACAAAGCAACAGAGCCTAGGGCACTTCCACATATGGTCCTATAGCTTAGGGAAATTAAAATTAAAAAGACACAGCCACCCCAAAGTTTGGGACAGCTCTGTTTACAAGAACCTCGTTTACGGTACAAGTTCAATATCACAGAAAGCGAAAAATGGATAAAGAAGTTGTGGTACTTCCGTACAATGCAATATCACTCAGCAATGAAATCTATGTCATCAGGCCCATAGCAGCATAATGAGTGGATTCAGGTACGATGATTCTAAGTGAAATAAGTCACACAGAAAAAGAAATATCATAAGGTATCACTAATGCACGGAATGTAAACTTGGCTACACAGGAACTGAATTACAAAACAGAACAGGGTCTCAAATGTAGAAAACCAACTTATGCTTGCTTAAGGGGAAAGGTGAGTTGGGGTGCTGCATAAAACCAGAGATTGAAATTAGCACAGATACCGTTCCGTAAGCCAAATATGTAATAGACAAGAGCTACTCCTTGCTCAACGAAGTGGACTCAACACCCCATATTAAACGCCTAAGAATATACCTGACTAGTAAGAATCTTAAAACCTATGGATTTATATGTCTCCAAAAGAGAATCAAGCGTGTGAACAGCGGCATAAACGCAGCAGTGATAGGATTGGTGAGGTTCGGTGAGCAAATGCAGACCCTTTGAAGTCATATTGCATGGTACCCATTCCATGGGTCTCAACTCTCCAGGTTTAAGGGATTCTTCCTTCAGCTAAAACACGCATGTGGAACCCAGAGTATGATCCACCGTGTGGTCAGGAAACGTGTTCAAATGTGTCTCAGTTTTCGTCCCCTGGTACTCGGGTAAAACATTCCAGACGCTTTACTAACACTCTCCCCACTTGGAGAGTCAGTGCCTTTAACCTCCTATTTGACCCAATTTGCAATTTCTGTGGAAAATGAACAGGAATAGGGAGAACCAATGAGAGACTAGGTGGAGGTGTCTGGACGGGCAAATTTAACTCTCATTTCCCAACAGGAAGAGGAATTAACCAAAGGTTCAGCATGCCGTGCCGGAACGAAACTAGGGCCTGAAGCAATCCTGCGGTGTTGCGGCCAGCTCACAAGAAAGCGAGTTGAAGAAAGGAGCTCAGGGGCACTGTAATTCACAAACCTGCAGAGTTATAAATGACAGCTATCTTCCAAAAATATATTGAAGTAAGGCTGCCAAGAGGAATTGAAAGCGGGGCAGAATACAGGAAACCGATTTCAGGAGGTAGACTGGAATTGCATGTAAAGCATAGGAAAAGAGGCAGAACGTCAACAATGATGCACTTGGCCAAAAAGGGCGTATGCGTTTTTTCCTGAATATATTCAGGAAAAAACGCATACGCCCTTTTTGGCCAACCAAGCAAGCTTGCAAAGGAAATCTGCACTACAATGAAGTCTCACTGCCCCCCGGTCAAAAGGGCCATCTGAAAAAAGTGTAAAATCCAGAAAGGCAGGACAGGCCATGGAGAATGGGAGCCTTGTTATGCTGATGGGCGGGATGTAAATTGCCAGCAGCCACTCTGGAGAAGTGTATGGTGTTTCCTGAAACATCCAAAAAACAGTGCAACAGAAGCTAGGGCACTTCCACTTATGGTCCTATAGCTTAGGGAAATTAAAATCAAAAAGACACAGCCACCCCAATGTTTGGGACGGCTCTGTTTACAAGAACCTCGTTTACAGTACAAGTTCAATATCACAGAAAGCGAAAAATGGATAAAGAAGTTGTGGTACTTACGTACAATGCAATATCACTCAGCAATAAAATCTATGTCATCAGGGCCGTAGCAGCATAATGAGTGGATTCAGGTACGATGATTCTAAGTGAAATAAGTCACACAGAAAAAGAAACATCATAAGATATCACTAATACACGGAATGTAAACTTGGCTACACAGGAACTGAATTACAAAACAGAACAGGGTGTCAAATGTAGAAAACCAACTTATGCTTGCTTAAGGGGAAAGGTGAGTTGGGGTGCTGCATAAAACCAGAGATTGAAAGTAGCACAGATACCGTTCCATAAGCCAAATATGTAATAGACAAGAGCTACTCCTTGCTCAACGAAGTGGACTCAACACCCCATATTAAACGCCTAAGAATATACCTGACTAGTAAGAGTCTACCTGACTAGTAAGAATCTTAAAACCTATGGATTTATATGTCTCCGAAAGAGAATCAAGCGTTTGTACAGCGGCATAAACGCAGCAGTGATAGGATTGTTGAGGTTCGGTGAGCAAATGCAGCCCCTTTGAAGTCATATTGCATGGTACCCATTCCATGGGTCTCAACTCTCCAGGTTTAAGGGATTCTTCCTTCAGCTAAAACATGCATGTGGAACCCAGAGTATGATCCACTTTGTGATCGGGAAACGTGTTCAAATGTGTCTCAGTTTCGTCCCCTGGTACTCGGGTGCAACATACCAGACGCTTTACTAACACTCTCCCCACTTGGAGAGTCAGTGCCTTTAACCTCCTGTTTGGCCCAGTTTGCAATTTCTGTGGAAAATGAACAGGAAGAGGGAGAACCAATGAGAGACTAGGTGGAGGTGTCTGAATGGGCAAATTTAACTCTCATTTCCCACCAGGAAGAGGAATTAACCAAAGGCTCAGCATGCGAAGCCGGAACCAAACTAGGGCCTGAAGCAATCCTGCGGTGTTGCGGCCAGCTCACAAGAAAGCGAGTTGAAGAAAGGAGCTCACGGGCACTGTAATTCACAAACCTGCAGAGTTATAAATGACAGCTATCTTCCAAAAATATATTGAAGTAAGGCAGCCAAGAGGAGTTGAATGCGGGGCAGAATTGCAGGAAACCGATTTCAGGAGGTAGACTGGAATTGCATGTAAAGCATAGGAAAAGAGGCAGAACGTCCACAATGATGCACTTGGCCAAAAAGGGCGTATGCGTTTTTTCCTGAATACATTCAGGAAAAAACGCATACGCCCTTTTTGGCCAACCAAGCAAGATTGCAAAGGAAATCTGCACTACAATGAAGTCTCACTGCCCCCCGGTCAAAAGGGCCATCTGAAAAAAGTGTAAAATCCAGAAAGGCAGGACAGGCCAAGGAGAACTAGGAGCCTTCTTATGCTGATGGGCGGGATGTAAATTGCCAGCAGCCACTCTGGAGAAGTGTATGGTGTTTCCTGAAACATCCAAAAAACAAAGCAACAGAGCCTAGGGCACTTCCACTTATGGTCCTATAGCTTAGGGAAATTAAAATCAAAAAGACACAGCCACCCCAAAGTTTGGGACGGCTCTGTTTACAAGAACCTCGTTTACGGTACAAGTTCAATATCACAGAAAGCGAAAAATAGATAAAGAAGTTGTGGTACTTACGTACAATGCAATATCACTCAGCAATGAAATCTATGTCATCAGGCCCGTAGCAGCATAATGAGTGGATTCAGGTACGATGATTCTAAGTGAAATGAGTCACACAGAAAAAGAAACATCATAAGTTATCACTACTACACGGAATGTAAACTTGGCTACACAGGAACTGAATTACAAAACAGAACAGGGTGTCAAATGCAGAAAATCAACTTATGCTTGCTTAAGGGGAAAGGTGAGTTGGGGTGCTGCATACAACAAGCAATTGAAATTAGCACAGATACCGTTCCATAAGCCAAATATGTAATAGACAAGAACTACTACTTGCTCAACGAAGTGGACTCAACACCCCATATTAAACGCCTAAGAATATACCTGACTTGTAAGAATCTTAAAACCTATGGATTTATATGTCTCTGAAAGAGAATCTAGCGTGTGTACAGCGGCATAAACGCAGCAGTGATAGGACTGGTGAGGTTCGGTGAGCAAATGCAGACCCTTTGAAGTCATATTGCATGGTACCCATTCCATGGGTCTCAACTCTCCAGGTTTAAGGGATTCTTCCTTCAGCTAAAACATGCATGTGGAACCCAGAGTATGATCCACCGTGTGATCGGGAAAAGTGTTCAAATGTGTCTCAGTTTTTGTCCCCTGGTACTCGGGTGCAACATTCCAGACGCTTTACTAACACTCCCCCACTTGGAGAGTCGGTGCCTTTAACCTCCTGTTTGGCCCAGTTTGCAATTTCTGTGGAAAATGAACAGGAATAGGGAGAACCAATGAGAGACTAGGTGGAGGTGTCTGGACGGGCAAATTTAACTCTCATTTCCCACCAGGAAGAGGAATTAAGCAAAGGCACAGCATGCCGTGCCGGAACGAAACTAGGTTCTGAAGCAATCCTGCGATGTTGCGGCCAGCTCACAAGAAAGTGAGTTGAAGAAAGGAGCTCAGGGGCACTGTAATTCACAAACCTGCAGAGTTATAAATGACAGCTATCTTCCAAAAATATATTGAAGTAAGGCAGCCAAGAGGAATTGAAAGCGGGGCAGAATTGCAGGAAACCGATTTCAGGAGGTAGACTGGAATTGCATGTAAAGCATAGGAAAAGAGGCAGAATGTCCACAATGATGCACTTGGCCAAAAAGGGCATATGCGTTTTTTCCTGAATATATTCAGGAAAAAACGCATACGCCCTTTTTGGCCAACCAAGCAAGCTTGCAAAGGAAATCTGCACTACAATGAAGTCTCACTGCCCCCCGGTCAAAAGGGACATCTGAAATAAGTGTAAAATCCAGAAAGGCAGGACAGGCCATGGAGAACTGGGAGCCTTGTTATGCTGATGGGCGGGATGTAAATTGCCAGCAGCCACTCTGGAGAAGTGTATGGTGTTTCCTGAAACATCCAAAAAACAAAGCAACAGAGCCTAGGGCACTTCTACTTATGGTCCTATAGCTTAGGGAAATTAAAATCAAAAAGACACAGCCACCCCAAAGTTTGGGCTGGCTCTGTTTACAAGAACCTCGTTTACGGTACAAGTTGAATATCACAGAAAGGGAAAAATGGATAAAGAAGTTGTGGTACTTACGTACAATGCAATATCACTCAGCAATGAAATCTATGTCATCAGGTCCGTAGCAGCATAATGAGTGGATTCAGGTACGATGATTATAAGTGAAATAAGTCACACAGAAAAAGAAACATCATAAGATATCACTAATACACGGAATGTAAACTTGGCTACACAGGAACTGAATTACAAAACATAACAGGGTCTCAAATGTAGAAAACCAACTTATGCTTCATTAAGGGGAAAGGTGACTTGCGGTGCGGCATAAAACCAGAGATTGAAATTAGCACAGATACCGTTCCATAAGCCAAATATATAATAGACAAGAGCTACTCCTTGCTCAACGAAGTGGACTCAACACCCCATATTAAACGCCTAAGAATATACCTGACTAGTAACAATCTTAAAACCTATGGATTTATATGTCTCTGAAAGAGAATCAAGCATGTGTACAGCGGCATGAACGCACCAGTGATAGGACTGGTGAGGTTCGGTGAGCAAATGCAGACCCTTTGAAGTCATATTGCATGGTACCCATTCCATGGGTCTCAACTCTCCATGTTTAAGGGATTCTTCCTTCAGCTAAAACATGCATGTGGAACCCAGAGTATGATCCACCGTGTGATTGGAAAACGTGTTCAAATGTTTCTCAGTTTTCGTCCCCTGGTACTCGGGTGCAACATTCCAGACGCTTTACTAACACTCCCCCACTTGGAGAGTCAGTGCCTTTAACCTCCTGTTTGGCCCAGTTTGCAATTTCTGTGGAAAATGAACAGGAATAGGGAGAACCAATGAGAGACTAGGTGGAGGTGTCTGGACAAGCAAATTTAACTCTCATTTCCCACCAGGAAGAGGAATTAACCAAAGGCTCAGCATGCCATGCCGGAACCAAACTAGGGTCTGAAGCAATCCTGCGGTGTTGCGGCCAGCTCACAAGAAAGCGAGTTGAAGAAAGGAGCACAGGGGCACTGTAATTCACAAACCTGCAGAGTTATAAATGACAGCTATCTTCCAAAAATATATTGAAGTAAGGCTGCCAAGAGGAGTTGAAAGCGGGGCAGAATTGCAGGAAACCGATTTCAGGAGGTAGACTGGAATTGCATGTAAAGCATAGGAAAAGAGGCAGAACGTCCACAATGATGCACTTGGCCAAAAAGGGCGTATGCGTTTTTTCCTGAATATATTCAGGAAAAAACGCATACGCCCTTTTTGGCCAACCAAGCAAGCTTGCAAAGGAAATCTGCACTACAATGAAGTCTCACTGCCCCCCGGTCAAAAGGGCCATCTGAAAAAAGTGTAAAATCCAGAAAGGCACGACAGGCCATGGAGAACTGGGAGCCTTGTTATGCTGATGGGTGGGATGTAAATTGCCAACAGCCACTGTGGAGAAGTGTATGCTGTTTCCTGAAACATCTAAAAAACAAAGCAACAGAGCCTAGGGCACTTCCACATATGGTCCTATAGCTTAGGGAAATTAAAATCAAAAAGACACAGCCACCCCAAATTTTGGGCCGGCTCTGTTTACAAGAACCTCGTTTACGGTACAAGTTCAATATCACAGAAAGCGAAAAATGGATAAAGAAGTTGTGGTACTTACGTACAATGCAATATCACTCAGCAATGAAATCTATGTCATCAGGCCCGTAGCAGCATAATGAGTGGATTCAGGTACGATGATTGTAAGTGAAATAAGTCACACAGAAAAAGAAGCATCATAAGATATCACTAATACACGGAATGTAAACTTGGCTACAAAGGAACTGAATTACAAAACAGAACAGGGTCTCAAATGTAGAATACCAACTTATGCTTGCTTAAGGGGAAAGGTGAGTTGGGGTGCTGCATAAAACCAGAGATTGAAATTAGCACAGATACTGTTCCATAAGCCAAATATGTAATAGACAAGAGCTACTCCTTGCTCAACGAAGTGGACTCAACACCCCATATTAAACGCCTAAGAATATACCTGACTAGTAAGAATCTTAAAACCTATGGATTTATATGTCTCCGAAAGAGAATCAAACGTGTGTACAGAGGCATAAACGCAGCAGTGATAGGATTGGTGAGGTTCGGTGAGCAAATGCAGACCCTTTGAAGTCATATTGCATGGTACCAATTCCATGGGTCTCAACTCTCCAGGTTTAAGGGATTCTTCCTTCAGCTAAAACATGCATGTGGAACCCAGAGTATGATCCACGGTGTGATCGGGAAACGTGTTCAAATGTGTCTCAGTTTTCGTCCCCTAGTACTCGGGTGCAACATTCCAGATGCTTTACTAACACTCTCCCCACTTGGAGAGTCAGTGCCTTTAACCTCCTGTTTGGCCAGTTTGCAATTTCTGTGGAAAATGAACAGGAATAGGGAGAACCAATGAGAGACTAGGTGGAGGTGTCCGGACGGGCAATTTTAACTCTCATTTCCCACCAGGAAGAGGAATTAACCAAAGGCTCAGCATGCCATGCCGGAACCAAACTAGGGTCTGAAGCAATCCTGCGGTGTTGCGGCCAGCTCACAAGAAAGCGAGTTGAAGAAAGGAGCTCAGGGGCACTGTAATTCACAAACCTGCAGAGTTATAAATGACAGCTATCTTCCAAAAATATATTGAAGTAAGGGTGCCAAGAGGAGTTGAAAGCGGGGCAGAATTGCAGGAAACCGATTTCAGGAGGTAGACCGGAATTGCATGTAAAGCATAGGAAAAGAGGCAGAACGTCCACAATGATGCACTTGGCCAGAAAGGGCGTATGCGTTTTTTCCTGAATATATTCAGGAAAAAACGCATACGCCCTTTTTGGCCAACCAAGCAAGCTTGCAAAGAAAATCTGCACTACAATGAAGTCTCACTGCCCCCCGGTCAAAAGGGCCATCTGAAAAAAGTGTAAAATCCAGAAAGGCAGGACAGGCCATGGAGAACTGAAAGCCTTGTTATGCTGATGGGCGGGATGTAAATTGCCAACAGCCACTGTGGAGAAGTGTATGGTGTTTCCTGAAACATCTAAAAAACAAAGCAACAGAGCCTAGGGCACTTCCACATATGGTCCTATAGCTTAGGGAAATTAAAATTAAAAAGACACAGCCACCCCAAAGTTTGGGACGGCTCTGTTTACAAGAACCTCGTTTACGGTACAAGTTCAATATCACAGAAAGCGAAAAATGGATAAAGAAGTTGTGGTACTTCCGTACAATGCAATATCACTCAGCAATGAAATCTATGTCATCAGGCCCGTAGCAGCATAATGAGTGGATTCAGGTACGATGATTCTAAGTGAAATAAGTCACACAGAAAAAGAAATATCATAAGGTATCACTAATGCACGGAATGTAAACTTGGCTACACAGGAACTGAATTACAAAACAGAACAGGGTCTCAAATGTAGAAAACCAACTTATGCTTGCTTAAGGGGAAAGGTGAGTTGGGGTGCTGCATAAAACCAGAGATTGAAATTAGCACAGATACCGTTCCGTAAGCCAAATATGTAATAGACAAGAGCTACTCCTTGCTCAACGAAGTGGACTCAACACCCCATATTAAACGCCTAAGAATATACCTGACTAGTAAGAATCTTAAAACCTATGGATTTATATGTCTCCGAAAGAGAATCAAGCGTGTGAACAGCGGCATAAACGCAGCAGTGATAGGATTGGTGAGGTTCGGTGAGCAAATGCAGACCCTTTGAAGTCATATTGCATGGTACCCATTCCATGGGTCTCAACTCTCCAGGTTTAAGGGATTCTTCCTTCAGCTAAAACACGCATGTGGAACCCAGAGTATGATCCACCGTGTGGTCAGGAAACGTGTTCAAATGTGTCTCAGTTTTCGTCCCCTGGTACTCGGGTACAACATTCCAGACGCTTTACTAACACTCTCCCCACTTGGAGAGTCAGTGCCTTTAACCTCCTATTTGACCCAGTTTGCAATTTCTGCGTAAGATGAACAGGAATAGGGAGAACCAATGAGAGACTAGGTGGAGGTGTCTGGACGGGCAAATTTAACTCTCATTTCCCACCAGGAAGTGGAATTAACCAAAGGTTCAGCATGCCGTGCCGGAACGAAACTAGGGCCTGAAGCAATCCTGCGGTGTTGCGGCCAGCTCACAAGAAAGCGAGTTGAAGAAAGGAGCTCAGGGGCACTGTAATTCACAAACCTGCAGAGTTATAAATGACAGCTATCTTCCAAAAATATATTGAAGTAAGGCTGCCAAGAGGAATTGAAAGTGGGGCAGAATTGCAGGAAACCGATTTCAGGAGGTAGACTGGAATTGCATGTAAAGCATAGGAAAAGAGGCAGAACGTCCACAATGATGCACTTGGCCAAAAAGGGCGTATGCGTTTTTTCCTGAATATATTCAGGAAAAAACGCATACGCCCTTTTTGGCCAACCAAGCAAGCTTGCAAAGGAAATCTGCACTACAATGAAGTCTCACTGCCCCCCGGTCAAAAGGGCCATCTGAAAAAAGTGTAAAATCCAGAAAGGCAGGACAGGCCATGGAGAACTGGGAGCCTTGTTATGCTGATGGGCGGGATGTAAATTGCCAGCAGCCACTCTGGAGAAGTGTATGGTGTTTCCTGAAACATCCAAAAAACAAAGCAACAGAGCCTAGGGCACTTCCACTTATGGTCCTATAGCTTAGGGAAATTAAAATCAAAAAGACACAGCCACCCCAAAGTTTGGGATGGCTCTGTTTACAAGAACCTCGTTTACAGTACAAGTTCAATATCACAGAAAGCAAAAAATGGATAAAGAAGTTGTGGTACTTAGGTACAATGCAATATCACTCAGCAATGAAATCTATGTCATCAGGCCCGTAGCAGCATAATGAGTGGATTCAGGTATGATGATTCTAAGTGAAATAAGTCACACAGAAAAAGAAACATCATAAGATATCACTACTACACGGAATGTAAACTTGGCTACACAAGAACTGAATTACAAAACAGAACAGGGCCTCAAATGTAGAAAACCAACTTATGCTTGCTTAAGGAGAAAGGTTAGTTGGGGTGCTTCATAAAACCAGAGATTGAAATTAGCCCAGATACCGTTCCATAAGCCAAATATGTAATAGACAAGAGCTACTCCTTGCTCAACGAAGTGGACTCAACACCCCATATTAAACGCCTAAGAATATACCTGACTAGTAAGAATCTTAAAACCTATGGATTTATATGTCTCCGAAAGAGAATCAAGCGTGTGTACAGCGGCATAAGCGCAGCAGTGATAGTATTGGTGAGGTTCGGTAAGCAAATGCAGACCCTTTGAAGTCATATTGCATGGTACCCATTCCATGGGTCTCAACTCTCCATGTTTAAGGGATTCTTCCTTCAGCTAAAACATGCATGTGGAACCCAGAGTATGATACACCGTGTGATCGGGAAACGTGTTCAAATGTCTCTCAGTTTTTGTCCCCTGGTACTCGGGTGCAAAATTCCAGACACTTTACTAACACTCTCCCCACTTGGAGAGTCGGTGCCTTTAACCTCCTGTTTGGCCCAGTTTGCAATTTCTGTGGAAAATGAACAAGAATAGGGAGAACCAATGAGAGACTAGGTGGAGGTGTCTGGACGGGCAAATTTAACTCTCATTTCCCACCAGGAAGAGGAATTAACCAAAGGCTCAACATGCCATGCCGGAACCAAACTAGGGCCTGAAGCAATCCTGCGGTGTTGCTGCCAGCTCACAAGAAAGCACCTTGAAGAAAGGAGCTCAGGGGCACTGTAATTCACAAACCTGCAGAGTTATAAATGACAGCTATCTTCCAAAAATATATTGAAGTAAGGCAGCCAAGAGGAATTGAAAGTGGGGCAGAATTGCAGGCAACCGATTTCAGGAGGTAGACTGGAATTGCATGTAAAGCATAGGAAAAAAGGCAGAACGTCCACAATGATGCACTTGGCCAAAAAGGGCGTATGCGTTTTTTCCTGAATATATTCAGGAAAAAACGCATACGCCCTTTTTGGCCAACCAAGCAATCTTGCAAAGGAAATCTGCACTACAATGAAGTCTCACTGCCCCCCGGTCAAAAGGGCCATCTGAAAAAAGTGTAAAATCCAGAAAGGCAGGACAGGCCAAGGAGAACTAGGAGCCGTCTTATGCTGACGGGCGGGATGTAAATTGACAGCAGCCACTCTGGAGAAGTGTATGGTGTTTCCTGAAACATCCAAAAAACAAAGCAACAGAGCCTAGGGCACTTCCACTTATGGTCCTATAGCTTAGGGAAATTAAATTCAAAAAGACACAGCCACCCCAAAGTTTGGGATGGCTCTGTTTACAAGAACCTCGTTTACGGTACAAGTTCAATATCACAGAAAGCGAAAAATGGATAAAGAAGTTGTGGTACTTACGTACAATGCAATATCACTCAGCAATGAAATCTATGTCATCAGGCCCGTAGCAGCATAATGAGTGGATTCAGGTATGATGATTCTAAGTGAAATGAGTCACACAGAAAAAGAAACATCATAAGTTATCACTACTACACGGAATGTAAACTTGGCTACACAGGAACTGAATTACAAAACAGAAAATGGTGTCAAATGTAGAAAACCCACTTATGCTTGCTTAAGGGGAAAGGTGAGTTGGGGTGCTACATACAACAAGAGATTGAAATTAGCACAGATACCGTTCCATAAGCCAAATATGTAATAGACAAGAACTACTACTTGCTCAACGAAGTGGACTCAACACCCCATATTAAAAGCCTAAGAATATACCTGACTAGTAAGAATCTTAAAACCTATGGATTTATATATCTCTGAAAGAGAATCAAGCGTGTGTACAACGGCATAAACGCAGCAGTGATAGGATTGGTGAGGTTCGGTGAGCAAATGCAGACCCTTTGAAGTCATATTGCATGGTACCCATTCCATGGGTCTCAACTCTCCATGTTTAAGGGATTCTTCCTTCAGCTAAAACATGCATGTGGAACCCAGAGTATGATCCACCGTGTGATCGGAAAACGTGTTCAAATGTGTCTCAGTTTTCATCCCCTAGTACTCGGGTGCAACATTCCAGACGCTTTACTAACACTCTCCCCACTTGGAGAGTCAGTGCCTTTAACCTCCTGTTTGGCCAGTTTGCAATTTCTGTGGAAAATGAACAGGAATAGGGAGAACCAATGAGAGACTAGGTGGAGGTGTCTGGACAAGCAAATTTAACTCTCATTTCCCACCAGGAAGAGGAATTAACCAAAGGCTCAGCATGCCATGCCGGAACCAAACTAGGGTCTGAAGCAATCCTGCGGTGTTGCGGCCAGCTCACAAGAAAGCGAGTTGAAGAAAGGAGCACAGGGGCACTGTAATTCACAAACCTGCAGAGTTATAAATGACAGCTATCTTCCAAAAATATATTGAAGTAAGGCTGCCAAGAGGAGTTGAAAGCGGGGCAGAATTGCAGGAAACCGATTTCAGGAGGTAGACTGGAATTGCATGTAAAGCATAGGAAAAGAGGCAGAACGTCCACAATGATGCACTTGGCCAGAAAGGGCGTATGCGTTTTTTCCTGAATATATTCAGGAAAAAACGCATACGCCCTTTTTGGCCAACCAAGCAAGCTTGCAAAGAAAATCTGCACTACAATGAAGTCTCACTGCCCCCCGGTCAAAAGGGCCATCTGAAAAAAGTGTAAAATCCAGAAAGGCAGGACAGGCCATGGAGAACTGAAAGCCTTGTTATGCTGATGGGCGGGATGTAAATTGCCAACAGCCACTGTGGAGAAGTGTATGGTGTTTCCTGAAACATCTAAAAAACAAAGCAACAGAGCCTAGGGCACTTCCACATATGGTCCTATAGCTTAGGGAAATTAAAATTAAAAAGACACAGCCACCCCAAAGTTTGGGACGGCTCTGTTTACAAGAACCTCGTTTACGGTACAAGTTCAATATCACAGAAAGCGAAAAATGGATAAAGAAGTTGTGGTACTTCCGTACAATGCAATATCACTCAGCAATGAAATCTATGTCATCAGGCCCGTAGCAGCATAATGAGTGGATTCAGGTACGATGATTCTAAGTGAAATAAGTCACACAGAAAAAGAAATATCATAAGGTATCACTAATGCACGGAATGTAAACTTGGCTACACAGGAACTGAATTACAAAACAGAACAGGGTCTCAAATGTAGAAAACCAACTTATGCTTGCTTAAGGGGAAAGGTGAGTTGGGGTGCTGCATAAAACCAGAGATTGAAATTAGCACAGATACCGTTCCGTAAGCCAAATATGTAATAGACAAGAGCTACTCCTTGCTCAACGAAGTGGACTCAACACCCCATATTAAACGCCTAAGAATATACCTGACTAGTAAGAATCTTAAAACCTATGGATTTATATGTCTCCGAAAGAGAATCAAGCGTGTGAACAGCGGCATAAACGCAGCAGTGATAGGATTGGTGAGGTTCGGTGAGCAAATGCAGACCCTTTGAAGTCATATTGCATGGTACCCATTCCATGGGTCTCAACTCTCCAGGTTTAAGGGATTCTTCCTTCAGCTAAAACACGCATGTGGAACCCAGAGTATGATCCACCGTGTGGTCAGGAAACGTGTTCAAATGTGTCTCAGTTTTCGTCCCCTGGTACTCGGGTACAACATTCCAGACGCTTTACTAACACTCTCCCCACTTGGAGAGTCAGTGCCTTTAACCTCCTATTTGACCCAGTTTGCAATTTCTGCGTAAGATGAACAGGAATAGGGAGAACCAATGAGAGACTAGGTGGAGGTGTCTGGACGGGCAAATTTAACTCTCATTTCCCACCAGGAAGTGGAATTAACCAAAGGTTCAGCATGCCGTGCCGGAACGAAACTAGGGCCTGAAGCAATCCTGCGGTGTTGCGGCCAGCTCACAAGAAAGCGAGTTGAAGAAAGGAGCTCAGGGGCACTGTAATTCACAAACCTGCAGAGTTATAAATGACAGCTATCTTCCAAAAATATATTGAAGTAAGGCTGCCAAGAGGAATTGAAAGTGGGGCAGAATTGCAGGAAACCGATTTCAGGAGGTAGACTGGAATTGCATGTAAAGCATAGGAAAAGAGGCAGAACGTCCACAATGATGCACTTGGCCAAAAAGGGCGTATGCGTTTTTTCCTGAATATATTCAGGAAAAAACGCATACGCCCTTTTTGGCCAACCAAGCAAGCTTGCAAAGGAAATCTGCACTACAATGAAGTCTCACTGCCCCCCGGTCAAAAGGGCCATCTGAAAAAAGTGTAAAATCCAGAAAGGCAGGACAGGCCATGGAGAACTGGGAGCCTTGTTATGCTGATGGGCGGGATGTAAATTGCCAGCAGCCACTCTGGAGAAGTGTATGGTGTTTCCTGAAACATCCAAAAAACAAAGCAACAGAGCCTAGGGCACTTCCACTTATGGTCCTATAGCTTAGGGAAATTAAAATCAAAAAGACACAGCCACCCCAAAGTTTGGGATGGCTCTGTTTACAAGAACCTCGTTTACAGTACAAGTTCAATATCACAGAAAGCAAAAAATGGATAAAGAAGTTGTGGTACTTAGGTACAATGCAATATCACTCAGCAATGAAATCTATGTCATCAGGCCCGTAGCAGCATAATGAGTGGATTCAGGTATGATGATTCTAAGTGAAATAAGTCACACAGAAAAAGAAACATCATAAGATATCACTACTACACGGAATGTAAACTTGGCTACACAAGAACTGAATTACAAAACAGAACAGGGCCTCAAATGTAGAAAACCAACTTATGCTTGCTTAAGGAGAAAGGTTAGTTGGGGTGCTTCATAAAACCAGAGATTGAAATTAGCCCAGATACCGTTCCATAAGCCAAATATGTAATAGACAAGAGCTACTCCTTGCTCAACGAAGTGGACTCAACACCCCATATTAAACGCCTAAGAATATACCTGACTAGTAAGAATCTTAAAACCTATGGATTTATATGTCTCCGAAAGAGAATCAAGCGTGTGTACAGCGGCATAAGCGCAGCAGTGATAGTATTGGTGAGGTTCGGTAAGCAAATGCAGACCCTTTGAAGTCATATTGCATGGTACCCATTCCATGGGTCTCAACTCTCCATGTTTAAGGGATTCTTCCTTCAGCTAAAACATGCATGTGGAACCCAGAGTATGATCCACCGTGTGATCGGGAAACGTGTTCAAATGTGTCTCAGTTTTTGTCCCCTGGTACTCGGGTGCAACATTCCAGACGCTTTACTAACACTCTCCCCACTTGGAGAGTCGGTGCCTTTAACCTCCTGTTTGGCCCAGTTTGCAATTTCTGTGGAAAATGAACAGGAATAGGGAGAACCAATGAGAGACTAGGTGGAGGTGTCTGGACGGGCAAATTTAACTCTCATTTCCCACCAGGAAGAGGAATTAACCAAAGGCTCAACATGCCATGCCGGAACCAAACTAGGGCCTGAAGCAATCCTGCGGTGTTGCTGCCAGCTCACAAGAAAGCAACTTGAAGAAAGGAGCTCAGGGGCACTGTAATTCACAAACCTGCAGAGTTATAAATGACAGCTATCTTCCAAAAATATATTGAAGTAAGGCAGCCAAGAGGAATTGAAAGTGGGGCAGAATTGCAGGCAACCGATTTCAGGAGGTAGACTGGAATTGCATGTAAAGCATAGGAAAAAAGGCAGAACGTCCACAATGATGCACTTGGCCAAAAAGGGCGTATGCGTTTTTTCCTGAATATATTCAGGAAAAAACGCATACGCCCTTTTTGGCCAACCAAGCAAGCTTGCAAAGGAAATCTGCACTACAATGAAGTCTCACTGCCGCCCGGTCAAAAGGGCCATCTGAAAAAAGTGTAAAATCCAGAAAGGCAGGACAGGCCAAGGAGAACTAGGAGCCGTCTTATGCTGACGGGCGGGATGTAAATTGACAGCAGCCACTCTGGAGAAGTGTATGGTGTTTCCTGAAACATCCAAAAAACAAAGCAACAGAGCCTAGGGCACTTCCACTTATGGTCCTATAGCTTAGGGAAATTAAAATCAAAAAGACACAGCCACCCCAAAGTTTGGGATGGCTCTGTTTACAAGAACCTCGTTTACGGTACAAGTTCAATATCACAGAAAGCGAAAAATGGATAAAGAAGTTGTGGTACTTACGTACAATGCAATATCACTCAGCAATGAAATCTATGTCATCAGGCCCGTAGCAGCATAATGAGTGGATTCAGGTATGATGATTCTAAGTGAAATGAGTCACACAGAAAAAGAAACATCATAAGTTATCACTACTACACGGAATGTAAACTTGGCTACACAGGAACTGAATTACAAAACAGAAAAGGGTGTCAAATGTAGTAAACCCACTTATGCTTGCTTAAGGGGAAAGGTGAGTTGGGGTGCTACATACAACAAGAGATTGAAATTAGCCCAGATACCGTTCCATAAGCCAAATATGTAATAGACAAGAGCTACTCCTTGCTCAACGAAGTGGACTCAACACCCCATATTAAACGCCTAAGAATATACCTGACTAGTAAGAATCTTAAAACCTATGGATTTATATGTCTCCGAAAGAGAATCAAGCGTGTGTACAGCGGCATAAGCGCAGCAGTGATAGGATTGGTGAGGTTCGGTGAGCAAATGCAGACCCTTTGAAGTCATATTGCATGGTACCCATTCCATGGGTCTCAACTCTCCATGTTTAAGGGATTCTTCCTTCAGCTAAAACATGCATGTGGAACCCAGAGTATGATCCACCGTGTGATCGGGAAACGTGTTCAAATGTGTCTCAGTTTTTTTCCCCTGGTACTCGGGTGCAACATTCCAGACGCTTTACTAACACTCTCCCCACTTGGAGAGTCGGTGCCTTTAACCTCCTGTTTGGCCCAGTTTGCAATTTCTGTGGAAAATGAACAGGAATAGGGAGAACCAATGAGAGACTAGGTGGAGGTGTCTGGACGGGCAAATTTAACTCTCATTTCCCACCAGGAAGAGGAATTAACCAAAGGCTCAACATGCCATGCCGGAACCAAACTAGGGCCTGAAGCAATCCTGCGGTGTTGCTGCCAGCTCACAAGAAAGCAACTTGAAGAAAGGAGCTCAGGGGCACTGTAATTCACAAACCTGCAGAGTTATAAATGACAGCTATCTTCCAAAAATATATTGAAGTAAGGCAGCCAAGAGGAATTGAAAGTGGGGCAGAATTGCAGGCAACCGATTTCAGGAGGTAGACTGGAATTGCATGTAAAGCATAGGAAAAAAGGCAGAACGTCCACAATGATGCACTTGGCCAAAAAGGGCGTATGCGTTTTTTCCTGAATATATTCAGGAAAAAACGCATACGCCCTTTTTGGCCAACCAAGCAAGCTTGCAAAGGAAATCTGCACTACAATGAAGTCTCACTGCCGCCCGGTCAAAAGGGCCATCTGAAAAAAGTGTAAAATCCAGAAAGGCAGGACAGGCCAAGGAGAACTAGGAGCCGTCTTATGCTGACGGGCGGGATGTAAATTGACAGCAGCCACTCTGGAGAAGTGTATGGTGTTTCCTGAAACATCCAAAAAACAAAGCAACAGAGCCTAGGGCACTTCCACTTATGGTCCTATAGCTTAGGGAAATTAAAATCAAAAAGACACAGCCACCCCAAAGTTTGGGATGGCTCTGTTTACAAGAACCTCGTTTACGGTACAAGTTCAATATCACAGAAAGCGAAAAATGGATAAAGAAGTTGTGGTACTTACGTACAATGCAATATCACTCAGCAATGAAATCTATGTCATCAGGCCCGTAGCAGCATAATGAGTGGATTCAGGTATGATGATTCTAAGTGAAATGAGTCACACAGAAAAAGAAACATCATAAGTTATCACTACTACACGGAATGTAAACTTGGCTACACAGGAACTGAATTACAAAACAGAAAAGGGTGTCAAATGTAGTAAACCCACTTATGCTTGCTTAAGGGGAAAGGTGAGTTGGGGTGCTACATACAACAAGAGATTGAAATTAGCACAGATACCGTTCCATAAGCCAAATATGTAATAGACAAGAACTACTACTTGCTCAACGAAGTGGACTCAACACCCCATATTAAAAGCCTAAGAATATACCTGACTAGTAAGAATCTTAAAACCTATGGATTTATATATCTCTGAAAGAGAATCAAGTGTGTGTACAACGGCATAAACGCAGCAGTGATAGGATTGGTGAGGTTCGGTGAGCAAATGCAGACCCTTTGAAGTCATATTGCATGGTACCCATTCCATGTATCTCAACTCTCCATGTTTAAGGGATTCTTCCTTCAGCTAAAACATGCATGTGGAACCCAGAGTATGACCCACCGTGTGATCGGAAAACGTGTTCAAATGTGTCTCAGTTTTCGTCCCCTGTTACTCGGGTGCAACATTCCAGACGCTTTACTAACACTCCCCCACTTGGAGAGTCGGTGCCTTTAACCTCCTGTTTGGCCCAGTTTGCAATTTCTGTGGAAAATGAACAGGAATAGGAAGAACCAATGAGAGACTAGGTGGAGGTGTCTGGACGGGCAAATTTAACTCTCATTTCCCACCAGGAAGAGGAATTAACCAAAGGCACAGCATGCCGTGCCGGAACCAAACTAGGGCCTGAAGCAATACTACGATGTTGCGGCCAGCTCACAAGAAAGTGAGTTGAAGAAAGGAGCTCAGGGGCACTGTAATTCACAAACCTGCAGAGTTATAAATGACAGCTATCTTCCAAAAATATATTGAAGTAAGGCTGCCAAGAGGAGTTGAAAACGGGGCAGAATTGCACGAAACCGATTTCAGGAGGTAGACAGGAATTGCATGTAAAGCATAGGAAAAGAGGCAGAACGTCCACAATGATGCACTTGGCCAAAAAGGGCGTATGCGTTTTTTCCTGAATATATTTAGGAAAAAACGCATACGCCCTTTTTGGCCAACCAAGCAAGTTGCAAAGGAAATCTGCACTACAATGAAGTCTCACTGCCGCCCGGTCAAAAGGGCCATCTGAAAAAAGTGTAAAATCCAGAAAGGCAGGACAGGCCATGGAGAACTGGGAGCCTTGTTATGCTGATGGGCGGGATGTAAATTGCCAGCAGCCACTCTGGAGAAGTGTACCGTGTTTCCTGAAACATCCAAAAAACAAAGCAACAGAGCCTAGGGCACTTCCACTTATGGTCCTATAGCTTAGGGAAATTAAAATCAAAAAGACACAGCCACCCCAAAGTTTGGGACGGCTCTGTTTACAAGAACCTCGTTTACGGTACAAGTTGAATATCACAGAAAGCGAAAAATGGATAAAGAAGTTGTGGTACTTACGTACAATGCAATATCACTCAGCAATGAAATCTATGTCATCAGATCCGTAGCAGCATAATGAGTGGATTCAGGTACGATGATTATAAGTGAAATAAGTCACACAGAAAAAGAAACATCATAAGATATCACTAATACACGGAATGTAAACTTGGCTACACAGGAACTGAATTACAAAACAGAACAGGGTGTCAAATGTAGAAAACCAACTTATGCTTGCTTAAGGGGAAAGGTGAGTTGGGGTGCTGCATACAACAAGAGATTAAAATTAGCACAGATACCGTTCCATAAGCCAAATATGTAATAGACAAGAGCTACTCCTTGCTCAACGAAGTGGACTCAACACCCCATATTAAACGCCTAAGAATATACCTGACTAGTAAGAATCTACCTGACTAGTAAGTATCTTAAAACCTATGGATTTATATGTCTCCGAAAGAGAATCAAGCGTGTGTACAGCGGCATAAACGCAGCAGTGATAGGATTGGTGAGGTTCGGTGAGCAAATGCAGACCCTTTGAAGTCATATTGCATGGTACCCATTCCATGGGTCTCAACTCTCCAGTTTTAAGGGATTCTTCCTTCAGCTAAAACATGCATGTGGAACCCAGAGTATGATCCACCGTGTGATCGGAAAACGTGTTCAAATGTGTCTCAGTTTTCGTCCCCTGGTACTCAGGTGCAACATTCCAGACGCTTTACTAACACTCCCCCACTTGGAGAGTCAGTGCCTTTAACCTCCTGTTTGGCCCAGTTTGCAATTTCTGTGGAAAATGAACAGGAATAGGGAGAACCAATGAGAGACTAGGTGGAGGTGTCTGGACGGGCAAATTTAACTCTCATTTCCCACCAGGAAGAGGAATTAACCAAAGGCGCAGCATGCCGTACCAGAACCAAACTAGGGCCTGAAGCAATCCTGCGATGTTGCGGCCAGCTCACAAGAAAGTGAGTTGAAGAAAGGAGCTCAGGGACACTGTAATTCACAAACCTGCAGAGTTATAAATGACAGCTATCTTCCAAAAATATATTGAAGTAAGGCTGCCAAGAGGAGTTGAAAGCGGGGCAGAATTGCAGGAAACCGATTTCAGGAGGTAGACTGGAATTGCATGTAAAGCATAGGAAAAGAGGCAGAACGTCCACAATGATGCACTTTGCCAAAAAGGGCGTATGCGTTTTTTCCTGAATATATTCAGGAAAAAACGCATACGCAATTTTTGGCCAACCAAGCAAGCTTGCAAAGGAAATCTGCACTACAATGAAGTCTCACTGCCCCCCGGTCAAAAGGGCCATCTGAAAAAAGTGTAAAATCCAGAAAGGCAGGACAGGCCATGGAGAACTGGGAGTCTAGTTATGCTGATGGGCGGGATGTAAATTGCCAGCAGCCACTCTGGAGAAGTGTATGGTGTTTCCTGAAACATCCAAAAAACAAAGCAACAGAGCCTAGGGCACTTCAACTTATGGTCCTATAGCTTAGGGAAATTAAAATCAAAAAGACACAGCCACCCCAAAGTTTGGGACGGCTCTGTTTACAAGAACCTCGTTTACGGTACAGGTTCAATATCACAGAAAGCGAAAAATGGATAAAGAAGTTGTGGTACTTACGTACAATGCAATATCACTCAGCAATGAAATCTATGTTATCAGGCCCGTAGCAGCATAATGAGTGGATTCAGGTACGATGATTCTAAGTGAAATAAGTCACACAGAAAAAGAAACATCATAAGATATCACTACTACACGGAATGTAAACTTGGCTACACAGAAACAGAATTACAAAACAGAACAGGGTCTCAAATGTAGAAAACCAACTTATGCTTGCTTAAGGGGAAAGGTGAGTTGGGGTGCGGCATAAAACCAGAGATTGAAATTAGCACAGATACCGTTCCATAAGCCAAATATGTAATAGACAAGAGCTACTCCTTGCTCAACGAAGTGGACTCAACACCCCATATTAAACGCCTAAGAATATACCTGACTAGTAAGAATCTTAAAACCTATGGATTTATATGTCTCTGAAAGAGAATCAAGCGTGTGTACAGCGGCATAAGCGCAGCAGTGATAGGATTGGTGAGGTTCGGTGAGCAAATGCAGACCCTTTGAAGTCATATTGCATGGTACCCATTCCATGGGTCTCAACTCTCCAGGTTTAAGGGATTCTTCCTTCAGCTAAAACATGCATGTGGAACCCAGAGTATGATCCACCGTGTGATCGGAAAACGTGTTCAAATGTGTCTCAGTTTTCGTGCCCTGGTACTCGGGTGCAACATTCCAGATGCTTTACTAACACTCTCCCCACTTGGAGAGTCAGTGCCTTTAAACTCCTGTTTGGCCCAGTTTGCAATTTCCGCGTAAGATGAACAGGAAGAGGGAGAACCAAAGAGAGACTAGCTGGAGCTGTCTGGACAGGCAAATTTAACTCTCATTTCCCACCAGGAAGAGGAATTAACCAAAGACTCAGCATGCGATGCCGGAACCAAACTAGGGACTGAAGCAATCCTGCGGTGTTGCGGCCAGCTCACAAGAAAGCGAGTTGAAGAAAGGTGCTCAGGGGCACTGTAATTCACAAACCTGCAGAGTTATAAATGACAGCTATCGTCCAAAAATATATTGAAGGAAGGCTGCCAAGAGGACTTGAAAGCGGGGCAGAATTGCAGGAAACCGATTTCAGGAGGTAGACTGGAATTGCATGTAAAGCATAGGAAAAGAGGTAGAACGTCCACAATGATGCACTTGGCCAAAAAGGGCGTATGCGTTTTTTCCTGAATATATTCAGGAAAAAACGCATACGCCCTTTTTGGTCAACCAAGCAAGCTTGCAAAGGAAATCTGCACTACAATGAAGTCTCACTGCCCCCCGGTCAAAAGGGCCATCTGAAAAAAGTGTAAAATCCAGAAAGGCAGGACAGGCCATGGAGAACTGGGAGCCTTGTTATGCTGATGGGCTGGATGTAAATTGCCAGCAGCCACTCTGGAGAAGTGTGTGGTGTTTCCTGAAATATCCAAAAAACCAAGCAACAGAGCCTAGGTCACTTCCACTTATGGTCCTATAGCTTAGGGAAATTAAAATCAAAAAGACACAACCACCCCAAAGTTTGGGCCGGCTCTGTTTACAAGAACCTCGTTTACAGTACAAGTTCAATATCACAGAAAGCGAAAAATGGATAAAGAAGTTGTGGTACTTACGTACAATGCAATATCACTCAGCAATGAAATCTATGTCATCAGGCCCGTAGCAGCATAATGAGTGGATTCAGGTACGATGATTCTAAGTGAAATAAGTCACACAGAAAAAGAAACATCATAAGATATCACTACTACACGGAATGTAAACTTGGCTACACAAGAACTGAATTACAAAACAGAACAGGGCCTCAAATGTAGAAAACCAACTTATGCTTGCTTAAGGGGAAAGGTGAGTTGGGGTGCGGCATAAAACCACAGATTGAAATTAGCACAGATACCGTTCCATAAGCCAAATATGTAATAGACAAGAGCTACTCCTTGCTCAACGATGTGGACTCAACACCCAATATTAAACGCCTAAGAATATACCTGACTAGTAAGAATCTTACAACCTATGGATTTATATGTCTCCGAAAGAGAATCAAGCGTGTATACAGCGGCATAAACGCAGCAGTGATAGGATTGGTGAGGTTCGGTGAGCAAATGCAGACCCTTTGAAGTCATATTGCATGGTACCCATTCCATGGGTCTCAACTCTCCAGGTTTAAGGGATTCTTCCTTCAGCTAAAACATGCATGTGGAACCCAGAGTATGATCCACCGTGTGATCAGGAAACGTGTTCAAATGTGTCTCAGTTTTCGTCCCCTGGTACTCGGGTGCAACATTCCAGACGCTTTACTAACACTCTCCCCACTTGGAGAGTCAATGCCTTTAATCTCCTGTTTGGCCCAGTTTGCAATTTCTGTGGAAAATGAACAGGAATAGGGAGAACAAATGAGAGACTAGGTGGAGGTGTCCGTACGGGCAAATTTAACTCTCATTTCCCACCAGGAAGAGGAATTAACCAAAGGCTCAGCGTGCCATGCTGGAACCACACTACGGCCCGAAGCAATCCTGCGGTGTTGCGGCCAGCTCACAAGAAAGCGAGTTGAAGAAAGGAGCTCAGGGGCACTGTAATTCACAAACCTGCAGAGTTATAAATGACAGCTATCTTCCAAAAATATATTGAAGGAAGGCTGCCAAGAGGACTTGAAAGCGGGGCGGAATTGCAGGAAACCGATTTCAGGAGGTAGACTGGAATTGCATGTAAATCATAGGAAAAGAGGCAGAACGTCCACAATGATGCACTTGACCAAAAAGGGCGTATGCGTTTTTCTCTGAATATATACAGTAAAAAACGCATATGCCCTTTTTGGTCAACCAAGCAAGCTTGCAAAGGAAATCTGCACTACAATGAAGTCTCACTGCCCCCCGGTCAAAACGGCTATCTGAAAAAAGTGTAAAATCCAGAAAGGCAGGACAGGCCATGGAGAACTGGGAGCCTTGTTATGCTGATGGGCAGGATGTAAATTGCCAACAGCCTCTCTGGAGAAGTGTATGGTGTTTCCTGAAACATCCAAAAAACAAAGCAACAGAGCCTAGGGCACTTCCAGTTATGGTCCTATAGCTTAGGGATATTAAAATCAAAAAGACACAGCCACCCCAAAGTTTGGGACGGCTCTGTTTACAAGAACCTCGTTTACGGTACAAGTTCAATATCACAGAAAGCGAAAAATGGATAAAGAAGTTGTGGTACTTACGTACAATGCAATATCACTCAGCAATGAAATCTATGTCATCAGGCCCATAGCAGCATAATGAGTGGATTCAGGTACGATGATTCTAAGTGAAATAAATCACACAGAAAAAGAAACATCATAAGATATCACTACTACACGGAATGTAAACTTGGCTACACAGGAACTGAATTACAAAACAGAACAGGGTCTAAAATGTAGAAAACCAACTTATGCTTGCTTAAGGGGAAAGGTGAGTTGGGGTGCGGCATAAAACCACAGATTGAAATTAGCACAGATACCATTCCATAAGCCAAATATGTAATAGAGAAGAGCTACTCCTTGCTCAACGAAGTGGACTCAACACCCCATATTAAACGCCTAAGAATATACCTGACTAGTAAGAATCTTAAAACCTATGGATTTATATGTCTCCGAAAGAGAATCAAGCGTGTGAACAGCGGCATAAACGCAGCAGTGATAGGATTGGTGAGGTTCGGTGAGCAAATGCAGACCCTTTGAAGTCATATTGCATGGTACCCATTCCATGGGTCTCAACTCTCCAGGTTTAAGGGATTCTTCCTTCAGCTAAAACATGCATGTGGAACCCAGAGTATGATCCACCGTGTGATCGGAAAACGTGTTCAAATGTGTCTCAGTTTTCGTCCCCTGGTACTCGGGTGCAACATTCCAGATGCTTTACTAACACTCTCCCCACTTGGAGAGTCAGTGCCTTTAACCTCCTGTTTGGCCCAGTTTGCAATTTCTGTGGAAAATGAACAGGAATAGGGAGAACCAATGAGAGACTAGGTGGAGGTGTCTGGACGGGCAAATTTAACTCTCATTTCCCACCAGGAAGAGGAATTAACCAAAGGCTCAGCGTGCCATGCCGGAACCACACTAGGGCCCGAAGCAATCCGGCGGTGTTGCGGCCAGCTCACAAGAAAGCGAGTTGAAGAAAGGAGCTCAGGGGCACTGTAATTCACAAACCTGCAGAGTTATAAATGACAGCCATCTTCCAAAAATATATTAAAGTAAGGCTCCAAGAAGAGTTGAAAGCGGGGCAGAATTGCAGGAAACCGATTTCAGGAGGTAGACTGGAATTGCATGTAAAGCATAGGAAAAGAGGCAGAACGTCCACAATGATGCACTTGGCCAAAAAGGGCGTATGCGTTTTTTCCTGAATATATTCAGGAAAAAACGCATACGCCCTTTTTGGCCAACCAAGCAAGCTTGCAAAGGAAATCTGCACTACAATGAAGTCTCACTGCCCCCCGGTCAAAAGGGCCATCTGAAAAAAGTGTAAAATCCAGAAAGGCAGGACAGGCCATGGAGAACTGGGAGCCTTGTTATGCTGATGGGCGGCATGTAAATTGCCAACAGCCACTCTGGAGAAGTGTATGGTGTTTCCTGAAACATCCAAAAAACGAAGCAACAGAGCCTAGGGCATTTCCACTTATGGTCGTATCGCTTAGGGAAATAATAATCAAAAAGACACAGCCTCCCCAATGTTTGGGACGGCTCTGTTTACAAGAACCTCGTTTACGGTACAGGTTCAATATCGCAGAAAGTGAAAAATGGATAAAGAAATTGTGGTACTTACGTACAATGCAATATCACTCAGCAATGAAATCTATGTCATCAGGCCCGTGACAGCATAATGAGTGGATTCAGGTATGATGATTCTAAGAGAAATAAGTCACACAGAAAAAGAAACATCATAAGATATCACTACTACACGGAATGTAAACTTGGCTACACAGGAACTGAATTACAAAACAGAACAGCGTCTCAAATGTAGAAAACCAACTTATGCTTGCTTAAGGGGAAAGGTGAGTTGGGGTGCGGCATAAAATCAGAGATTGAAATTAGCACAGATACCGTTCCATAAGCCAAATATGTAATAGACAAGAGCTACTCCTTGCTCAACGAAGTGGACTCAACACCCCATATTAAACGCCTAAGAATATACCTGACTAGTAAGAATCTTAAAACCTATGGATTTATATGTCTCCGAAAGAGAATCAAGCGTGTGTACAGTGTCATAAACGCAGCAGTGATAGGATTGGTGAGGTTCGGTTAGCAAATGCAGACTCTTTGAAGTCATATTGCATGGTACCCATTCCATGGGTCTCAACTCTCCAGGTTTAAGGGATTCTTCCTTCAGCTAAAACATGCATGTGGAACCCAGAGTATGGTCCACCGTGTGATCCGGAAACGTGTTCAAATGTGTCTCAGTTTTCGTCCCCTGGTACTCGGGTGCAACATTCCAGACGCTTTACTAACACTCTCCCCACTTGGAGAGTCAGTGCCTTTAACCTCCTGTTTGGCCCAGTTTGCAATTTCTTCGGAAGATGAACAGGAATAAGGAAAAACAATGGGAGACTATCTGTAGGTGTCTGGACGGGCAAATTTAACTCTCATTTCCCACCAGGAAGATAAATGAACCAAAGGCTCCGTGTGCCATGCTGGAACTAGATTAGGGCCTGAGGAGATCCTGCGGTGTTGCAGTCAGCTCACAAGAAAGCGAGTTGAAGAAAGGAGCTCAGGGGCACTGTAATTCAGAAACCTGTGGAGTTATAAATGACAGCTATCATCCAAAATTATACTGAAGTAAGGCTGCTAAGAGGACTTGAATGCGGGGCAGAATTGCTGGAAACTGATTTCAGAACGTACACGGGAGTAGCTCTTAAAGCATAGGAAAAGAGACAGAACTTCGAAAATAATGCACTTGGCAAAAAAGGGCATATGTGTTTTATCCAGAGCTCTCATAACTGAGGGGAGGAGATTCCCAGCAGGCTCCAACTGCCACCTGAGGGCTCACATTGCCAAGGCAACGTGAGCATGCCAGGCAGGAGTTACCTCACAGCAGAGGTCCCACCTCACAGAAGGGTGAGAAACCCAGCCAACATCAGACTCTCACCAGAGGGCCCACATCACCAAGGGGATGGGAACCAGGCAGGAGTGTCTTCACATCAGTGGGGCCACATCATCGAAAGCTGAGGTACTCAGCACATGTGTCCTCAAACCAGAGGACCCACATCACCAAGGACCTCGGAGTGAGGCAGGCAGGAGTAGCCTCACAACACTGGGCACATAGAATAAAAACGTGAGGAATCCAGCAGTTGGAACCTCCCAGCAGGCGGCCCAGAGCACCGAGGCTATGGGATCCAGGCCACAGTGAACTCACAGAAGAGGGCCCATGTCATGAAACTGAGCAACCCAGCCATTGGGACCTCAGAGCAGGAGGCCCACATCCCCATGGGGATGGAATTCTGGTAGGAGTGTCCTCGCACCACTGAGAACGTATCAGAAAATTTTGGGCGACCAGCAGTTAGGGCCTGACGCCAGAGGACCCTCATCACCAAGGGAAGGAGGCTCCCAGCAGGCTCCAACTGCCACCAGAGGGCTGATGTCGTCAAGGCGATGTGTGCCAACCAGGCACGAATGACCTCACAGCAGAGGGCCCACCTCAGAGAAGTGTGACGAACCCAGTCAGGATCAGACTCGCACCAGAGGGCCCACATCACCAAATGGATTGGAACCAGGCAGGAGTGTCCTCACATGAGTAGGGCCACATCATCTAAAGGTGAGGAACCCAGAACATGTGGCTTCAAACCATAGGACACCCATCACCAAGGGGCTGGGAGTGAGGCAGGCAGGAGGAGCCTCATAACAGAGGGCCCAAAAATAAGAAAGGTGAGGAATCCAGCAGTTGGAACCTCCCAGCAGGCGGCCCAGAGCACAGAGGCTAGAGGAACCAGGCCAGAGTGAACTAACACCAGACAGCCCACATCATGAAACTGTGAGCAACCCAGACATTGGGACCTCAGAGCAGAAGGCCCACATCCCCATGGTGATGGGAACATGACAGGAGTGTCCTGGCATCACTGGGCTCACATCAGAAAACGTGGGGTGCTCAGAAGTTAGGGCCTGACACTAGAGGGCACTCATCACCGAGAGGAGGAGGCTCCCAGCAGGCTCCAGCTGCCACCAGAGGGCCAACGTCGCCAAGGCGATGTGTGCCAGCCTGGCAGGAGTGACCTCACAGCAGAGGGCCCACCTCACAGAAGGGTGAGGAACACAGCCAGGATCAGACTCTCACCAGAGGGCCCACAACACCAAGGGGATGGGAACCAGTCAGGACTGTCCTCCCACCAGTGGGACAACATCATCGAAAGGTGAGGATCCCAGCACATGTGTCCTCAAACCAGAGGAACCACATCACCAAGGGGTTCGGAATGAGGCTGGCAGGACTGGCCTCACAACACAGGGTCCATAGAATATAAAAGTTGAGGAATCCAGCAGTTGGAACCTCCCAGCAAGTGGCCCAGAGCACCGAGGCTATGGGATCCAGGCCGCAGTGAACTCACAGCAGAGGGCCCACATCATGAACCTGTGAGCAGCCCAGCTGTTGGGACCTCAGAACAGAAGACCCACATCCCCATTGGGATGGGAACCTGGCAGGAGTGGCTTTGCACCACTTAGCACATATCAGAAAATGTTAGGAGCCCAGCAGTTAGGGCCTGATGCCAGGGGGCCCTCATAACTGAGGGGAGGAGACTCCCAGCAGGTTCCAACTGCCAACAGAGGGCCCACGTCTACAAGGTGGCATGCACCAGCCAGGCAGTAGTGACCTCACAGCAGAGGGCCTATCTCACAGAAGGGTGAGGAACCGAGGCAGGATGAGACTCTCACCAGAGGGCCCACAACACCAAGGGGATGGGAACCAGTCAGGACTGTCCTCCCACCAGTGGGGCCACATCATCGAAAGGTGAGGAACCCAGCACATGTGGCCTCATATCAGAGGACATACATCACAAAGGGGATGGGAGTGAGGCAGGTAGGAGTAGCCTAAAAACAGAGGGCCCAAAGAATAAAAAAAGTGAGGAATCCAGCATTTGGAACCTCCCAGCAGGCGGCCGAGAGCACAGAAGCTATGGGATGCAGGCAGGAGTTAACTAACACCAGAGAGCCCACATCATGAAACTGTGAGCAACCCAGGCATTGGGACCTCAGAGCAGAAAGCCCACATCCCCATGGGGATGGGAACCTGACAGGAGTGTCCTGGCATCACTGGGCTCACATCAGAAAACGTGGGGAGCCCAGCAGTTAGAGCCTGATGCTAGAGGGCCGTCATCACCGAGGGCAGGAGGCTCCCAGCAGGTTCCATGTGCCAACAGAGGGCCCACGTCGCCAAGGTGATGTGTGCAAGTCAGGCAGGATTGACCTCACAGCAGAGGGCCTACCTCACAGAAGAGTGAGGAACCCAGCCAGGATAAGACTGTCACCAGAAGGCCCACATCACCAAGGGGATGGGAACCAGGCAGGAGTGTCCTCACACCAGTGGGGCCACATCATTGAAAGTTGCCTAACCCAGCACATGTGGCCTCAAACCAGAAGACCCACATCACGAAGGGGTTGCGAGTGAGGCAGGCAGGAGGAGCATCACAACACAGGACCCATAGAATACAAAAGTTGAGGAATCGAGCAGTTGGAACCTCCCAGCAGGCAGCCAAGACCACAGAGGCTATGGGATCCAGACCACAGTGAACTAACACCAGAGAGCCCACATCATGAAATTGTGATCAACCCAGCCGTTGGAACCTCAGAGCAGAAGGCCCACATCCCCATGGGGATGGGAACCTAAGAGGAGTGCTTGAGCAACACTGGGCTCACTAAGAAAAGTTGGGGAGCCCAGCAGTTAGGGCCTGACGTCAGAGGGCCCTCATCACAGAGCTGAGGAGGCTCCCAGCAGGGTCCAATTGCCACCAGAGGGCTCATGTCAACAAGGCGAGGTGAGCAACCCAGGCAAGAGTTACCTGATAGTAGAGGGCCCACCTCACAGATGGGTGAGGAACCCAGCCAGGATCAGACTCTCACCAGAGCGCCCACATCACAAAGGGGATGGGACCCAGTCAGGATTATCCTCACACCAGTGGGGCCTCATCATCTTAAGGTGAGGAACCCAGCACATGTGTCCTCAAACCAGAGGACCCACATCACCAAGGGCCTTGGAGTGAGGCAGGCAGGAGTAACCTCACAACACAGGGCACATAATATAAAAAACGTGAGGATTCCAGCATTTAGACCTTCCAGCAGGCGGCCCAGAACACCGAGGCTATGGGATCCAGGCCACAGTGAACTCACAGCAGAGGGCCCACATCACAAAACTGTGAGCAACCCAGGAGTTGAGACCTCAGCGCAGAAGGACCACATCCCCATGGGAATGGGAACCTGGCTGGAGTGTCCTCGCACCACTGGGCGCACATCAGAAAATGTGGGGAGCCCACCATTTAGGGCCTGACGCCAGAGGGCCGTCATCACCGAGAGGAGGAGGCGCCCTGCACGCTCCAACTGCCACCAGAGGGCTCACGTCTCCAAGGTGACGTGTGCCAGCCAGGCAGGAGTGACCTCACAGCAGAGGGCCTACCTCACAGAACGTTGAGGAACCCAGCCAGGATTAGACTCTCGCCAGAGGGCCCACCTCACCAAGGGGATGGGAACCAGGCAGGAGTGTCCTCACACGAGTGGGGTCACATCATCGAAAGGTGAGGAACGCAGCACATGTGGCCTCAAGCCATAGGACAGTCATCACCAAGGGGCTGGCAGTGAGGCAGGCAGGAGGAGCCTCACAACAGAGGGCACATAGAATAAAAAAGTTGAGGAATCCAGCAGTTGGAACCTCCCAGCAGGCGGCTCAGAGCACCGATGATAAGGGATCCTTGCCGGAGTGAACTCACAGCAGAGGGCCCACATCATGGTACTGTGAGCAAGCCAGCCGTTTTGACCTCAGAGCAGAAGGCCCATATCGCCATGGGGATGGGAACCTGGCAAGAGTCTCCTCACTCACTTGGCGCACATCAGAAAATGTGGGGAGCCCAGCAGTTATGGTCTAAGGCAAGAGGGCCCTCATCACCGAGGGGAGGAGGATCCCAGCACACTCCAACTGCCACCAGAGGGCCCACGTCGCCAAGGTGACGTGTGCCAGACAGGCATGATTGACCTCACAGCAGAGGGCCCACCTCACAGAAGGGTGAGGAACCCAGCCAGGATCAGACTCTCACCTGAGGGCCCACATCAGCAAGGGGATGGGAACCAGTCAGGACTGTCTTCCCTCCAGTGGGGTCACATCATCGAAAGGTGCAGAACCCAGCACATGTGGCCTCAAATCAGAGGACACATATCACAAAGGGAATGGGAGTGAGGCAGGCAGGAGTAGCCTAAAAACAGAGGGCCCAAAGAATAAGAAAGGTGAGGAATCCAGCAGTTGGAACCTCCTAGCAGGCGGCCCAGAGCACAGAAGCTATGGGATACAGGCAGGAGTGAACTAACAGCAGAGAGCCCACATCATGAAACTGTGAGCAACCCAGGCTTTGGGACCTCAGAGCAGAAGGCCCACATCCCAATGGGGATGTGAACCTGGCTGGAGTGTCCTCGCACCACTGGGCGCACATCACAAAATGTAGGGAGCCCAGCAGTTAGGGCCTGATGCCAGAGGGCCCTCATCACCGAGGAGAGGAGGCTCCCAGCAGGCTCCAAGTGCCACCAGAGGGCTCATGTCCACAAGGCGAGGTGAGCAAGCCAGGCAGGAGTGACCTCACAGCAGACGGCCCACCTCACAGATGGGTGAGGAACCCAGCCAGGATCAGACTCTCAACAGAGGGCCCACATCACCAAGGGGATGTGAACCAGGCAGGAGTCTCCTAAGACCATTGGTCCCACATCATCGAAAGGTGAGGAACCCAGCACATGTGGCCTCAAACCAGACGACACACATCACGAAGGGGCTGGGAGTGAGGCAGGCAGGAGGATCCTCACAACAGAGGGCCCAAAAAATTAAAAAAGTGAGGAATCCAGCAGTTGGAACCTCCCAGCAGGCGGCCAAGAGCACAGAGGCTATGGGATCCAGGCTTCTGTGAACTAACACCAGAGAGCCCACATCATGAAAATGTGAACAACCCAGCCGTTGGGACCTCAGAGCAGAAGGCCCACATCCCCATGGAGATGGGATCCTAAGAGGAGTGCCAAAGCATCACTGGGCTCACTAAGAAAAGTTGGTGAGCCCAGCAGTTAGGGCCTGACGCAAGAGGGCTCTCATCACCGGGGGGAAGAGATTCCCAGCACGCTCCAACTGCCACCACATGGCTGACTTCACCAAGGCAATGTGTGCCAGCCATGCAGGAGTGACCTATCAGCAGAGGGTCTCCCTCACAGGTGGGTGAGGAACAAAGCCAGGAACAGACTCTCACCAGGGGGTCCACATAACCACGTGGATGAGAACCAAGCAGGAGTGTCCTCACACTAGTGGGGCCACATCATCGAAAGGTGAGGAACCCAGCAAAAGTGGCCACAAACCAGAGGACCCACATCACCAAGGGGTTGAGAGTGAGGTAGGTGTCTGGACGGGCATATTTAACACTCATTTCCCACCAGGAAGAGGAATTAACCAAAGGCTCAGCGTGCCCTGCCAGAAGCAGATTAGGGCCTGAAGCAGTCTTGCGGGTTTGCGGCCAGCTCACAAGAAAGCGAGTTGAAGAAAGGAGCTCAGGGGCCCTGTAATTCACAAACCTGCAGAGTTATAAATGACAGATAACGTCCAAAAATATATTGAAGTAAGGCTGCGAAGAGGACTTGAAAGCGGGGCAGAATTGCAGGAAACCGATTTCAGGAGGTAGACTGGATTTGCATTTAAAGCATAGGAAAAGAGGCAGAACATCGACAATGATGCACTTGGCAACAAAGGGCGTATGAGTTTGTTCCTGAATATATTCAGGAAAAAACACATACGCCCTTTTTGGCAAACCAAGCAAGCTTGCAATGGAAATCCGAACTACTATGAAGTGTCACTTCCCCCCGGTCTAAAGGGCCATCTGAGAAAAGTGTAAAATCCAGAAAGGCAAGACAGGCCATGGGGAAAAAGGAGCCTTGTTATGCTGATGGGCGGGATGTACATTGCCAACAGCCACTCTGGAGAAGTGTATGGTGTTTCCTGATACATCTGAAAAACAAAGCAACAGAGTCTAGGGCATTTCCACTTATGGTCCTATAGCTTAGGGAAATTAAAATCAAAAAGACACAGCCACCCCAAAATTTACAATGGCTCTGTTTACAGGAGCCTCTTCTACAGTACAGGTTAAATATCCCAGAGAACAAATAATTGATAAAGAAGTTGCGGTACTTATGTACAACAGAATACCACTCAGCAATGAAATCTGTGTCACCAGGCCTGTACCAGCATAATGAGTGGATTGAGGCATGATGATTCTAAGTGAAATAAGTCACACAGAAAAAGAAACATCATAAGGTATCACTAATGCACGGAATGTAAACTTGGCTACACAAGAACTGAATTACAAAACAGAACAGGGTGTCAAATGTAGAAAACCAACTTAGGCTTGCTTAAGGGGACAGGTGAGTTGGGGTGCTGCATAAAACCAGAGATTGAAATTAGCACAGATACCGTTCCATAAGCCAAATATGTAATAGACAAGAGCTACTCCTTGCTCAACGAAGTGGACTCAACACCCCATATTAAACGCCTAAGAATATACCTGACTAGTAAGAATCTTAAAACCTATGGATTTATATGTCTCTGAAAGAGAATCAAGTGTGAGTACAGCGGCATAAACGCAGCAGTGATAGGACTGGTGAGGTTCGGTGAGCAAATGCAGACCCTTTGAAGTCATATTGCATGGTACCCATTCCATGGGTCTCAACTCTCCAGGTTTAAGGGATTCTTCCTTCAGCTAAAACATGCATGTGGAACCCAGAGTATGATCCACCGTGTGATCGGAAAACGTGTTCAAATGTGTCTCAGTTTTCGTCCCCTGGTACTCGGGTGCAACATTCCAGATGCTTTACTAACACTCTCCCCACTTGGAGAGTCAGTGCCTTTAACCTCCTGTTTGGCCCAGTTTGCAATTTCTGTGGAAAATGAACAGGAATAGGGAGAACCAATGAGAGACTAGGTGGAGGTGTCCGGACGGGCAAATTTAACTCTCATTTCCCACCAGGAAGAGGAATTAACCAAAGGCTCAGCGTGCCATGCCGGAACCACACTAGGGCCCGAAGCAATCCGGCGGTGTTGCGGCCAGCTCACAAGAAAGCGAGTTGAAGAAAGGAGCTCAGGGGCACTGTAATTCACAAACCTGCAGAGTTATAAATGACAGCCATCTTCCAAAAATATATTAAAGTAAGGCTCCAAGAAGAGTTGAAAGCGGGGCAGAATTGCAGGAAACCGATTTCAGGAGGTAGACTGGAATTGCATGTAAAGCATAGGAAAAGAGGCAGAACGTCCACAATGATGCACTTGGCCAAAAAGGGCGTATGCGTTTTTTCCTGAATATATTCAGGAAAAAACGCATACGCCCTTTTTGGCCAACCAAGCAAGCTTGCAAAGGAAATCTGCACTACAATGAAGTCTCACTGCCCCCCGGTCAAAAGGGCCATCTGAAAAAAGTGTAAAATCCAGAAAGGCAGGACAGGCCATGGAGAACTGGGAGCCTTGTTATGCTGATGGGCGGCATGTAAATTGCCAACAGCCACTCTGGAGAAGTGTATGGTGTTTCCTGAAACATCCAAAAAACGAAGCAACAGAGCCTAGGGCATTTCCACTTATGGTCGTATCGCTTAGGGAAATAATAATCAAAAAGACACAGCCTCCCCAATGTTTGGGACGGCTCTGTTTACAAGAACCTCGTTTACGGTACAGGTTCAATATCGCAGAAAGCGAAAAATGGATAAAGAAATTGTGGTACTTACGTACAATGCAATATCACTCAGCAATGAAATCTATGTCATCAGGCCCGTGACAGCATAATGAGTGGATTCAGGTATGATGATTCTAAGAGAAATAAGTCACACAGAAAAAGAAACATCATAAGATATCACTACTACACGGAATGTAAACTTGGCTACACAGGAACTGAATTACAAAACAGAACAGCGTCTCAAATGTAGAAAACCAACTTATGCTTGCTTAAGGGGAAAGGTGAGTTGGGGTGCGGCATAAAATCAGAGATTGAAATTAGCACAGATACCGTTCCATAAGCCAAATATGTAATAGACAAGAGCTACTCCTTGCTCAACGAAGTGGACTCAACACCCCATATTAAACGCCTAAGAATATACCTGACTAGTAAGAATCTTAAAACCTATGGATTTATATGTCTCCGAAAGAGAATCAAGCGTGTGTACAGTGTCATAAACGCAGCAGTGATAGGATTGGTGAGGTTCGGTTAGCAAATGCAGACTCTTTGAAGTCATATTGCATGGTACCCATTCCATGGGTCTCAACTCTCCAGGTTTAAGGGATTCTTCCTTCAGCTAAAACATGCATGTGGAACCCAGAGTATGGTCCACCGTGTGATCCGGAAACGTGTTCAAATGTGTCTCAGTTTTCGTCCCCTGGTACTCGGGTGCAACATTCCAGACGCTTTACTAACACTCTCCCCACTTGGAGAGTCAGTGCCTTTAACCTCCTGTTTGGCCCAGTTTGCAATTTCTTCGGAAGATGAACAGGAATAAGGAAAAACAATGGGAGACTATCTGTAGGTGTCTGGACGGGCAAATTTAACTCTCATTTCCCACCAGGAAGATAAATGAACCAAAGGCTCCGTGTGCCATGCTGGAACTAGATTAGGGCCTGAGGAGATCCTGCGGTGTTGCAGTCAGCTCACAAGAAAGCGAGTTGAAGAAAGGAGCTCAGGGGCACTGTAATTCAGAAACCTGTGGAGTTATAAATGACAGCTATCATCCAAAATTATACTGAAGTAAGGCTGCGAAGAGGACTTGAATGCGGGGCAGAATTGCTGGAAACTGATTTCAGAACGTACACGGGAGTAGCTCTTAAAGCATAGGAAAAGAGACAGAACTTGGAAAATAATGCACTTGGCAAAAAAGGGCATATGTGTTTTATCCAGAGCTCTCATAACTGAGGGGAGGAGATTCCCAGCAGGCTCCAACTGCCACCTGAGGGCTCACATTGCCAAGGC
The DNA here is from genome assembly GCF_964270905.1 of Leucopleurus acutus. Lineage (NCBI taxonomy): Eukaryota > Metazoa > Chordata > Mammalia > Artiodactyla > Delphinidae > Leucopleurus > Leucopleurus acutus. The sequence continues at coordinate 709,085 of NW_028139202.1, forward strand.
AACGTGAGCATGCCAGGCAGGAGTTACCTCACAGCAGAGGTCCCACCTCACAGAAGGGTGAGAAACCCAGCCAACATCAGACTCTCACCAGAGGGCCCACATCACCAAGGGGATGGGAACCAGGCAGGAGTGTCTTCACATCAGTGGGGCCACATCATCGAAAGCTGAGGTACTCAGCACATGTGTCCTCAAACCAGAGGACCCACATCACCAAGGACCTCGGAGTGAGGCAGGCAGGAGTAGCCTCACAACACTGGGCACATAGAATAAAAACGTGAGGAATCCAGCAGTTGGAACCTCCCAGCAGGCGGCCCAGAGCACCGAGGCTATGGGATCCAGGCCACAGTGAACTCACAGAAGAGGGCCCATGTCATGAAACTGAGCAACCCAGCCATTGGGACCTCAGAGCAGGAGGCCCACATCCCCATGGGGATGGAATTCTGGTAGGAGTGTCCTCGCACCACTGAGAACGTATCAGAAAATTTTGGGCGACCAGCAGTTAGGGCCTGACGCCAGAGGACCCTCATCACCAAGGGAAGGAGGCTCCCAGCAGGCTCCAACTGCCACCAGAGGGCTGATGTCGTCAAGGCGATGTGTGCCAACCAGGCACGAATGACCTCACAGCAGAGGGCCCACCTCAGAGAAGTGTGACGAACCCAGTCAGGATCAGACTCGCACCAGAGGGCCCACATCACCAAATGGATTGGAACCAGGCAGGAGTGTCCTCACATGAGTAGGGCCACATCATCTAAAGGTGAGGAACCCAGAACATGTGGCTTCAAACCATAGGACACCCATCACCAAGGGGCTGGGAGTGAGGCAGGCAGGAGGAGCCTCATAACAGAGGGCCCAAAAATAAGAAAGGTGAGGAATCCAGCAGTTGGAACCTCCCAGCAGGCGGCCCAGAGCACAGAGGCTAGAGGAACCAGGCCAGAGTGAACTAACACCAGACAGCCCACATCATGAAACTGTGAGCAACCCAGACATTGGGACCTCAGAGCAGAAGGCCCACATCCCCATGGTGATGGGAACATGACAGGAGTGTCCTGGCATCACTGGGCTCACATCAGAAAACGTGGGGTGCTCAGAAGTTAGGGCCTGACGCTAGAGGGCACTCATCACCGAGAGGAGGAGGCTCCCAGCAGGCTCCAGCTGCCACCAGAGGGCCAACGTCGCCAAGGCGATGTGTGCCAGCCTGGCAGGAGTGACCTCACAACAGAGGGCCCACCTCACAGAAGGGTGAGGAACACAGCCAGGATCAGACTCTCACCAGAGGGCCCACAACACCAAGGGGATGGGAACCAGTCAGGACTGTCCTCCCACCAGTGGGACAACATCATCGAAAGGTGAGGATCCCAGCACATGTGTCCTCAAACCAGAGGAACCACATCACCAAGGGGTTCGGAATGAGGCTGGCAGGACTGGCCTCACAACACAGGGTCCATAGAATATAAAAGTTGAGGAATCCAGCAGTTGGAACCTCCCAGCAAGTGGCCCAGAGCACCGAGGCTATGGGATCCAGGCCGCAGTGAACTCACAGCAGAGGGCCCACATCATGAACCTGTGAGCAGCCCAGCTGTTGGGACCTCAGAACAGAAGACCCACATCCCCATTGGGATGGGAACCTGGCAGGAGTGGCTTTGCACCACTTAGCACATATCAGAAAATGTTAGGAGCCCAGCAGTTAGGGCCTGATGCCAGGGGGCCCTCATAACTGAGGGGAGGAGACTCCCAGCAGGTTCCAACTGCCAACAGAGGGCCCACGTCTACAAGGTGGCATGCACCAGCCAGGCAGTAGTGACCTCACAGCAGAGGGCCTATCTCACAGAAGGGTGAGGAACCGAGGCAGGATGAGACTCTCACCAGAGGGCCCACAACACCAAGGGGATGGGAACCAGTCAGGACTGTCCTCCCACCAGTGGGGCCACATCATCGAAAGGTGAGGAACCCAGCACATGTGGCCTCATATCAGAGGACATACATCACAAAGGGGATGGGAGTGAGGCAGGTAGGAGTAGCCTAAAAACAGAGGGCCCAAAGAATAAAAAAAGTGAGGAATCCAGCATTTGGAACCTCCCAGCAGGCGGCCGAGAGCACAGAAGCTATGGGATGCAGGCAGGAGTTAACTAACACCAGAGAGCCCACATCATGAAACTGTGAGCAACCCAGGCATTGGGACCTCAGAGCAGAAAGCCCACATCCCCATGGGGATGGGAACCTGACAGGAGTGTCCTGGCATCACTGGGCTCACATCAGAAAACGTGGGGAGCCCAGCAGTTAGAGCCTGATGCTAGAGGGCCGTCATCACCGAGGGCAGGAGGCTCCCAGCAGGTTCCATGTGCCAACAGAGGGCCCACGTCGCCAAGGTGATGTGTGCAAGTCAGGCAGGATTGACCTCACAGCAGAGGGCCTACCTCACAGAAGAGTGAGGAACCCAGCCAGGATAAGACTGTCACCAGAAGGCCCACATCACCAAGGGGATGGGAACCAGGCAGGAGTGTCCTCACACCAGTGGGGCCACATCATTGAAAGTTGCCTAACCCAGCACATGTGGCCTCAAACCAGAAGACCCACATCACGAAGGGGTTGCGAGTGAGGCAGGCAGGAGGAGCATCACAACACAGGACCCATAGAATACAAAAGTTGAGGAATCGAGCAGTTGGAACCTCCCAGCAGGCAGCCAAGACCACAGAGGCTATGGGATCCAGGCCACAGTGAACTAACACCAGAGAGCCCACATCATGAAATTGTGATCAACCCAGCCGTTGGAACCTCAGAGCAGAAGGCCCACATCCCCATGGGGATGGGAACCTAAGAGGAGTGCTTGAGCAACACTGGGCTCACTAAGAAAAGTTGGGGAGCCCAGCAGTTAGGGCCTGACGTCAGAGGGCCCTCATCACAGAGCTGAAGAGGCTCCCAGCAGGGTCCAATTGCCACCAGAGGGCTCATGTCAACAAGGCGAGGTGAGCAACCCAGGCAAGAGTTACCTGATAGTAGAGGGCCCACCTCACAGATGGGTGAGGAACCCAGCCAGGATCAGACTCTCACCAGAGCGCCCACATCACAAAGGGGATGGGACCCAGTCAGGATTATCCTCACACCAGTGGGGCCTCATCATCTTAAGGTGAGGAACCCAGCACATGTGTCCTCAAACCAGAGGACCCACATCACCAAGGGCCTTGGAGTGAGGCAGGCAGGAGTAACCTCACAACACAGGGCACATAATATAAAAAACGTGAGGATTCCAGCATTTAGACCTTCCAGCAGGCGGCCCAGAACACCGAGGCTATGGGATCCAGGCCACAGTGAACTCACAGCAGAGGGCCCACATCACAAAACTGTGAGCAACCCAGGAGTTGAGACCTCAGCGCAGAAGGACCACATCCCCATGGGAATGGGAACCTGGCTGGAGTGTCCTCGCACCACTGGGCGCACATCAGAAAATGTGGGGAGCCCACCATTTAGGGCCTGACGCCAGAGGGCCGTCATCACCGAGAGGAGGAGGCGCCCTGCACGCTCCAACTGCCACCAGAGGGCTCACGTCTCCAAGGTGACGTGTGCCAGCCAGGCAGGAGTGACCTCACAGCAGAGGGCCTACCTCACAGAACGTTGAGGAACCCAGCCAGGATTAGACTCTCGCCAGAGGGCCCACCTCACCAAGGGGATGGGAACCAGGCAGGAGTGTCCTCACACGAGTGGGGTCACATCATCGAAAGGTGAGGAACGCAGCACATGTGGCCTCAAGCCATAGGACAGTCATCACCAAGGGGCTGGCAGTGAGGCAGGCAGGAGGAGCCTCACAACAGAGGGCACATAGAATAAAAAAGTTGAGGAATCCAGCAGTTGGAACCTCCCAGCAGGCGGCTCAGAGCACCGATGATAAGGGATCCTTGCCGGAGTGAACTCACAGCAGAGGGCCCACATCATGGTACTGTGAGCAAGCCAGCCGTTTTGACCTCAGAGCAGAAGGCCCATATCGCCATGGGGATGGGAACCTGGCAAGAGTCTCCTCACTCACTTGGCGCACATCAGAAAATGTGGGGAGCCCAGCAGTTATGGTCTAAGGCAAGAGGGCCCTCATCACCGAGGGGAGGAGGATCCCAGCACACTCCAACTGCCACCAGAGGGCCCACGTCGCCAAGGTGACGTGTGCCAGACAGACATGATTGACCTCACAGCAGAGGGCCCACCTCACAGAAGGGTGAGGAACCCAGCCAGGATCAGACTCTCACCTGAGGGCCCACATCAGCAAGGGGATGGGAACCAGTCAGGACTGTCTTCCCTCCAGTGGGGTCACATCATCGAAAGGTGCAGAACCCAGCACATGTGGCCTCAAATCAGAGGACACATATCACAAAGGGAATGGGAGTGAGGCAGGCAGGAGTAGCCTAAAAACAGAGGGCCCAAAGAATAAGAAAGGTGAGGAATCCAGCAGTTGGAACCTCCTAGCAGGCGGCCCAGAGCACAGAAGCTATGGGATACAGGCAGGAGTGAACTAACAGCAGAGAGCCCACATCATGAAACTGTGAGCAACCCAGGCTTTGGGACCTCAGAGCAGAAGGCCCACACCCCAATGGGGATGTGAACCTGGCTGGAGTGTCCTCGCACCACTGGGCGCACATCACAAAATGTAGGGAGCCCAGCAGTTAGGGCCTGATGCCAGAGGGCCCTCATCACCGAGGAGAGGAGGCTCCCAGCAGGCTCCAAGTGCCACCAGAGGGCTCATGTCCACAAGGCGAGGTGAGCAAGCCAGGCAGGAGTGACCTCACAGCAGACGGGCCACCTCACAGATGGGTTAGGAACCCAGCCAGGATCAGACTCTCAACAGAGGGCCCACATCACCAAGGGGATGTGAACCAGGCAGGAGTCTCCTAAGACCATTGGTCCCACATCATCGAAAGGTGAGGAACCCAGCACATGTGGCCTCAAACCAGACGACACACATCACGAAGGGGCTGGGAGTGAGGCAGGCAGGAGGATCCTCACAACAGAGGGCCCAAAAAATTAAAAAAGTGAGGAATCCAGCAGTTGGAACCTCCCAGCAGGCGGCCAAGAGCACAGAGGCTATGGGATCCAGGCTTCTGTGAACTAACACCAGAGAGCCCACATCATGAAAATGTGAACAACCCAGCCGTTGGGACCTCAGAGCAGAAGGCCCACATCCCCATGGAGATGGGATCCTAAGAGGAGTGCCAAAGCATCACTGGGCTCACTAAGAAAAGTTGGTGAGCCCAGCAGTTAGGGCCTGACGCAAGAGGGCTCTCATCACCGGGGGGAAGAGATTCCCAGCACGCTCCAACTGCCACCACATGGCTGACTTCACCAAGGCAATGTGTGCCAGCCATGCAGGAGTGACCTATCAGCAGAGGGTCTCCCTCACAGGTGGGTGAGGAACAAAGCCAGGAACAGACTCTCACCAGGGGGTCCACATAACCACGTGGATGAGAACCAAGCAGGAGTGTCCTCACACTAGTGGGGCCACATCATCGAAAGGTGAGGAACCCAGCAAAAGTGGCCACAAACCAGAGGACCCACATCACCAAGGGGTTGAGAGTGAGGTAGGTGTCTGGACGGGCATATTTAACACTCATTTCCCACCAGGAAGAGGAATTAACCAAAGGCTCAGCGTGCCCTGCCAGAAGCAGATTAGGGCCTGAAGCAGTCTTGCGGGTTTGCGGCCAGCTCACAAGAAAGCGAGTTGAAGAAAGGAGCTCAGGGGCCCTGTAATTCACAAACCTGCAGAGTTATAAATGACAGATAACGTCCAAAAATATATTGAAGTAAGGCTGCGAAGAGGACTTGAAAGCGGGGCAGAATTGCAGGAAACCGATTTCAGGAGGTAGACTGGATTTGCATTTAAAGCATAGGAAAAGAGGCAGAACATCGACAATGATGCACTTGGCAACAAAGGGCGTATGAGTTTGTTCCTGAATATATTCAGGAACAAACACATACGCCCTTTTTGGCAAACCAAGCAAGCTTGCAATGGAAATCCGAACTACTATGAAGTGTCACTTCCCCCCGGTCTAAAGGGCCATCTGAGAAAAGTGTAAAATCCAGAAAGGCAAGACAGGCCATGGGGAAAAAGGAGCCTTGTTATGCTGATGGGCGGGATGTACATTGCCAACAGCCACTATGGAGAAGTGTATGGTGTTTCCTGATACATCTGAAAAACAAAGCAACAGAGTCTAGGGCATTTCCACTTATGGTCCTATAGCTTAGGGAAATTAAAATCAAAAAGACACAGCCACCCCAAAATTTACAATGGCTCTGTTTACAGGAGCCTCTTCTACAGTACAGGTTAAATATCCCAGAGAACAAATAATTGATAAAGAAGTTGCGGTACTTATGTACAACAGAATACCACTCAGCAATGAAATCTGTGTCACCAGGCCTGTACCAGCATAATGAGTGGATTCAGGTACGATGATTCTAAGTGAAATAAGTCACACAGAAAAAGAAATATCATAAGGTATCACTAATGCACGGAATGTAAACTTGGCTACACAGGAACTGAATTACAAAACAGAACAGGGTCTCAAATGTAGAAAACCAACTTATGCTTGCTTAAGGGGAAAGGTGAGTTGGGGTGCTGCATAAAACCAGAGATTGAAATTAGCACAGATACCGTTCCGTAAGCCAAATATGTAATAGACAAGAGCTACTCCTTGCTCAACGAAGTGGACTCAACACCCCATATTAAACGCCTAAGAATATACCTGACTAGTAAGAATCTTAAAACCTATGGATTTATATGTCTCCGAAAGAGAATCAAGCGTGTGAACAGCAGCATAAACGCAGCAGTGATAGGATTGGTGAGGTTCGGTGAGCAAATGCAGACCCTTTGAAGTCATATTGCATGGTACCCATTCCATGGGTCTCAACTCTCCAGGTTTAAGGGATTCTTCCTTCAGCTAAAACACGCATGTGGAACCCAGAGTATGATCCACCGTGTGGTCAGGAAACGTGTTCAAATGTGTCTCAGTTTTCGTCCCCTGGTACTCGGGTACAACATTCCAGACGCTTTACTAACACTCTCCCCACTTGGAGAGTCAGTGCCTTTAACCTCCTATTTGACCCAGTTTGCAATTTCTGCGTAAGATGAACAGGAATAGGGAGAACCAATGAGAGACTAGGTGGAGGTGTCTGGACGGGCAAATTTAACTCTCATTTCCCACCAGGAAGAGGAATTAACCAAAGGCTCAACATGCCATGCCGGAACCAAACTAGGGCCTGAAGCAATCCTGCGGTGTTGCTGCCAGCTCACAAGAAAGCAACTTGAAGAAAGGAGCTCAGGGGCACTGTAATTCACAAACCTGCAGAGTTATAAATGACAGCTATCTTCCAAAAATATATTGAAGTAAGGCAGCCAAGAGGAATTGAAAGTGGGGCAGAATTGCAGGCAACCGATTTCAGGAGGTAGACTGGAATTGCATGTAAAGCATAGGAAAAAAGGCAGAACGTCCACAATGATGCACTTGGCCAAAAAGGGCGTATGCGTTTTTTCCTGAATATATTCAGGAAAAAACGCATACGCCCTTTTTGGCCAACCAAGCAAGCTTGCAAAGGAAATCTGCACTACAATGAAGTCTCACTGCCGCCCGGTCAAAAGGGCCATCTGAAAAAAGTGTAAAATCCAGAAAGGCAGGACAGGCCAAGGAGAACTAGGAGCCATCTTATGCTGACGGGCGGGATGTAAATTGACAGCAGCCACTCTGGAGAAGTGTATGGTGTTTCCTGAAACATCCAAAAAACAAAGCAACAGAGCCTAGGGCACTTCCACTTATGGTCCTATAGCTTAGGGAAATTAAAATCAAAAAGACACAGCCACCCCAAAGTTTGGGATGGCTCTGTTTACAAGAACCTCGTTTACGGTACAAGTTCAATATCACAGAAAGCGAAAAATGGATAAAGAAGTTGTGGTACTTACGTACAATGCAATATCACTCAGCAATGAAATCTATGTCATCAGGCCCGTAGCAGCATAATGAGTGGATTCAGGTATGATGATTCTAAGTGAAATGAGTCACACAGAAAAAGAAACATCATAAGTTATCACTACTACACGGAATGTAAACTTGGCTACACAGGAACTGAATTACAAAACAGAAAAGGGTGTCAAATGTAGAAAACCCACTTATGCTTGCTTAAGGGGAAAGGTGAGTTGGGGTGCTACATACAACAAGAGATTGAAATTAGCACAGATACCGTTCCATAAGCCAAATATGTAATAGACAAGAGCTACTCCTTGCTCAACGAAGTGGACTCAACACCCCATATTAAACGCCTAAGAATATACCTGACTAGTAAGAATCTTAAAACCTATGGATTTATATGTCTCTGAAAGAGAATCAAGTGTGAGTACAGCGGCATAAACGCAGCAGTGATAGGACTGGTGAGGTTCGGTGAGCAAATGCAGACCCTTTGAAGTCATATTGCATGGTACCCATTCCATGGGTCTCAACTCTCCATGTTTAAGGGATTCTTCCTTCAGCTAAAACATGCATGTGGAACCCAGAGTATGATCCACCGTGTGATCGGAAAACGTGTTCAAATGTGTCTCAGTTTTCGTCCCCTGGTACTCAGGTGCAACATTCCAGACGCTTTACTAACACTCCCCCACTTGGAGAGTCAGTGCCTTTAACCTCCTGTTTGGCCCAGTTTGCAATTTCTGTGGAAAATGAACAGGAATAGGGAGAACCAATGAGAGACTAGGTGGAGGTGTCTGGACGGGCAAATTTAACTCTCATTTCCCACCAGGAAGAGGAATTAACCAAAGGCGCAGCATGCCGTGCCAGAACCAAACTAGGGCCTGAAGCAATCCTGCGATGTTGCGGCCAGCTCACAAGAAAGTGAGTTGAAGAAAGGAGCTCAGGGACACTGTAATTCACAAACCTGCAGAGTTATAAATGACAGCTATCTTCCAAAAATATATTGAAGTAAGGCTGCCAAGAGGAGTTGAAAGCGGGGCCGAATTGCAGGCAACCGATTTCAGGAGGTAGACTGGAATTGCATGTAAAGCATAGGAAAAGAGGCAGAACGTCCACAATGATGCACTTGGCCAAAAAGGGCGTATGCGTTTTTTCCTGAATATATTCAGGAAAAAACGCATACGCCCTTTTTGGCCAACCAAGCAAGCTTGCAAAGGAAATCTGCACTACAATGAAGTCTCACTGCCCCCCGGTCAAAAGGGCCATCTGAAAAAAGTGTAAAATCCAGAAAGGCAGGACAGGCCATGGAGAACTGGGAGTCTAGTTATGCTGATGGGCGGGATGTAAATTGCCAGCAGCCAGTCTGGAGAAGTGTATGGTGTTTCCTGAAACATCCAAAAAACAAAGCAACAGAGCCTAGGGCACTTCCACTTATGGTCCTATAGCTTAGGGAAATTAAAATCAAAAAGACACAGCCACCCCAAAGTTTGGGACGGCTCTGTTTACAAGAACCTCGTTTACGGTACAGGTTCAATATCACAGAAAGCGAAAAATGGATAAAGAAGTTGTGGTACTTACGTACAATGCAATATCACTCAGCAATGAAATCTATGTCATCAGGCCCGTAGCAGCATAATGAGTGGATTCAGGTACGATGATTCTAAGTGAAATAAGTCACACAGAAAAAGAAACATCATAAGATATCACTACTACACGGAATGTAAACTTGGCTACACAGAAACAGAATTACAAAACAGAACAGGGTCTCAAATGTAGAAAACCAACTTATGCTTGCTTAAGGGGAAAGGTGAGTTGGGGTGCGGCATAAAACCAGAGATTGAAATTAGCACAGATACCGTTCCATAAGCCAAATATGTAATAGACAAGAGCTACTCCTTGCTCAACGAAGTGGACTCAACACCCCATATTAAACGCCTAAGAATATACCTGACTAGTAAGAATCTTAAAACCTATGGATTTATATGTCTCCGAAAGAGAATCAAGCGTGTATACAGCGGCATAAACGCAGCAGTGATAGGATTGGTGAGGTTCGGTGAGCAAATGCAGACCCTTTGAAGTCATATTGCATGGTACCCATTCCATGGGTCTCAACTCTCCAGGTTTAAGGGATTCTTCCTTCAGCTAAAACATGCATGTGGAACCCAGAGTATGATCCACCGTGTGATCAGGAAACGTGTTCAAATGTGTCTCAGTTTTCGTCCCCTGGTACTCGGGTGCAACATTCCAGACGCTTTACTAACACTCTCCCCATTTGGAGAGTCAATGCCTTTAATCTCCTGTTTGGCCCAGTTTGCAATTTCTGTGGAAAATGAACAGGAATAGGGAGAACAAATGAGAGACTAGGTGGAGGTGTCCGTACGGGCAAATTTAACTCTCATTTCCCACCAGGAAGAGGAATTAACCAAAGGCTCAGCGTGCCATGCTGGAACCACACTACGGCCCGAAGCAATCCTGCGGTGTTGCGGCCAGCTCACAAGAAAGCGAGTTGAAGAAAGGAGCTCAGGGGCACTGTAATTCACAAACCTGCAGAGTTATAAATGACAGCTATCTTCCAAAAATATATTGAAGGAAGGCTGCCAAGAGGACTTGAAAGCGGGGCGGAATTGCAGGAAACCGATTTCAGGAGGTAGACTGGAATTGCATGTAAATCATAGGAAAAGAGGCAGAACGTCCACAATGATGCACTTGACCAAAAAGGGCGTATGCGTTTTTCTCTGAATATATACAGTAAAAAACGCATATGCCCTTTTTGGTCAACCAAGCAAGCTTGCAAAGGAAATCTGCACTACAATGAAGTCTCACTGCCCCCCGGTCAAAACGGCTATCTGAAAAAAGTGTAAAATCCAGAAAGGCAGGACAGGCCATGGAGAACTGGGAGCCTTGTTATGCTGATGGGCAGGATGTAAATTGCCAACAGCCTCTCTGGAGAAGTGTATGGTGTTTCCTGAAACATCCAAAAAACAAAGCAACAGAGCCTAGGGCACTTCCAGTTATGGTCCTATAGCTTAGGGATATTAAAATAAAAAAGACACAGCCACCCCAAAGTTTGGGACGGCTCTGTTTACAAGAACCTCGTTTACGGTACAAGTTCAATATCACAGAAAGCGAAAAATGGATAAAGAAGTTGTGGTACTTACGTACAATGCAATATCACTCAGCAATGAAATCTATGTCATCAGGCCCATAGCAGCATAATGAGTGGATTCAGGTACGATGATTCTAAGTGAAATAAATCACACAGAAAAAGAAACATCATAAGATATCACTACTACACGGAATGTAAACTTGGCTACACAGGAACTGAATTACAAAACAGAACAGGGTCTAAAATGTAGAAAACCAACTTATGCTTGCTTAAGGGGAAAGGTGAGTTGGGGTGCGGCATAAAACCACAGATTGAAATTAGCACAGATACCATTCCATAAGCCAAATATGTAATAGAGAAGAGCTACTCCTTGCTCAACGAAGTGGACTCAACACCCCATATTAAACGCCTAAGAATATACCTGACTAGTAAGAATCTTAAAACCTATGGATTTATATGTCTCCGAAAGAGAATCAAGCGTGTGTACAGCGGCATAAGCGCAGCAGTGATAGGATTGGTGAGGTTCGGTGAGCAAATGCAGACCCTTTGAAGTCATATTGCATGGTACCCATTCCATGGGTCTCAACTCTCCAGGTTTAAGGGATTCTTCCTTCAGCTAAAACATGCATGTGGAACCCAGAGTATGATCCACCGTGTGATCGGAAAACGTGTTCAAATGTGTCTCAGTTTTCGTCCCCTGGTACTCGGGTGCAACATTCCAGATGCTTTACTAACACTCTCCCCACTTGGAGAGTCAGTGCCTTTAACCTCCTGTTTGGCCCAGTTTGCAATTTCTGTGGAAAATGAACAGGAATAGGGAGAACCAATGAGAGACTAGGTGGAGGTGTCCGGACGGGCAAATTTAACTCTCATTTCCCACCAGGAAGAGGAATTAACCAAAGGCTCAGCGTGCCATGCCGGAACCACACTAGGGCCCGAAGCAATCCGGCGGTGTTGCGGCCAGCTCACAAGAAAGCGAGTTGAAGAAAGGAGCTCAGGGGCACTGTAATTCACAAACCTGCAGAGTTATAAATGACAGCCATCTTCCAAAAATATATTAAAGTAAGGCTCCAAGAAGAGTTGAAAGCGGGGCAGAATTGCAGGAAACCGATTTCAGGAGGTAGACTGGAATTGCATGTAAAGCATAGGAAAAGAGGCAGAACGTCCACAATGATGCACTTGGCCAAAAAGGGCGTATGCGTTTTTTCCTGAATATATTCAGGAAAAAACGCATACGCCCTTTTTGGCCAACCAAGCAAGCTTGCAAAGGAAATCTGCACTACAATGAAGTCTCACTGCCCCCCGGTCAAAAGGGCCATCTGAAAAAAGTGTAAAATCCAGAAAGGCAGGACAGGCCATGGAGAACTGGGAGCCTTGTTATGCTGATGGGCGGCATGTAAATTGCCAACAGCCACTCTGGAGAAGTGTATGGTGTTTCCTGAAACATCCAAAAAACGAAGCAACAGAGCCTAGGGCATTTCCACTTATGGTCGTATCGCTTAGGGAAATAATAATCAAAAAGACACAGCCTCCCCAATGTTTGGGACGGCTCTGTTTACAAGAACCTCGTTTACGGTACAGGTTCAATATCGCAGAAAGCGAAAAATGGATAAAGAAATTGTGGTACTTACGTACAATGCAATATCACTCAGCAATGAAATCTATGTCATCAGGCCCGTGACAGCATAATGAGTGGATTCAGGTATGATGATTCTAAGAGAAATAAGTCACACAGAAAAAGAAACATCATAAGATATCACTACTACCCGGAATGTAAACTTGGCTACACAGGAACTGAATTACAAAACAGAACAGCGTCTCAAATGTAGAAAACCAACTTATGCTTGCTTAAGGGGAAAGGTGAGTTGGGGTGCGGCATAAAATCAGAGATTGAAATTAGCACAGATACCGTTCCATAAGCCAAATATGTAATAGACAAGAGCTACTCCTTGCTCAACAAAGTGGACTCAACACCCCATATTAAACGCCTAAGAATATACCTGACTAGTAAGAATCTTAAAACCTATGGATTTATATGTCTCCGAAAGAGAATCAAGCGTGTGTACAGTGTCATAAACGCAGCAGTGATAGGATTGGTGAGGTTCGGTTAGCAAATGCAGACTCTTTGAAGTCATATTGCATGGTACCCATTCCATGGGTCTCAACTCTCCAGGTTTAAGGGATTCTTCCTTCAGCTAAAACATGCATGTGGAACCCAGAGTATGGTCCACCGTGTGATCCGGAAACGTGTTCAAATGTGTCTCAGTTTTCGTCCCCTGGTACTCGGGTGCAACATTCCAGACGCTTTACTAACACTCTCCCCACTTGGAGAGTCAGTGCCTTTAACCTCCTGTTTGGCCCAGTTTGCAATTTCTTCGGAAGATGAACAGGAATAAGGAAAAACAATGGGAGACTATCTGTAGGTGTCTGGACGGGCAAATTTAACTCTCATTTCCCACCAGGAAGATAAATGAACCAAAGGCTCCGTGTGCCATGCTGGAACTAGATTAGGGCCTGAGGAGATCCTGCGGTGTTGCAGTCAGCTCACAAGAAAGCGAGTTGAAGAAAGGAGCTCAGGGGCACTGTAATTCAGAAACCTGTGGAGTTATAAATGACAGCTATCATCCAAAATTATACTGAAGTAAGGCTGCGAAGAGGACTTGAATGCGGGGCAGAATTGCTGGAAACTGATTTCAGAACGTACACGGGAGTAGCTCTTAAAGCATAGGAAAAGAGACAGAACTTGGAAAATAATGCACTTGGCAAAAAAGGGCATATGTGTTTTATCCAGAGCTCTCATAACTGAGGGGAGGAGATTCCCAGCAGGCTCCAACTGCCACCTGAGGGCTCACATTGCCAAGGCAACGTGAGCATGCCAGGCAGGAGTTACCTCACAGCAGAGGTCCCACCTCACAGAAGGGTGAGAAACCCAGCCAACATCAGACTCTCACCAGAGGGCCCACATCACCAAGGGGATGGGAACCAGGCAGGAGTGTCTTCACATCAGTGGGGCCACATCATCGAAAGCTGAGGTACTCAGCACATGTGTCCTCAAACCAGAGGACCCACATCACCAAGGACCTCGGAGTGAGGCAGGCAGGAGTAGCCTCACAACACTGGGCACATAGAATAAAAACGTGAGGAATCCAGCAGTTGGAACCTCCCAGCAGGCGGCCCAGAGCACCGAGGCTATGGGATCCAGGCCACAGTGAACTCACAGAAGAGGGCCCATGTCATGAAACTGAGCAACCCAGCCATTGGGACCTCAGAGCAGGAGGCCCACATCCCCATGGGGATGGAATTCTGGTAGGAGTGTCCTCGCACCACTGAGAACGTATCAGAAAATTTTGGGCGACCAGCAGTTAGGGCCTGACGCCAGAGGACCCTCATCACCAAGGGAAGGAGGCTCCCAGCAGGCTCCAACTGCCACCAGAGGGCTGATGTCGTCAAGGCGATGTGTGCCAACCAGGCACGAATGACCTCACAGCAGAGGGCCCACCTCAGAGAAGTGTGACGAACCCAGTCAGGATCAGACTCGCACCAGAGGGCCCACATCACCAAATGGATTGGAACCAGGCAGGAGTGTCCTCACATGAGTAGGGCCACATCATCTAAAGGTGAGGAACCCAGAACATGTGGCTTCAAACCATAGGACACCCATCACCAAGGGGCTGGGAGTGAGGCAGGCAGGAGGAGCCTCATAACAGAGGGCCCAAAAATAAGAAAGGTGAGGAATCCAGCAGTTGGAACCTCCCAGCAGGCGGCCCAGAGCACAGAGGCTAGAGGAACCAGGCCAGAGTGAACTAACACCAGACAGCCCACATCATGAAACTGTGAGCAACCCAGACATTGGGACCTCAGAGCAGAAGGCCCACATCCCCATGGTGATGGGAACATGACAGGAGTGTCCTGGCATCACTGGGCTCACATCAGAAAACGTGGGGTGCTCAGAAGTTAGGGCCTGACGCTAGAGGGCACTCATCACCGAGAGGAGGAGGCTCCCAGCAGGCTCCAGCTGCCACCAGAGGGCCAACGTCGCCAAGGCGATGTGTGCCAGCCTGGCAGGAGTGACCTCACAACAGAGGGCCCACCTCACAGAAGGGTGAGGAACACAGCCAGGATCAGACTCTCACCAGAGGGCCCACAACACCAAGGGGATGGGAACCAGTCAGGACTGTCCTCCCACCAGTGGGACAACATCATCGAAAGGTGAGGATCCCAGCACATGTGTCCTCAAACCAGAGGAACCACATCACCAAGGGGTTCGGAATGAGGCTGGCAGGACTGGCCTCACAACACAGGGTCCATAGAATATAAAAGTTGAGGAATCCAGCAGTTGGAACCTCCCAGCAAGTGGCCCAGAGCACCGAGGCTATGGGATCCAGGCCGCAGTGAACTCACAGCAGAGGGCCCACATCATGAACCTGTGAGCAGCCCAGCTGTTGGGACCTCAGAACAGAAGACCCACATCCCCATTGGGATGGGAACCTGGCAGGAGTGGCTTTGCACCACTTAGCACATATCAGAAAATGTTAGGAGCCCAGCAGTTAGGGCCTGATGCCAGGGGGCCCTCATAACTGAGGGGAGGAGACTCCCAGCAGGTTCCAACTGCCAACAGAGGGCCCACGTCTACAAGGTGGCATGCACCAGCCAGGCAGTAGTGACCTCACAGCAGAGGGCCTATCTCACAGAAGGGTGAGGAACCGAGGCAGGATGAGACTCTCACCAGAGGGCCCACAACACCAAGGGGATGGGAACCAGTCAGGACTGTCCTCCCACCAGTGGGGCCACATCATCGAAAGGTGAGGAACCCAGCACATGTGGCCTCATATCAGAGGACATACATCACAAAGGGGATGGGAGTGAGGCAGGTAGGAGTAGCCTAAAAACAGAGGGCCCAAAGAATAAAAAAAGTGAGGAATCCAGCATTTGGAACCTCCCAGCAGGCGGCCGAGAGCACAGAAGCTATGGGATGCAGGCAGGAGTTAACTAACACCAGAGAGCCCACATCATGAAACTGTGAGCAACCCAGGCATTGGGACCTCAGAGCAGAAAGCCCACATCCCCATGGGGATGGGAACCTGACAGGAGTGTCCTGGCATCACTGGGCTCACATCAGAAAACGTGGGGAGCCCAGCAGTTAGAGCCTGATGCTAGAGGGCCGTCATCACCGAGGGCAGGAGGCTCCCAGCAGGTTCCATGTGCCAACAGAGGGCCCACGTCGCCAAGGTGATGTGTGCAAGTCAGGCAGGATTGACCTCACAGCAGAGGGCCTACCTCACAGAAGAGTGAGGAACCCAGCCAGGATAAGACTGTCACCAGAAGGCCCACATCACCAAGGGGATGGGAACCAGGCAGGAGTGTCCTCACACCAGTGGGGCCACATCATTGAAAGTTGCCTAACCCAGCACATGTGGCCTCAAACCAGAAGACCCACATCACGAAGGGGTTGCGAGTGAGGCAGGCAGGAGGAGCATCACAACACAGGACCCATAGAATACAAAAGTTGAGGAATCGAGCAGTTGGAACCTCCCAGCAGGCAGCCAAGACCACAGAGGCTATGGGATCCAGGCCACAGTGAACTAACACCAGAGAGCCCACATCATGAAATTGTGATCAACCCAGCCGTTGGAACCTCAGAGCAGAAGGCCCACATCCCCATGGGGATGGGAACCTAAGAGGAGTGCTTGAGCAACACTGGGCTCACTAAGAAAAGTTGGGGAGCCCAGCAGTTAGGGCCTGACGTCAGAGGGCCCTCATCACAGAGCTGAGGAGGCTCCCAGCAGGGTCCAATTGCCACCAGAGGGCTCATGTCAACAAGGCGAGGTGAGCAACCCAGGCAAGAGTTACCTGATAGTAGAGGGCCCACCTCACAGATGGGTGAGGAACCCAGCCAGGATCAGACTCTCACCAGAGCGCCCACATCACAAAGGGGATGGGACCCAGTCAGGATTATCCTCACACCAGTGGGGCCTCATCATCTTAAGGTGAGGAACCCAGCACATGTGTCCTCAAACCAGAGGACCCACATCACCAAGGGCCTTGGAGTGAGGCAGGCAGGAGTAACCTCACAACACAGGGCACATAATATAAAAAACGTGAGGATTCCAGCATTTAGACCTTCCAGCAGGCGGCCCAGAACACCGAGGCTATGGGATCCAGGCCACAGTGAACTCACAGCAGAGGGCCCACATCACAAAACTGTGAGCAACCCAGGAGTTGAGACCTCAGCGCAGAAGGACCACATCCCCATGGGAATGGGAACCTGGCTGGAGTGTCCTCGCACCACTGGGCGCACATCAGAAAATGTGGGGAGCCCACCATTTAGGGCCTGACGCCAGAGGGCCGTCATCACCGAGAGGAGGAGGCGCCCTGCACGCTCCAACTGCCACCAGAGGGCTCACGTCTCCAAGGTGACGTGTGCCAGCCAGGCAGGAGTGACCTCACAGCAGAGGGCCTACCTCACAGAACGTTGAGGAACCCAGCCAGGATTAGACTCTCGCCAGAGGGCCCACCTCACCAAGGGGATGGGAACCAGGCAGGAGTGTCCTCACACGAGTGGGGTCACATCATCGAAAGGTGAGGAACGCAGCACATGTGGCCTCAAGCCATAGGACAGTCATCACCAAGGGGCTGGCAGTGAGGCAGGCAGGAGGAGCCTCACAACAGAGGGCACATAGAATAAAAAAGTTGAGGAATCCAGCAGTTGGAACCTCCCAGCAGGCGGCTCAGAGCACCGATGATAAGGGATCCTTGCCGGAGTGAACTCACAGCAGAGGGCCCACATCATGGTACTGTGAGCAAGCCAGCCGTTTTGACCTCAGAGCAGAAGGCCCATATCGCCATGGGGATGGGAACCTGGCAAGAGTCTCCTCACTCACTTGGCGCACATCAGAAAATGTGGGGAGCCCAGCAGTTATGGTCTAAGGCAAGAGGGCCCTCATCACCGAGGGGAGGAGGATCCCAGCACACTCCAACTGCCACCAGAGGGCCCACGTCGCCAAGGTGACGTGTGCCAGACAGGCATGATTGACCTCACAGCAGAGGGCCCACCTCACAGAAGGGTGAGGAACCCAGCCAGGATCAGACTCTCACCTGAGGGCCCACATCAGCAAGGGGATGGGAACCAGTCAGGACTGTCTTCCCTCCAGTGGGGTCACATCATCGAAAGGTGCAGAACCCAGCACATGTGGCCTCAAATCAGAGGACACATATCACAAAGGGAATGGGAGTGAGGCAGGCAGGAGTAGCCTAAAAACAGAGGGCCCAAAGAATAAGAAAGGTGAGGAATCCAGCAGTTGGAACCTCCTAGCAGGCGGCCCAGAGCACAGAAGCTATGGGATACAGGCAGGAGTGAACTAACAGCAGAGAGCCCACATCATGAAACTGTGAGCAACCCAGGCTTTGGGACCTCAGAGCAGAAGGCCCACACCCCAATGGGGATGTGAACCTGGCTGGAGTGTCCTCGCACCACTGGGCGCACATCACAAAATGTAGGGAGCCCAGCAGTTAGGGCCTGATGCCAGAGGGCCCTCATCACCGAGGAGAGGAGGCTCCCAGCAGGCTCCAAGTGCCACCAGAGGGCTCATGTCCACAAGGCGAGGTGAGCAAGCCAGGCAGGAGTGACCTCACAGCAGACGGGCCACCTCACAGATGGGTGAGGAACCCAGCCAGGATCAGACTCTCAACAGAGGGCCCACATCACCAAGGGGATGTGAACCAGGCAGGAGTCTCCTAAGACCATTGGTCCCACATCATCGAAAGGTGAGGAACCCAGCACATGTGGCCTCAAACCAGACGACACACATCACGAAGGGGCTGGGAGTGAGGCAGGCAGGAGGATCCTCACAACAGAGGGCCCAAAAAATTAAAAAAGTGAGGAATCCAGCAGTTGGAACCTCCCAGCAGGCGGCCAAGAGCACAGAGGCTATGGGATCCAGGCTTCTGTGAACTAACACCAGAGAGCCCACATCATGAAAATGTGAACAACCCAGCCGTTGGGACCTCAGAGCAGAAGGCCCACATCCCCATGGAGATGGGATCCTAAGAGGAGTGCCAAAGCATCACTGGGCTCACTAAGAAAAGTTGGTGAGCCCAGCAGTTAGGGCCTGACGCAAGAGGGCTCTCATCACCGGGGGGAAGAGATTCCCAGCACGCTCCAACTGCCACCACATGGCTGACTTCACCAAGGCAATGTGTGCCAGCCATGCAGGAGTGACCTATCAGCAGAGGGTCTCCCTCACAGGTGGGTGAGGAACAAAGCCAGGAACAGACTCTCACCAGGGGGTCCACATAACCACGTGGATGAGAACCAAGCAGGAGTGTCCTCACACTAGTGGGGCCACATCATCGAAAGGTGAGGAACCCAGCAAAAGTGGCCACAAACCAGAGGACCCACATCACCAAGGGGTTGAGAGTGAGGTAGGTGTCTGGACGGGCATATTTAACACTCATTTCCCACCAGGAAGAGGAATTAACCAAAGGCTCAGCGTGCCCTGCCAGAAGCAGATTAGGGCCTGAAGCAGTCTTGCGGGTTTGCGGCCAGCTCACAAGAAAGCGAGTTGAAGAAAGGAGCTCAGGGGCCCTGTAATTCACAAACCTGCAGAGTTATAAATGACAGATAACGTCCAAAAATATATTGAAGTAAGGCTGCGAAGAGGACTTGAAAGCGGGGCAGAATTGCAGGAAACCGATTTCAGGAGGTAGACTGGATTTGCATTTAAAGCATAGGAAAAGAGGCAGAACATCGACAATGATGCACTTGGCAACAAAGGGCGTATGAGTTTGTTCCTGAATATATTCAGGAAAAAACACATACGCCCTTTTTGGCAAACCAAGCAAGCTTGCAATGGAAATCCGAACTACTATGAAGTGTCACTTCCCCCCGGTCTAAAGGGCCATCTGAGAAAAGTGTAAAATCCAGAAAGGCAAGACAGGCCATGGGGAAAAAGGAGCCTTGTTATGCTGATGGGCGGGATGTACATTGCCAACAGCCACTATGGAGAAGTGTATGGTGTTTCCTGATACATCTGAAAAACAAAGCAACAGAGTCTAGGGCATTTCCACTTATGGTCCTATAGCTTAGGGAAATTAAAATCAAAAAGACACAGCCACCCCAAAATTTACAATGGCTCTGTTTACAGGAGCCTCTTCTACAGTACAGGTTAAATATCCCAGAGAACAAATAATTGATAAAGAAGTTGCGGTACTTATGTACAACAGAATACCACTCAGCAATGAAATCTGTGTCACCAGGCCTGTACCAGCATAATGAGTGGATTCAGGTACGATGATTCTAAGTGAAATAAGTCACACAGAAAAAGAAATATCATAAGGTATCACTAATGCACGGAATGTAAACTTGGCTACACAGGAACTGAATTACAAAACAGAACAGGGTCTCAAATGTAGAAAACCAACTTATGCTTGCTTAAGGGGAAAGGTGAGTTGGGGTGCTGCATAAAACCAGAGATTGAAACTAGCACAGATACCGTTCCGTAAGCCAAATATGTAATAGACAAGAGCTACTCCTTGCTCAACGAAGTGGACTCAACACCCCATATTAAACGCCTAAGAATATACCTGACTAGTAAGAATCTTAAAACCTATGGATTTATATGTCTCCGAAAGAGAATCAAGCGTGTGAACAGCAGCATAAACGCAGCAGTGATAGGATTGGTGAGGTTCGGTGAGCAAATGCAGACCCTTTGAAGTCATATTGCATGGTACCCATTCCATGGGTCTCAACTCTCCAGGTTTAAGGGATTCTTCCTTCAGCTAAAACACGCATGTGGAACCCAGAGTATGATCCACCGTGTGGTCAGGAAACGTGTTCAAATGTGTCTCAGTTTTCGTCCCCTGGTACTCGGGTACAACATTCCAGACGCTTTACTAACACTCTCCCCACTTGGAGAGTCAGTGCCTTTAACCTCCTATTTGACCCAGTTTGCAATTTCTGCGTAAGATGAACAGGAATAGGGAGAACCAATGAGAGACTAGGTGGAGGTGTCTGGACGGGCAAATTTAACTCTCATTTCCCACCAGGAAGAGGAATTAACCAAAGGCTCAACATGCCATGCCGGAACCAAACTAGGGCCTGAAGCAATCCTGCGGTGTTGCTGCCAGCTCACAAGAAAGCAACTTGAAGAAAGGAGCTCAGGGGCACTGTAATTCACAAACCTGCAGAGTTATAAATGACAGCTATCTTCCAAAAATATATTGAAGTAAGGCAGCCAAGAGGAATTGAAAGTGGGGCAGAATTGCAGGCAACCGATTTCAGGAGGTAGACTGGAATTGCATGTAAAGCATAGGAAAAAAGGCAGAACGTCCACAATGATGCACTTGGCCAAAAAGGGCGTATGCGTTTTTTCCTGAATATATTCAGGAAAAAACGCATACGCCCTTTTTGGCCAACCAAGCAAGCTTGCAAAGGAAATCTGCACTACAATGAAGTCTCACTGCCGCCCGGTCAAAAGGGCCATCTGAAAAAAGTGTAAAATCCAGAAAGGCAGGACAGGCCAAGGAGAACTAGGAGCCATCTTATGCTGACGGGCGGGATGTAAATTGACAGCAGCCACTCTGGAGAAGTGTATGGTGTTTCCTGAAACATCCAAAAAACAAAGCAACAGAGCCTAGGGCACTTCCACTTATGGTCCTATAGCTTAGGGAAATTAAAATCAAAAAGACACAGCCACCCCAAAGTTTGGGATGGCTCTGTTTACAAGAACCTCGTTTACGGTACAAGTTCAATATCACAGAAAGCGAAAAATGGATAAAGAAGTTGTGGTACTTACGTACAATGCAATATCACTCAGCAATGAAATCTATGTCATCAGGCCCGTAGCAGCATAATGAGTGGATTCAGGTATGATGATTCTAAGTGAAATGAGTCACACAGAAAAAGAAACATCATAAGTTATCACTACTACACGGAATGTAAACTTGGCTACACAGGAACTGAATTACAAAACAGAAAAGGGTGTCAAATGTAGAAAACCCACTTATGCTTGCTTAAGGGGAAAGGTGAGTTGGGGTGCTACATACAACAAGAGATTGAAATTAGCACAGATACCGTTCCATAAGCCAAATATGTAATAGACAAGAACTACTACTTGCTCAACGAAGTGGACTCAACACCCCATATTAAAAGCCTAAGAATATACCTGACTAGTAAGAATCTTAAAACCTATGGATTTATATATCTCTGAAAGAGAATCAAGCGTGTGTACAACGGCATAAACGCAGCAGTGATAGGATTGGTGAGGTTCGGTGAGCAAATGCAGACCCTTTGAAGTCATATTGCATGGTACCCATTCCATGGGTCTCAACTCTCCATGTTTAAGGGATTCTTCCTTCAGCTAAAACATGCATGTGGAACCCACAGTATGATCCACCGTGTGATTGGAAAACGTGTTCAAATGTGTCTCAGTTTTCGTCCCCTGTTACTCGGGTGCAACATTCCAGACGCTTTACTAACACTCCCCCACTTGGAGAGTCGGTGCCTTTAACCTCCTGTTTGGCCCAGTTTGCAATTTCTGTGGAAAATGAACAGGAATAGGAAGAACCAATGAGAGACTAGGTGGAGGTGTCTGGACGGGCAAATTTAACTCTCATTTCCCACCAGGAAGAGGAATTAACCAAAGGCACAGCATGCCGTGCCGGAACCAAACTAGGGCCTGAAGCAATACTACGATGTTGCGGCCAGCTCACAAGAAAGTGAGTTGAAGAAAGGAGCTCAGGGGCACTGTAATTCACAAACCTGCAGAGTTATAAATGACAGCTATCTTCCAAAAATATATTGAAGTAAGGCTGCCAAGAGGAGTTGAAAGCGGGGCAGAATTGCACGAAACCGATTTCAGGAGGTAGACTGGAATTGCATGTAAAGCATAGGAAAAGAGGCAGAACGTCCACAATGATGCACTTGGCCAAAAAGGGCGTATGCGTTTTTTCCTGAATATATTTAGGAAAAAACGCATACGCCCTTTTTGGCCAACCAAGCAAGTTGCAAAGGAAATCTGCACTACAATGAAGTCTCACTGCCCCCCGGTCAAAAGGGCCATCTGAAAAAAGTGTAAAATCCAGAAAGGCAGGACAGGCCATGGAGAACTGGGAGCCTTGTTATGCTGATGGGCGGGATGTAAATTGCCAGCAGCCACTCTGGAGAAGTGTATGGTGTTTCCTGAAACATCCAAAAAACAAAGCAAGAGAGCCTAGGTCACTTCCACTTATGGTCCTATAGCTTAGGGAAATTAAAATCAAAAAGACACAGCCACCCCAAAGTTTGGGCCGGCTCTGTTTACAAGAACCTCGTTTACAGTACAAGTTCAATATCACAGAAAGCGAAAAATGGATAAAGAAGTTGTGGTACTTACGTACAATGCAATATCACTCAGCAATGAAATCTATGTCATCAGGCCCATAGCAGCATAATGAGTGGATTCAGGTACGATGATTCTAAGTGAAATAAGTCACACAGAAAAAGAAACATCATAAGATATCACTACTACACGGAATGTAAACTTGGCTACACAAGAACTGAATTACAAAACAGAACAGGGCCTCAAATGTAGAAAACCAACTTATGCTTGCTTAAGGGGAAAGGTGAGTTGGGGTGCGGCATAAAACCACAGATTGAAATTAGCACAGATACCGTTCCATAAGCCAAATATGTAATAGACAAGAGCTACTCCTTGCTCAACGATGTGGACTCAACACCCAATATTAAACGCCTAAGAATATACCTGACTAGTAAGAATCTTACAACCTATGGATTTATATGTCTCCGAAAGAGAATCAAGCGTGTATACAGCGGCATAAACGCAGCAGTGATAGGATTGGTGAGGTTCGGTGAGCAAATGCAGACCCTTTGAAGTCATATTGCATGGTACCCATTCCATGGGTCTCAACTCTCCAGGTTTAAGGGATTCTTCCTTCAGCTAAAACATGCATGTGGAACCCAGAGTATGATCCACCGTGTGATCAGGAAACGTGTTCAAATGTGTCTCAGTTTTCGTCCCCTGGTACTCGGGTGCAACATTCCAGACGCTTTACTAACACTCTCCCCATTTGGAGAGTCAATGCCTTTAATCTCCTGTTTGGCCCAGTTTGCAATTTCTGTGGAAAATGAACAGGAATAGGGAGAACAAATGAGAGACTAGGTGGAGGTGTCCGTACGGGCAAATTTAACTCTCATTTCCCACCAGGAAGAGGAATTAACCAAAGGCTCAGCGTGCCATGCTGGAACCACACTACGGCCCGAAGCAATCCTGCGGTGTTGCGGCCAGCTCACAAGAAAGCGAGTTGAAGAAAGGAGCTCAGGGGCACTGTAATTCACAAACCTGCAGAGTTATAAATGACAGCTATCTTCCAAAAATATATTGAAGGAAGGCTGCCAAGAGGACTTGAAAGCGGGGCGGAATTGCAGGAAACCGATTTCAGGAGGTAGACTGGAATTGCATGTAAATCATAGGAAAAGAGGCAGAACGTCCACAATGATGCACTTGACCAAAAAGGGCGTATGCGTTTTTCTCTGAATATATACAGTAAAAAACGCATATGCCCTTTTTGGTCAACCAAGCAAGCTTGCAAAGGAAATCTGCACTACAATGAAGTCTCACTGCCCCCCGGTCAAAACGGCTATCTGAAAAAAGTGTAAAATCCAGAAAGGCAGGACAGGCCATGGAGAACTGGGAGCCTTGTTATGCTGATGGGCAGGATGTAAATTGCCAACAGCCTCTCTGGAGAAGTGTATGGTGTTTCCTGAAACATCCAAAAAACAAAGCAACAGAGCCTAGGGCACTTCCAGTTATGGTCCTATAGCTTAGGGATATTAAAATAAAAAAGACACAGCCACCCCAAAGTTTGGGACGGCTCTGTTTACAAGAACCTCGTTTACGGTACAAGTTCAATATCACAGAAAGCGAAAAATGGATAAAGAAGTTGTGGTACTTACGTACAATGCAATATCACTCAGCAATGAAATCTATGTCATCAGGCCCATAGCAGCATAATGAGTGGATTCAGGTACGATGATTCTAAGTGAAATAAATCACACAGAAAAAGAAACATCATAAGATATCACTACTACACGGAATGTAAACTTGGCTACACAGGAACTGAATTACAAAACAGAACAGGGTCTAAAATGTAGAAAACCAACTTATGCTTGCTTAAGGGGAAAGGTGAGTTGGGGTGCGGCATAAAACCACAGATTGAAATTAGCACAGATACCATTCCATAAGCCAAATATGTAATAGAGAAGAGCTACTCCTTGCTCAACGAAGTGGACTCAACACCCCATATTAAACGCCTAAGAATATACCTGACTAGTAAGAATCTTAAAACCTATGGATTTATATGTCTCCGAAAGAGAATCAAGCGTGTGTACAGCGGCATAAGCGCAGCAGTGATAGGATTGGTGAGGTTCGGTGAGCAAATGCAGACCCTTTGAAGTCATATTGCATGGTACCCATTCCATGGGTCTCAACTCTCCAGGTTTAAGGGATTCTTCCTTCAGCTAAAACATGCATGTGGAACCCAGAGTATGATCCACCGTGTGATCGGAAAACGTGTTCAAATGTGTCTCAGTTTTCGTCCCCTGGTACTCGGGTGCAACATTCCAGATGCTTTACTAACACTCTCCCCACTTGGAGAGTCAGTGCCTTTAACCTCCTGTTTGGCCCAGTTTGCAATTTCTGTGGAAAATGAACAGGAATAGGGAGAACCAATGAGAGACTAGGTGGAGGTGTCCGGACGGGCAAATTTAACTCTCATTTCCCACCAGGAAGAGGAATTAACCAAAGGCTCAGCGTGCCATGCCGGAACCACACTAGGGCCCGAAGCAATCCGGCGGTGTTGCGGCCAGCTCACAAGAAAGCGAGTTGAAGAAAGGAGCTCAGGGGCACTGTAATTCACAAACCTGCAGAGTTATAAATGACAGCCATCTTCCAAAAATATATTAAAGTAAGGCTCCAAGAAGAGTTGAAAGCGGGGCAGAATTGCAGGAAACCGATTTCAGGAGGTAGACTGGAATTGCATGTAAAGCATAGGAAAAGAGGCAGAACGTCCACAATGATGCACTTGGCCAAAAAGGGCGTATGCGTTTTTTCCTGAATATATTCAGGAAAAAACGCATACGCCCTTTTTGGCCAACCAAGCAAGCTTGCAAAGGAAATCTGCACTACAATGAAGTCTCACTGCCCCCCGGTCAAAAGGGCCATCTGAAAAAAGTGTAAAATCCAGAAAGGCAGGACAGGCCATGGAGAACTGGGAGCCTTGTTATGCTGATGGGCGGCATGTAAATTGCCAACAGCCACTCTGGAGAAGTGTATGGTGTTTCCTGAAACATCCAAAAAACGAAGCAACAGAGCCTAGGGCATTTCCACTTATGGTCGTATCGCTTAGGGAAATAATAATCAAAAAGACACAGCCTCCCCAATGTTTGGGACGGCTCTGTTTACAAGAACCTCGTTTACGGTACAGGTTCAATATCGCAGAAAGCGAAAAATGGATAAAGAAATTGTGGTACTTACGTACAATGCAATATCACTCAGCAATGAAATCTATGTCATCAGGCCCGTGACAGCATAATGAGTGGATTCAGGTATGATGATTCTAAGAGAAATAAGTCACACAGAAAAAGAAACATCATAAGATATCACTACTACACGGAATGTAAACTTGGCTACACAGGAACTGAATTACAAAACAGAACAGCGTCTCAAATGTAGAAAACCAACTTATGCTTGCTTAAGGGGAAAGGTGAGTTGGGGTGCGGCATAAAATCAGAGATTGAAATTAGCACAGATACCGTTCCATAAGCCAAATATGTAATAGACAAGAGCTACTCCTTGCTCAACAAAGTGGACTCAACACCCCATATTAAACGCCTAAGAATATACCTGACTAGTAAGAATCTTAAAACCTATGGATTTATATGTCTCCGAAAGAGAATCAAGCGTGTGTACAGTGTCATAAACGCAGCAGTGATAGGATTGGTGAGGTTCGGTTAGCAAATGCAGACTCTTTGAAGTCATATTGCATGGTACCCATTCCATGGGTCTCAACTCTCCAGGTTTAAGGGATTCTTCCTTCAGCTAAAACATGCATGTGGAACCCAGAGTATGGTCCACCGTGTGATCCGGAAACGTGTTCAAATGTGTCTCAGTTTTCGTCCCCTGGTACTCGGGTGCAACATTCCAGACGCTTTACTAACACTCTCCCCACTTGGAGAGTCAGTGCCTTTAACCTCCTGTTTGGCCCAGTTTGCAATTTCTTCGGAAGATGAACAGGAATAAGGAAAAACAATGGGAGACTATCTGTAGGTGTCTGGACGGGCAAATTTAACTCTCATTTCCCACCAGGAAGATAAATGAACCAAAGGCTCCGTGTGCCATGCTGGAACTAGATTAGGGCCTGAGGAGATCCTGCGGTGTTGCAGTCAGCTCACAAGAAAGCGAGTTGAAGAAAGGAGCTCAGGGGCACTGTAATTCAGAAACCTGTGGAGTTATAAATGACAGCTATCATCCAAAATTATACTGAAGTAAGGCTGCGAAGAGGACTTGAATGCGGGGCAGAATTGCTGGAAACTGATTTCAGAACGTACACGGGAGTAGCTCTTAAAGCATAGGAAAAGAGACAGAACTTGGAAAATAATGCACTTGGCAAAAAAGGGCATATGTGTTTTATCCAGAGCTCTCATAACTGAGGGGAGGAGATTCCCAGCAGGCTCCAACTGCCACCTGAGGGCTCACATTGCCAAGGCAACGTGAGCATGCCAGGCAGGAGTTACCTCACAGCAGAGGTCCCACCTCACAGAAGGGTGAGAAACCCAGCCAACATCAGACTCTCACCAGAGGGCCCACATCACCAAGGGGATGGGAACCAGGCAGGAGTGTCTTCACATCAGTGGGGCCACATCATCGAAAGCTGAGGTACTCAGCACATGTGTCCTCAAACCAGAGGACCCACATCACCAAGGACCTCGGAGTGAGGCAGGCAGGAGTAGCCTCACAACACTGGGCACATAGAATAAAAACGTGAGGAATCCAGCAGTTGGAACCTCCCAGCAGGCGGCCCAGAGCACCGAGGCTATGGGATCCAGGCCACAGTGAACTCACAGAAGAGGGCCCATGTCATGAAACTGAGCAACCCAGCCATTGGGACCTCAGAGCAGGAGGCCCACATCCCCATGGGGATGGAATTCTGGTAGGAGTGTCCTCGCACCACTGAGAACGTATCAGAAAATTTTGGGCGACCAGCAGTTAGGGCCTGACGCCAGAGGACCCTCATCACCAAGGGAAGGAGGCTCCCAGCAGGCTCCAACTGCCACCAGAGGGCTGATGTCGTCAAGGCGATGTGTGCCAACCAGGCACGAATGACCTCACAGCAGAGGGCCCACCTCAGAGAAGTGTGACGAACCCAGTCAGGATCAGACTCGCACCAGAGGGCCCACATCACCAAATGGATTGGAACCAGGCAGGAGTGTCCTCACATGAGTAGGGCCACATCATCTAAAGGTGAGGAACCCAGAACATGTGGCTTCAAACCATAGGACACCCATCACCAAGGGGCTGGGAGTGAGGCAGGCAGGAGGAGCCTCATAACAGAGGGCCCAAAAATAAGAAAGGTGAGGAATCCAGCAGTTGGAACCTCCCAGCAGGCGGCCCAGAGCACAGAGGCTAGAGGAACCAGGCCAGAGTGAACTAACACCAGACAGCCCACATCATGAAACTGTGAGCAACCCAGACATTGGGACCTCAGAGCAGAAGGCCCACATCCCCATGGTGATGGGAACATGACAGGAGTGTCCTGGCATCACTGGGCTCACATCAGAAAACGTGGGGTGCTCAGAAGTTAGGGCCTGACGCTAGAGGGCACTCATCACCGAGAGGAGGAGGCTCCCAGCAGGCTCCAGCTGCCACCAGAGGGCCAACGTCGCCAAGGCGATGTGTGCCAGCCTGGCAGGAGTGACCTCACAACAGAGGGCCCACCTCACAGAAGGGTGAGGAACACAGCCAGGATCAGACTCTCACCAGAGGGCCCACAACACCAAGGGGATGGGAACCAGTCAGGACTGTCCTCCCACCAGTGGGACAACATCATCGAAAGGTGAGGATCCCAGCACATGTGTCCTCAAACCAGAGGAACCACATCACCAAGGGGTTCGGAATGAGGCTGGCAGGACTGGCCTCACAACACAGGGTCCATAGAATATAAAAGTTGAGGAATCCAGCAGTTGGAACCTCCCAGCAAGTGGCCCAGAGCACCGAGGCTATGGGATCCAGGCCGCAGTGAACTCACAGCAGAGGGCCCACATCATGAACCTGTGAGCAGCCCAGCTGTTGGGACCTCAGAACAGAAGACCCACATCCCCATTGGGATGGGAACCTGGCAGGAGTGGCTTTGCACCACTTAGCACATATCAGAAAATGTTAGGAGCCCAGCAGTTAGGGCCTGATGCCAGGGGGCCCTCATAACTGAGGGGAGGAGACTCCCAGCAGGTTCCAACTGCCAACAGAGGGCCCACGTCTACAAGGTGGCATGCACCAGCCAGGCAGTAGTGACCTCACAGCAGAGGGCCTATCTCACAGAAGGGTGAGGAACCGAGGCAGGATGAGACTCTCACCAGAGGGCCCACAACACCAAGGGGATGGGAACCAGTCAGGACTGTCCTCCCACCAGTGGGGCCACATCATCGAAAGGTGAGGAACCCAGCACATGTGGCCTCATATCAGAGGACATACATCACAAAGGGGATGGGAGTGAGGCAGGTAGGAGTAGCCTAAAAACAGAGGGCCCAAAGAATAAAAAAAGTGAGGAATCCAGCATTTGGAACCTCCCAGCAGGCGGCCGAGAGCACAGAAGCTATGGGATGCAGGCAGGAGTTAACTAACACCAGAGAGCCCACATCATGAAACTGTGAGCAACCCAGGCATTGGGACCTCAGAGCAGAAAGCCCACATCCCCATGGGGATGGGAACCTGACAGGAGTGTCCTGGCATCACTGGGCTCACATCAGAAAACGTGGGGAGCCCAGCAGTTAGAGCCTGATGCTAGAGGGCCGTCATCACCGAGGGCAGGAGGCTCCCAGCAGGTTCCATGTGCCAACAGAGGGCCCACGTCGCCAAGGTGATGTGTGCAAGTCAGGCAGGATTGACCTCACAGCAGAGGGCCTACCTCACAGAAGAGTGAGGAACCCAGCCAGGATAAGACTGTCACCAGAAGGCCCACATCACCAAGGGGATGGGAACCAGGCAGGAGTGTCCTCACACCAGTGGGGCCACATCATTGAAAGTTGCCTAACCCAGCACATGTGGCCTCAAACCAGAAGACCCACATCACGAAGGGGTTGCGAGTGAGGCAGGCAGGAGGAGCATCACAACACAGGACCCATAGAATACAAAAGTTGAGGAATCGAGCAGTTGGAACCTCCCAGCAGGCAGCCAAGACCACAGAGGCTATGGGATCCAGGCCACAGTGAACTAACACCAGAGAGCCCACATCATGAAATTGTGATCAACCCAGCCGTTGGAACCTCAGAGCAGAAGGCCCACATCCCCATGGGGATGGGAACCTAAGAGGAGTGCTTGAGCAACACTGGGCTCACTAAGAAAAGTTGGGGAGCCCAGCAGTTAGGGCCTGACGTCAGAGGGCCCTCATCACAGAGCTGAGGAGGCTCCCAGCAGGGTCCAATTGCCACCAGAGGGCTCATGTCAACAAGGCGAGGTGAGCAACCCAGGCAAGAGTTACCTGATAGTAGAGGGCCCACCTCACAGATGGGTGAGGAACCCAGCCAGGATCAGACTCTCACCAGAGCGCCCACATCACAAAGGGGATGGGACCCAGTCAGGATTATCCTCACACCAGTGGGGCCTCATCATCTTAAGGTGAGGAACCCAGCACATGTGTCCTCAAACCAGAGGACCCACATCACCAAGGGCCTTGGAGTGAGGCAGGCAGGAGTAACCTCACAACACAGGGCACATAATATAAAAAACGTGAGGATTCCAGCATTTAGACCTTCCAGCAGGCGGCCCAGAACACCGAGGCTATGGGATCCAGGCCACAGTGAACTCACAGCAGAGGGCCCACATCACAAAACTGTGAGCAACCCAGGAGTTGAGACCTCAGCGCAGAAGGACCACATCCCCATGGGAATGGGAACCTGGCTGGAGTGTCCTCGCACCACTGGGCGCACATCAGAAAATGTGGGGAGCCCACCATTTAGGGCCTGACGCCAGAGGGCCGTCATCACCGAGAGGAGGAGGCGCCCTGCACGCTCCAACTGCCACCAGAGGGCTCACGTCTCCAAGGTGACGTGTGCCAGCCAGGCAGGAGTGACCTCACAGCAGAGGGCCTACCTCACAGAACGTTGAGGAACCCAGCCAGGATTAGACTCTCGCCAGAGGGCCCACCTCACCAAGGGGATGGGAACCAGGCAGGAGTGTCCTCACACGAGTGGGGTCACATCATCGAAAGGTGAGGAACGCAGCACATGTGGCCTCAAGCCATAGGACAGTCATCACCAAGGGGCTGGCAGTGAGGCAGGCAGGAGGAGCCTCACAACAGAGGGCACATAGAATAAAAAAGTTGAGGAATCCAGCAGTTGGAACCTCCCAGCAGGCGGCTCAGAGCACCGATGATAAGGGATCCTTGCCGGAGTGAACTCACAGCAGAGGGCCCACATCATGGTACTGTGAGCAAGCCAGCCGTTTTGACCTCAGAGCAGAAGGCCCATATCGCCATGGGGATGGGAACCTGGCAAGAGTCTCCTCACTCACTTGGCGCACATCAGAAAATGTGGGGAGCCCAGCAGTTATGGTCTAAGGCAAGAGGGCCCTCATCACCGAGGGGAGGAGGATCCCAGCACACTCCAACTGCCACCAGAGGGCCCACGTCGCCAAGGTGACGTGTGCCAGACAGGCATGATTGACCTCACAGCAGAGGGCCCACCTCACAGAAGGGTGAGGAACCCAGCCAGGATCAGACTCTCACCTGAGGGCCCACATCAGCAAGGGGATGGGAACCAGTCAGGACTGTCTTCCCTCCAGTGGGGTCACATCATCGAAAGGTGCAGAACCCAGCACATGTGGCCTCAAATCAGAGGACACATATCACAAAGGGAATGGGAGTGAGGCAGGCAGGAGTAGCCTAAAAACAGAGGGCCCAAAGAATAAGAAAGGTGAGGAATCCAGCAGTTGGAACCTCCTAGCAGGCGGCCCAGAGCACAGAAGCTATGGGATACAGGCAGGAGTGAACTAACAGCAGAGAGCCCACATCATGAAACTGTGAGCAACCCAGGCTTTGGGACCTCAGAGCAGAAGGCCCACACCCCAATGGGGATGTGAACCTGGCTGGAGTGTCCTCGCACCACTGGGCGCACATCACAAAATGTAGGGAGCCCAGCAGTTAGGGCCTGATGCCAGAGGGCCCTCATCACCGAGGAGAGGAGGCTCCCAGCAGGCTCCAAGTGCCACCAGAGGGCTCATGTCCACAAGGCGAGGTGAGCAAGCCAGGCAGGAGTGACCTCACAGCAGACGGGCCACCTCACAGATGGGTGAGGAACCCAGCCAGGATCAGACTCTCAACAGAGGGCCCACATCACCAAGGGGATGTGAACCAGGCAGGAGTCTCCTAAGACCATTGGTCCCACATCATCGAAAGGTGAGGAACCCAGCACATGTGGCCTCAAACCAGACGACACACATCACGAAGGGGCTGGGAGTGAGGCAGGCAGGAGGATCCTCACAACAGAGGGCCCAAAAAATTAAAAAAGTGAGGAATCCAGCAGTTGGAACCTCCCAGCAGGCGGCCAAGAGCACAGAGGCTATGGGATCCAGGCTTCTGTGAACTAACACCAGAGAGCCCACATCATGAAAATGTGAACAACCCAGCCGTTGGGACCTCAGAGCAGAAGGCCCACATCCCCATGGAGATGGGATCCTAAGAGGAGTGCCAAAGCATCACTGGGCTCACTAAGAAAAGTTGGTGAGCCCAGCAGTTAGGGCCTGACGCAAGAGGGCTCTCATCACCGGGGGGAAGAGATTCCCAGCACGCTCCAACTGCCACCACATGGCTGACTTCACCAAGGCAATGTGTGCCAGCCATGCAGGAGTGACCTATCAGCAGAGGGTCTCCCTCACAGGTGGGTGAGGAACAAAGCCAGGAACAGACTCTCACCAGGGGGTCCACATAACCACGTGGATGAGAACCAAGCAGGAGTGTCCTCACACTAGTGGGGCCACATCATCGAAAGGTGAGGAACCCAGCAAAAGTGGCCACAAACCAGAGGACCCACATCACCAAGGGGTTGAGAGTGAGGTAGGTGTCTGGACGGGCATATTTAACACTCATTTCCCACCAGGAAGAGGAATTAACCAAAGGCTCAGCGTGCCCTGCCAGAAGCAGATTAGGGCCTGAAGCAGTCTTGCGGGTTTGCGGCCAGCTCACAAGAAAGCGAGTTGAAGAAAGGAGCTCAGGGGCCCTGTAATTCACAAACCTGCAGAGTTATAAATGACAGATAACGTCCAAAAATATATTGAAGTAAGGCTGCGAAGAGGACTTGAAAGCGGGGCAGAATTGCAGGAAACCGATTTCAGGAGGTAGACTGGATTTGCATTTAAAGCATAGGAAAAGAGGCAGAACATCGACAATGATGCACTTGGCAACAAAGGGCGTATGAGTTTGTTCCTGAATATATTCAGGAAAAAACACATACGCCCTTTTTGGCAAACCAAGCAAGCTTGCAATGGAAATCCGAACTACTATGAAGTGTCACTTCCCCCCGGTCTAAAGGGCCATCTGAGAAAAGTGTAAAATCCAGAAAGGCAAGACAGGCCATGGGGAAAAAGGAGCCTTGTTATGCTGATGGGCGGGATGTACATTGCCAACAGCCACTATGGAGAAGTGTATGGTGTTTCCTGATACATCTGAAAAACAAAGCAACAGAGTCTAGGGCATTTCCACTTATGGTCCTATAGCTTAGGGAAATTAAAATCAAAAAGACACAGCCACCCCAAAATTTACAATGGCTCTGTTTACAGGAGCCTCTTCTACAGTACAGGTTAAATATCCCAGAGAACAAATAATTGATAAAGAAGTTGCGGTACTTATGTACAACAGAATACCACTCAGCAATGAAATCTGTGTCACCAGGCCTGTACCAGCATAATGAGTGGATTCAGGTACGATGATTCTAAGTGAAATAAGTCACACAGAAAAAGAAATATCATAAGGTATCACTAATGCACGGAATGTAAACTTGGCTACACAGGAACTGAATTACAAAACAGAACAGGGTCTCAAATGTAGAAAACCAACTTATGCTTGCTTAAGGGGAAAGGTGAGTTGGGGTGCTGCATAAAACCAGAGATTGAAACTAGCACAGATACCGTTCCGTAAGCCAAATATGTAATAGACAAGAGCTACTCCTTGCTCAACGAAGTGGACTCAACACCCCATATTAAACGCCTAAGAATATACCTGACTAGTAAGAATCTTAAAACCTATGGATTTATATGTCTCCGAAAGAGAATCAAGCGTGTGAACAGCAGCATAAACGCAGCAGTGATAGGATTGGTGAGGTTCGGTGAGCAAATGCAGACCCTTTGAAGTCATATTGCATGGTACCCATTCCATGGGTCTCAACTCTCCAGGTTTAAGGGATTCTTCCTTCAGCTAAAACACGCATGTGGAACCCAGAGTATGATCCACCGTGTGGTCAGGAAACGTGTTCAAATGTGTCTCAGTTTTCGTCCCCTGGTACTCGGGTACAACATTCCAGACGCTTTACTAACACTCTCCCCACTTGGAGAGTCAGTGCCTTTAACCTCCTATTTGACCCAGTTTGCAATTTCTGCGTAAGATGAACAGGAATAGGGAGAACCAATGAGAGACTAGGTGGAGGTGTCTGGACGGGCAAATTTAACTCTCATTTCCCACCAGGAAGAGGAATTAACCAAAGGCTCAACATGCCATGCCGGAACCAAACTAGGGCCTGAAGCAATCCTGCGGTGTTGCTGCCAGCTCACAAGAAAGCAACTTGAAGAAAGGAGCTCAGGGGCACTGTAATTCACAAACCTGCAGAGTTATAAATGACAGCTATCTTCCAAAAATATATTGAAGTAAGGCAGCCAAGAGGAATTGAAAGTGGGGCAGAATTGCAGGCAACCGATTTCAGGAGGTAGACTGGAATTGCATGTAAAGCATAGGAAAAAAGGCAGAACGTCCACAATGATGCACTTGGCCAAAAAGGGCGTATGCGTTTTTTCCTGAATATATTCAGGAAAAAACGCATACGCCCTTTTTGGCCAACCAAGCAAGCTTGCAAAGGAAATCTGCACTACAATGAAGTCTCACTGCCGCCCGGTCAAAAGGGCCATCTGAAAAAAGTGTAAAATCCAGAAAGGCAGGACAGGCCAAGGAGAACTAGGAGCCATCTTATGCTGACGGGCGGGATGTAAATTGACAGCAGCCACTCTGGAGAAGTGTATGGTGTTTCCTGAAACATCCAAAAAACAAAGCAACAGAGCCTAGGGCACTTCCACTTATGGTCCTATAGCTTAGGGAAATTAAAATCAAAAAGACACAGCCACCCCAAAGTTTGGGATGGCTCTGTTTACAAGAACCTCGTTTACGGTACAAGTTCAATATCACAGAAAGCGAAAAATGGATAAAGAAGTTGTGGTACTTACGTACAATGCAATATCACTCAGCAATGAAATCTATGTCATCAGGCCCGTAGCAGCATAATGAGTGGATTCAGGTATGATGATTCTAAGTGAAATGAGTCACACAGAAAAAGAAACATCATAAGTTATCACTACTACACGGAATGTAAACTTGGCTACACAGGAACTGAATTACAAAACAGAAAAGGGTGTCAAATGTAGAAAACCCACTTATGCTTGCTTAAGGGGAAAGGTGAGTTGGGGTGCTACATACAACAAGAGATTGAAATTAGCACAGATACCGTTCCATAAGCCAAATATGTAATAGACAAGAACTACTACTTGCTCAACGAAGTGGACTCAACACCCCATATTAAAAGCCTAAGAATATACCTGACTAGTAAGAATCTTAAAACCTATGGATTTATATATCTCTGAAAGAGAATCAAGCGTGTGTACAACGGCATAAACGCAGCAGTGATAGGATTGGTGAGGTTCGGTGAGCAAATGCAGACCCTTTGAAGTCATATTGCATGGTACCCATTCCATGGGTCTCAACTCTCCATGTTTAAGGGATTCTTCCTTCAGCTAAAACATGCATGTGGAACCCACAGTATGATCCACCGTGTGATTGGAAAACGTGTTCAAATGTGTCTCAGTTTTCGTCCCCTGTTACTCGGGTGCAACATTCCAGACGCTTTACTAACACTCCCCCACTTGGAGAGTCGGTGCCTTTAACCTCCTGTTTGGCCCAGTTTGCAATTTCTGTGGAAAATGAACAGGAATAGGAAGAACCAATGAGAGACTAGGTGGAGGTGTCTGGACGGGCAAATTTAACTCTCATTTCCCACCAGGAAGAGGAATTAACCAAAGGCACAGCATGCCGTGCCGGAACCAAACTAGGGCCTGAAGCAATACTACGATGTTGCGGCCAGCTCACAAGAAAGTGAGTTGAAGAAAGGAGCTCAGGGGCACTGTAATTCACAAACCTGCAGAGTTATAAATGACAGCTATCTTCCAAAAATATATTGAAGTAAGGCTGCCAAGAGGAGTTGAAAGCGGGGCAGAATTGCACGAAACCGATTTCAGGAGGTAGACTGGAATTGCATGTAAAGCATAGGAAAAGAGGCAGAACGTCCACAATGATGCACTTGGCCAAAAAGGGCGTATGCGTTTTTTCCTGAATATATTTAGGAAAAAACGCATACGCCCTTTTTGGCCAACCAAGCAAGTTGCAAAGGAAATCTGCACTACAATGAAGTCTCACTGCCCCCCGGTCAAAAGGGCCATCTGAAAAAAGTGTAAAATCCAGAAAGGCAGGACAGGCCATGGAGAACTGGGAGCCTTGTTATGCTGATGGGCGGGATGTAAATTGCCAGCAGCCACTCTGGAGAAGTGTACCGTGTTTCCTGAAACATCCAAAAAACAAAGCAACAGAGCCTAGGGCACTTCCACTTATGGTCCTATAGCTTAGGGAAATTAAAATCAAAAAGACACAGCCACCCCAAAGTTTGGGACGGCTCTGTTTACAAGAACCTCGTTTACGGTACAAGTTGAATATCACAGAAAGCGAAAAATGGATAAAGAAGTTGTGGTACTTACGTACAATGCAATATCACTCAGCAATGAAATCTATGTCATCAGATCCGTAGCAGCATAATGAGTGGATTCAGGTACGATGATTATAAGTGAAATAAGTCACACAGAAAAAGAAACATCATAAGATATCACTAATACACGGAATGTAAACTTGGCTACACAGGAACTGAATTACAAAACAGAACAGGGTGTCAAATGTAGAAAACCAACTTATGCTTGCTTAAGGGGAAAGGTGAGTTGGGGTGCTGCATAAAACCAGAGATTAAAATTAGCACAGATACCGTTCCATAAGCCAAATATGTAATAGACAAGAGCTACTCCTTGCTCAACGAAGTGGACTCAACACCCCATATTAAACGCCTAAGAATATACCTGACTAGTAAGAATCTACCTGACTAGTAAGAATCTTAAAACCTATGGATTTATATGTCTCCGAAAGAGAATCAAGCGTGTGTACAGCGGCATAAACGCAGCAGTGATAGGATTGGTGAGGTTCGGTGAGCAAATGCAGACCCTTTGAAGTCATATTGCATGGTACCCATTCCATGGTTCTCAACTCTCCAGGTTTAAGGGATTCTTCCTTCAGCTAAAACATGCATGTGGAACCCAGAGTATGATCCACCGTGTGATCGGGAAACATGTTCAAATGTGTCTCAGTTTTTGTCCCCTGGTACTCGGGTCAACATTCCAGACGCTTTACTAACACTCTCCCCACTTGGAGAGTCAGTGCCTTTAACCTCCTGTTTGGCCCAGTTTGCAATTTCTGTGGACAATGAACAGGAATAGGGAGAACCAATGAGTGACTAGGTGCAGGTGTCCAGACAGGCAAATTTAACTCTCATTTCCCACCAGGAAGAGGAATTAACCAAAGGCTCAGCGTGCCATGCCGGAACCACACTAGGGCAAGAAGCAATCCTGCGGTGTTGCGGCCAGCTCACAAGAAATCGAGTTGAAGAAAGGAGCTCAGGGGCACTGTAATTCACAAAACTGCAGAGTTATAAATGACAGCTATCTTCCAAAAATATATTGAAGTAAGGCCGCCAAGAGGAGTTGAAAGCGGGGCAGAATTGCAGGAAACCGATTTCAGGAGGTAGACTGGAATTGCATGTAATGCATAGGAAAACAGGCAGAACGTCCACAATGATGCACTTGGCCAAAAAGGGCGTATGCGTTTTTTCCTGAATATATTCAGGAAAAAACGCATACGCCCTTTTTGGCCAACCAAGCAAGTTTGCAAAGGAAATCTGCACTACAATGAAGTCTCACTGCCCCCCGGTCAAAAGGGCCATCTGAAAAAAGTGTAAAATCCAGAAAGGCAGGACAGGCCATGGAGAACTGGGAGCCTAGTTATGCTGATGGGCGGGATGTAAATTGCCAGCAGCCACTCTGGAGAAGTGTATGGTGTTTCCTGAAACATCCGAAAAACAAAGCAACAGAGCCTAGGGCACTTCCACTTATGGTCCTATAGCTTAGGGAAATTAAAATCAAAAAGACACAGCCACCCCAAAGTTTGGGACGGCTCTATTTACAAGAACCTCGTTTACGGTACAAGTTGAATATCACAGAAAGCGAAAAATGGATAAAGAAGTTGTGGTACTTACGTACAATGCAATATCACTCAGCAATGAAATCTATGTCATCAGGCGTGTAGAAGCATAATGAGTGGATTCAGGTACGATGATTCTAAGTGAAATTAGTCACACAGAAAAAGAAACATCATAAGATAACACTAATACACAGAATGTAAACTTGGCTACACAAGAACTGAATTACAAAACAGAACAGGGTGTCAAATGTAGAAAACCAACTTAGGCTTGCTTAAGGGGACAGGTGAGTTGGGGTGCTGCATAAAACCAGAGATTGAAATTAGCACAGATACCGTTCCATAAGCCAAATATGTAATAGACAAGAGCTACTCCTTGCTCAACGAAGTGGACTCAACACCCCATATTAAACGCCTAAGAATATACCTGACTAGTAAGAATCTTAAAACCTATGGATTTATATGTCTCTGAAAGAGAATCAAGCGTGAGTACAGCGGCATAAACGCAGCAGTGATAGGACTGGTGAGGTTCGGTGAGCAAATGCAGACCCTTTGAAGTCATATTGCATGGTACCCATTCCATGGGTCTCAACTCTCCATGTTTAAGGGATTCTTCCTTCAGCTAAAACATGCATGTGGAACCCAGAGTATGATCCACCGTGTGATCGGAAAACGTGTTCAAATGTGTCTCAGTTTTCGTCCCCTGGTACTCAGGTGCAACATTCCAGACGCTTTACTAACACTCCCCCACTTGGAGAGTCAGTGCCTTTAACCTCCTGTTTGGCCCAGTTTGCAATTTCTGTGGAAAATGAACAGGAATAGGGAGAACCAATGAGAGACTAGGTGGAGGTGTCTGGACGGGCAAATTTAACTCTCATTTCCCACCAGGAAGAGGAATTAACCAAAGGCGCAGCATGCCATGCCAGAACCAAACTAGGGCCTGAAGCAATCCTGCGATGTTGCGGCCAGCTCACAAGAAAGTGAGTTGAAGAAAGGAGCTCAGGGACACTGTAATTCACAAACCTGCAGAGTTATAAATGACAGCTATCTTCCAAAAATATATTGAAGTAAGGCTGCCAAGAGGAGTTGAAAGCGGGGCAGAATTGCAGGAAACCGATTTCAGGAGGTAGACTGGAATTGCATGTAAAGCATAGGAAAAGAGGCAGAACGTCCACAATGATGCACTTGGCCAAAAAGGGCGTATGCGTTTTTTCCTGAATATATTCAGGAAAAAACGCATACGCCCTTTTTGGCCAACCAAGCAAGCTTGCAAAGGAAATCTGCACTACAATGAAGTCTCACTGCCCCCCGGTCAAAAGGGCCATCTGAAAAAAGTGTAAAATCCAGAAAGGCAGGACAGGCCATGGAGAACTGGGAGTCTAGTTATGCCGATGGGCGGGATGTAAATTGCCAGCAGCCACTCTGGAGAAGTGTATGGTGTTTCCTGAAACATCCAAAAAACAAAGCAACAGAGCCTAGGGCACTTCCACTTATGGTCCTATAGCTTAGGGAAATTAAAATCAAAAAGACACAGCCACCCCAAAGTTTGGGACGGCTCTGTTTACAAGAACCTCGTTTACGGTACAGGTTCAATATCACAGAAAGCGAAAAATGGATAAAGAAGTTGTGGTACTTACGTACAATGCAATATCACTCAGCAATGAAATCTATGTCATCAGGCCCGTAGCAGCATAATGAGTGGATTCAGGTACGATGATTCTAAGTGAAATAAGTCACACAGAAAAAGAAACATCATAAGATATCACTACTACACGGAATGTAAACTTGGCTACACAAGAACTGAATTACAAAACAGAACAGGGTGTCAAATGTAGAAAACCAACTTATGCTTGCTTAAGGGGAAAGGTGAGTTGGGGTGCGGCATAAAACCAGAGATTGAAATTAGCACAGATACCGTTCCATAAGCCAAATATGTAATAGACAAGAGCTACTCCTTGCTCAACGAAGTGGACTCAACACCCCATATTAAACGCCTAAGAATATACCTGACTAGTAAGAATCTTAAAACCTATGGATTTATATGTCTCTGAAAGAGAATCAAGCGTGTGTACAGCGGCATAAGCGCAGCAGTGATAGGATTGGTGAGGTTCGGTGAGCAAATGCAGACCCTTTGAAGTCATATTGCATGGTACCAATTCCATGGGTCTCAACTCTCCAGGTTTAAGGGATTCTTCCTTCAGCTAAAACATGCATGTGGAACCCAGAGTATGATCCACCGTGTGATCGGAAAACGTGTTCAAATGTGTCTCAGTTTTCGTGCCCTGGTACTCGGGTGCAACATTCCAGATGCTTTACTAACACTCTCCCCACTTGGAGAGTCAGTGCCTTTAAACTCCTGTTTGGCCCAGTTTGCAATTTCCGCGTAAGGTGAACAGGAAGAGGGAGAACCAAAGAGAGACTAGCTGGAGCTGTCTGGACAGGCAAATTTAACTCTCATTTCCCACCAGGAAGAGGAATTAACCAAAGGCTCAGCATGCGATGCCGGAACCAAACTAGGGACTGAAGCAATCCTGCGGTGTTGCGGCCAGCTCACAAGAAAGCGAGTTGAAGAAAGGTGCTCAGGGGAACTGTAATTCACAAACCTGCAGAGTTATAAATGACAGCTATCGTCCAAAAATATATTGAAGGAAGGCTGCCAAGAGGACTTGAAAGCGGGGCAGAATTGCAGGAAACCGATTTCAGGAGGTAGACTGGAATTGCATGTAAAGCATAGGAAAAGAGGTAGAACGTCCACAATGATGCACTTGGCCAAAAAGGGCGTATGCGTTTTTTCCTGAATATATTCAGGAAAAAACGCATACGCCCTTTTTGGCCAACCAAGCAAGCTTGCAAAGGAAATCTGCACTACAATGAAGTCTCACTGCCCCCCGGTCAAAAGGGCCATCTGAAAAAAGTGTAAAATCCAGAAAGGCAGGACAGGCCATGGAGAACTGGGAGCCTTGTTATGCTGATGGGCGGGATGTAAATTGCCAGCAGCCACTCTGGAGAAGTGTATGGTGTTTCCTGAAACATCCAAAAAACCAAGCAAGAGAGCCTAGGGCACTTCCACTTATGGTCCTATAGCTTAGGGAAATTAAAATCAAAAAGACACAGCCACCCCAAAGTTTGGGCCGGCTCTGTTTACAAGAACCTCGTTTACAGTACAAGTTCAATATCACAGAAAGCGAAAAATGGATAAAGAAGTTGTGGTACTTACGTACAATGCAATATCACTCAGCAATGAAATCTATGTCATCAGGCCCGTAGCAGCATAATGAGTGGATTCAGGTACGATGATTCTAAGTGAAATAAGTCACACAGAAAAAGAAACATCATAAGATATCACTACTACACGGAATGTAAACTTGGCTACACAAGAACTGAATTACAAAACAGAACAGGGCCTCAAATGTAGAAAACCAACTTATGCTTGCTTAAGGGGAAAGGTGAGTTGGGGTGCGGCATAAAACCACAGATTGAAATTAGCACAGATACCGTTCCATAAGCCAAATATGTAATAGACAAGAGCTACTCCTTGCTCAACGATGTGGACTCAACACCCAATATTAAACGCCTAAGAATATACCTGACTAGTAAGAATCTTACAACCTATGGATTTATATGTCTCCGAAAGAGAATCAAGCGTGTATACAGCGGCATAAACGCAGCAGTGATAGGATTGGTGAGGTTCGGTGAGCAAATGCAGACCCTTTGAAGTCATATTGCATGGTACCCATTCCATGGGTCTCAACTCTCCAGGTTTAAGGGATTCTTCCTTCAGCTAAAACATGCATGTGGAACCCAGAGTATGATCCACCGTGTGATCAGGAAACGTGTTCAAATGTGTCTCAGTTTTCGTCCCCTGGTACTCGGGTGCAACATTCCAGACGCTTTACTAACACTCTCCCCACTTGGAGAGTCAGTGCCTTTAACCTCCTGTTTGGCCCAGTTTGCAATTTCTGTGGAAAATGAACAGGAATAGGGAGAACCAATGAGAGACTAGGTGGAGGTGTCCGGACGGGCAAATTTAACTCTCATTTCCCACCAGGAAGAGGAATTAACCAAAGGCTCAGCGTGCCATGCCGGTACCACACTAGGGCCCGAAGCAATCCGGCGGTGTTGCGGCCAGCTCACAAGAAAGCGAGTTGAAGAAAGGAGCTCAGGGGCACTGTAATTCACAAACCTGCAGAGTTATAAATGACAGCCATCTTCCAAAAATATATTAAAGTAAGGCTCCAAGAAGAGTTGAAAGCGGGGCAGAATTGCAGGAAACCGATTTCAGGAGGTAGACTGGAATTGCATGTAAAGCATAGGAAAAGAGGCAGAACGTCCACAATGATGCACTTGGCCAAAAAGGGCGTATGCGTTTTTTCCTGAATATATTCAGGAAAAAACGCATACGCCCTTTTTGGCCAACCAAGCAAGCTTGCAAAGGAAATCTGCACTACAATGAAGTCTCACTGCCCCCCGGTCAAAAGGGCCATCTGAAAAAAGTGTAAAATCCAGAAAGGCAGGACAGGCCATGGAGAACTGGGAGCCTTGTTATGCTGATGGGCGGCATGTAAATTGCCAACAGCCACTCTGGAGAAGTGTATGGTGTTTCCTGAAACATCCAAAAAACGAAGCAACAGAGCCTAGGGCATTTCCACTTATGGTCGTATCGCTTAGGGAAATAATAATCAAAAAGACACAGCCTCCCCAATGTTTGGGACGGCTCTGTTTACAAGAACCTCGTTTACGGTACAGGTTCAATATCGCAGAAAGCGAAAAATGGATAAAGAAATTGTGGTACTTACGTACAATGCAATATCACTCAGCAATGAAATCTATGTCATCAGGCCCGTGACAGCATAATGAGTGGATTCAGGTATGATGATTCTAAGAGAAATAAGTCACACAGAAAAAGAAACATCATAAGATATCACTACTACACGGAATGTAAACTTGGCTACACAGGAACTGAATTACAAAACAGAACAGCGTCTCAAATGTAGAAAACCAACTTATGCTTGCTTAAGGGGAAAGGTGAGTTGGGGTGCGGCATAAAATCAGAGATTGAAATTAGCACAGATACCGTTCCATAAGCCAAATATGTAATAGACAAGAGCTACTCCTTGCTCAACGAAGTGGACTCAACACCCCATATTAAACGCCTAAGAATATACCTGACTAGTAAGAATCTTAAAACCTATGGATTTATATGTCTCCGAAAGAGAATCAAGCGTGTGTACAGTGTCATAAACGCAGCAGTGATAGGATTGGTGAGGTTCGGTTAGCAAATGCAGACTCTTTGAAGTCATATTGCATGGTACCCATTCCATGGGTCTCAACTCTCCAGGTTTAAGGGAT
Source organism: Leucopleurus acutus (assembly GCF_964270905.1). Classification (NCBI taxonomy): domain Eukaryota; kingdom Metazoa; phylum Chordata; class Mammalia; order Artiodactyla; family Delphinidae; genus Leucopleurus; species Leucopleurus acutus. Next base: position 753,281 of record NW_028139202.1, read on the forward strand.
TCTTCCTTCAGCTAAAATATGCATGTGGAACCCAGAGTATGGTCCACCGTGTGATCCGGAAACGTGTTCAAATGTGTCTCAGTTTTCGTCCCCTGGTACTCGGGTGCAACATTCCAGACGCTTTACTAACACTCTCCCCACTTGGAGAGTCAGTGCCTTTAACCTCCTGTTTGGCCCAGTTTGCAATTTCTTCGGAAGATGAACAGGAATAAGGAAAAACAATGGGAGACTATCTGTAGGTGTCTGGACGGGCAAATTTAACTCTCATTTCCCACCAGGAAGATAAATGAACCAAAGGCTCCGTGTGCCATGCTGGAACTAGATTAGGGCCTGAGGAGATCCTGCGGTGTTGCAGTCAGCTCACAAGAAAGCGAGTTGAAGAAAGGAGCTCAGGGGCACTGTAATTCAGAAACCTGTGGAATTATAAATGACAGCTATCATCCAAAATTATACTGAAGTAAGGCTGCGAAGAGGACTTGAATGCGGGGCAGAATTGCTGGAAACTGATTTCAGAACGTACACGGGAGTAGCTCTTAAAGCATAGGAAAAGAGACAGAACTTGGAAAATAATGCACTTGGCAAAAAAGGGCATATGTGTTTTATCCAGAGCTCTCATAACTGAGGGGAGGAGATTCCCAGCAGGCTCCAAGTGCCACCTGAGGGCTCACATTGCCAAGGCAACGTGAGCATGCCAGGCAGGAGTTACCTCACAGCAGAGGTCCCACCTCACAGAAGGGTGAGAAACCCAGCCAACATCAGACTCTCACCAGAGGGCCCACATCACCAAGGGGATGGGAACCAGGCAGGAGTGTCTTCACATCAGTGGGGCCACATCATCGAAAGCTGAGGTACTCAGCACATGTGTCCTCAAACCAGAGGACCCACATCACCAAGGACCTCGGAGTGAGGCAGGCAGGAGTAGCCTCACAACACTGGGCACATAGAATAAAAACGTGAGGAATCCAGCAGTTGGAACCTCCCAGCAGGCGGCCCAGAGCACCGAGGCTATGGGATCCAGGCCACAGTGAACTCACAGAAGAGGGCCCATGTCATGAAACTGAGCAACCCAGCCATTGGGACCTCAGAGCAGGAGGCCCACATCCCCATGGGGATGGAATTCTGGTAGGAGTGTCCTCGCACCACTGAGAACGTATCAGAAAATTTTGGGCGACCAGCAGTTAGGGCCTGACGCCAGAGGACCCTCATCACCAAGGGAAGGAGGCTCCCAGCAGGCTCCAACTGCCACCAGAGGGCTGATGTCGTCAAGGCGATGTGTGCCAACCAGGCACGAATGACCTCACAGCAGAGGGCCCACCTCAGAGAAGTGTGACGAACCCAGTCAGGATCAGACTCGCACCAGAGGGCCCACATCACCAAATGGATTGGAACCAGGCAGGAGTGTCCTCACATGAGTAGGGCCACATCATCTAAAGGTGAGGAACCCAGAACATGCGGCTTCAAACCATAGGACACCCATCACCAAGGGGCTGGGAGTGAGGCAGGCAGGAGGAGCCTCATAACAGAGGGCCCAAAAATAAGAAAGGTGAGGAATCCAGCAGTTGGAACCTCCCAGCAGGCGGCCCAGAGCACAGAGGCTAGAGGAACCAGGCCAGAGTGAACTAACACCAGACAGCCCACATCATGAAACTGTGAGCAACCCAGACATTGGGACCTCAGAGCAGAAGGCCCACATCCCCATGGTGATGGGAACATGACAGGAGTGTCCTGGCATCACTGGGCTCACATCAGAAAACGTGGGGTGCTCAGAAGTTAGGGCCTGACGCTAGAGGGCACTCATCACCGAGAGGAGGAGGCTCCCAGCAGGCTCCAGCTGCCACCAGAGGGCCAACGTCGCCAAGGCGATGTGTGCCAGCCTGGCAGGAGTGACCTCACAACAGAGGGCCCACCTCACAGAAGGGTGAGGAACACAGCCAGGATCAGACTCTCACCAGAGGGCCCACAACACCAAGGGGATGGGAACCAGTCAGGACTGTCCTCCCACCAGTGGGACAACATCATCGAAAGGTGAGGATCCCAGCACATGTGTCCTCAAACCAGAGGAACCACATCACCAAGGGGTTCGGAATGAGGCTGGCAGGACTGGCCTCACAACACAGGGTCCATAGAATATAAAAGTTGAGGAATCCAGCAGTTGGAACCTCCCAGCAAGTGGCCCAGAGCACCGAGGCTATGGGATCCAGGCCGCAGTGAACTCACAGCAGAGGGCCCACATCATGAACCTGTGAGCAGCCCAGCTGTTGGGACCTCAGAACAGAAGACCCACATCCCCATTGGGATGGGAACCTGGCAGGAGTGGCTTTGCACCACTTAGCACATATCAGAAAATGTTAGGAGCCCAGCAGTTAGGGCCTGATGCCAGGGGGCCCTCATAACTGAGGGGAGGAGACTCCCAGCAGGTTCCAACTGCCAACAGAGGGCCCACGTCTACAAGGTGGCATGCACCAGCCAGGCAGTAGTGACCTCACAGCAGAGGGCCTATCTCACAGAAGGGTGAGGAACCGAGGCAGGATGAGACTCTCACCAGAGGGCCCACAACACCAAGGGGATGGGAACCAGTCAGGACTGTCCTCCCACCAGTGGGGCCACATCATCGAAAGGTGAGGAACCCAGCACATGTGGCCTCATATCAGAGGACATACATCACAAAGGGGATGGGAGTGAGGCAGGTAGGAGTAGCCTAAAAACAGAGGGCCCAAAGAATAAAAAAAGTGAGGAATCCAGCATTTGGAACCTCCCAGCAGGCGGCCGAGAGCACAGAAGCTATGGGATGCAGGCAGGAGTTAACTAACACCAGAGAGCCCACATCATGAAACTGTGAGCAACCCAGGCATTGGGACCTCAGAGCAGAAAGCCCACATCCCCATGGGGATGGGAACCTGACAGGAGTGTCCTGGCATCACTGGGCTCACATCAGAAAACGTGGGGAGCCCAGCAGTTAGAGCCTGATGCTAGAGGGCCGTCATCACCGAGGGCAGGAGGCTCCCAGCAGGTTCCATGTGCCAACAGAGGGCCCACGTCACCAAGGTGATGTGTGCAAGTCAGGCAGGATTGACCTCACAGCAGAGGGCCTACCTCACAGAAGAGTGAGGAACCCAGCCAGGATAAGACTGTCACCAGAAGGCCCACATCACCAAGGGGATGGGAACCAGGCAGGAGTGTCCTCACACCAGTGGGGCCACATCATTGAAAGTTGCCTAACCCAGCACATGTGGCCTCAAACCAGAAGACCCACATCACGAAGGGGTTGCGAGTGAGGCAGGCAGGAGGAGCATCACAACACAGGACCCATAGAATACAAAAGTTGAGGAATCGAGCAGTTGGAACCTCCCAGCAGGCAGCCAAGACCACAGAGGCTATGGGATCCAGGCCACAGTGAACTAACACCAGAGAGCCCACATCATGAAATTGTGATCAACCCAGCCGTTGGAACCTCAGAGCAGAAGGCCCACATCCCCATGGGGATGGGAACCTAAGATGAGTGCTTGAGCAACACTGGGCTCACTAAGAAAAGTTGGGGAGCCCAGCAGTTAGGGCCTGACGTCAGAGGGCCCTCATCACAGAGCTGAGGAGGCTCCCAGCAGGGTCCAATTGCCACCAGAGGGCTCATGTCAACAAGGCGAGGTGAGCAACCCAGGCAAGAGTTACCTGATAGTAGAGGGCCCACCTCACAGATGGGTGAGGAACCCAGCCAGGATCAGACTCTCACCAGAGCGCCCACATCACAAAGGGGATGGGACCCAGTCAGGATTATCCTCACACCAGTGGGGCCTCATCATCTTAAGGTGAGGAACCCAACACATGTGTCCTCAAACCAGAGGACCCACATCACCAAGGGCCTTGGAGTGAGGCAGGCAGGAGTAACCTCACAACACAGGGCACATAATATAAAAAACGTGAGGATTCCAGCATTTAGACCTTCCAGCAGGCGGCCCAGAACACCGAGGCTATGGGATCCAGGCCACAGTGAACTCACAGCAGAGGGCCCACATCACAAAACTGTGAGCAACCCAGGAGTTGAGACCTCAGCGCAGAAGGACCACATCCCCATGGGAATGGGAACCTGGCTGGAGTGTCCTCGCACCACTGGGCGCACATCAGAAAATGTGGGGAGCCCACCATTTAGGGCCTGACGCCAGAGGGCCGTCATCACCGAGAGGAGGAGGCGCCCTGCACGCTCCAACTGCCACCAGAGGGCTCACGTCTCCAAGGTGACGTGTGCCAGCCAGGCAGGAGTGACCTCACAGCAGAGGGCCTACCTCACAGAACGTTGAGGAACCCAGCCAGGATTAGACTCTCGCCAGAGGGCCCACCTCACCAAGGGGATGGGAACCAGGCAGGAGTGTCCTCACACGAGTGGGGTCACATCATCGAAAGGTGAGGAACGCAGCACATGTGGCCTCAAGCCATAGGACAGTCATCACCAAGGGGCTGGCAGTGAGGCAGGCAGGAGGAGCCTCACAACAGAGGGCACATAGAATAAAAAAGTTGAGGAATCCAGCAGTTGGAACCTCCCAGCAGGCGGCTCAGAGCACCGATGATAAGGGATCCTTGCCGGAGTGAACTCACAGCAGAGGGCCCACATCATGGTACTGTGAGCAAGCCAGCCGTTTTGACCTCAGAGCAGAAGGCCCATATCGCCATGGGGATGGGAACCTGGCAAGAGTCTCCTCACTCACTTGGCGCACATCAGAAAATGTGGGGAGCCCAGCAGTTATGGTCTAAGGCAAGAGGGCCCTCATCACCGAGGGGAGGAGGATCCCAGCACACTCCAACTGCCACCAGAGGGCCCACGTCGCCAAGGTGACGTGTGCCAGACAGGCATGATTGACCTCACAGCAGAGGGCCCACCTCACAGAAGGGTGAGGAACCCAGCCAGGATCAGACTCTCACCTGAGGGCCCACATCAGCAAGGGGATGGGAACCAGTCAGGACTGTCTTCCCTCCAGTGGGGTCACATCATCGAAAGGTGCGGAACCCAGCACATGTGGCCTCAAATCAGAGGACACATATCACAAAGGGAATGGGAGTGAGGCAGGCAGGAGTAGCCTAAAAACAGAGGGCCCAAAGAATAAGAAAGGTGAGGAATCCAGCAGTTGGAACCTCCTAGCAGGCGGCCCAGAGCACAGAAGCTATGGGATACAGGCAGGAGTGAACTAACAGCAGAGAGCCCACATCATGAAACTGTGAGCAACCCAGGCTTTGGGACCTCAGAGCAGAAGGCCCACACCCCAATGGGGATGTGAACCTGGCTGGAGTGTCCTCGCACCACTGGGCGCACATCACAAAATGTAGGGAGCCCAGCAGTTAGGGCCTGATGCCAGAGGGCCCTCATCACCGAGGAGAGGAGGCTCCCAGCAGGCTCCAAGTGCCACCAGAGGGCTCATGTCCACAAGGCGAGGTGAGCAAGCCAGGCAGGAGTGACCTCACAGCAGACGGCCCACCTCACAGATGGGTTAGGAACCCAGCCAGGATCAGACTCTCAACAGAGGGCCCACATCACCAAGGGGATGTGAACCAGGCAGGAGTCTCCTAAGACCATTGGTCCCACATCATCGAAAGGTGAGGAACCCAGCACATGTGGCCTCAAACCAGACGACACACATCACGAAGGGGCTGGGAGTGAGGCAGGCAGGAGGATCCTCACAACAGAGGGCCCAAAAAATTAAAAAAGTGAGGAATCCAGCAGTTGGAACCTCCCAGCAGGCGGCCAAGAGCACAGAGGCTATGGGATCCAGGCTTCTGTGAACTAACACCAGAGAGCCCACATCATGAAAATGTGAACAACCCAGCCGTTGGGACCTCAGAGCAGAAGGCCCACATCCCCATGGAGATGGGATCCTAAGAGGAGTGCCAAAGCATCACTGGGCTCACTAAGAAAAGTTGGTGAGCCCAGCAGTTAGGGCCTGACGCAAGAAGGCTCTCATCACCGGGGGGAAGAGATTCCCAGCACGCTCCAACTGCCACCACATGGCTGACTTCACCAAGGCAATGTGTGCCAGCCATGCAGGAGTGACCTATCAGCAGAGGGTCTCCCTCACAGGTGGGTGAGGAACAAAGCCAGGAACAGACTCTCACCAGGGGGTCCACATAACCACGTGGATGAGAACCAAGCAGGAGTGTCCTCACACTAGTGGGGCCACATCATCGAAAGGTGAGGAACCCAGCAAAAGTGGCCACAAACCAGAGGACCCACATCACCAAGGGGTTGAGAGTGAGGTAGGTGTCTGGACGGGCATATTTAACACTCATTTCCCACCAGGAAGAGGAATTAACCAAAGGCTCAGCGTGCCCTGCCAGAAGCAGATTAGGGCCTGAAGCAGTCTTGCGGGTTTGCGGCCAGCTCACAAGAAAGCGAGTTGAAGAAAGGAGCTCAGGGGCCCTGTAATTCACAAACCTGCAGAGTTATAAATGACAGATAACGTCCAAAAATATATTGAAGTAAGGCTGCGAAGAGGACTTGAAAGCGGGGCAGAATTGCAGGAAACCGATTTCAGGAGGTAGACTGGATTTGCATTTAAAGCATAGGAAAAGAGGCAGAACATCGACAATGATGCACTTGGCAACAAAGGGCGTATGAGTTTGTTCCTGAATATATTCAGGAAAAAACACATACGCCCTTTTTGGCAAACCAAGCAAGCTTGCAATGGAAATCCGAACTACTATGAAGTGTCACTTCCCCCCGGTCTAAAGGGCCATCTGAGAAAAGTGTAAAATCCAGAAAGGCAAGACAGGCCATGGGGAAAAAGGAGCCTTGTTATGCTGATGGGCGGGATGTACATTGCCAACAGCCACTCTGGAGAAGTGTATGGTGTTTCCTGATACATCTGAAAAACAAAGCAACAGAGTCTAGGGCATTTCCACTTATGGTCCTATAGCTTAGGGAAATTAAAATCAAAAAGACACAGCCACCCCAAAATTTACAATGGCTCTGTTTACAGGAGCCTCTTCTACAGTACAGGTTAAATATCCCAGAGAACAAATAATTGATAAAGAAGTTGCGGTACTTATGTACAACAGAATACCACTCAGCAATGAAATCTGTGTCACCAGGCCTGTACCAGCATAATGAGTGGATTGAGGCATGATGATTCTAAGTGAAATAAGTCACACAGAAAAAGAAACATCATAAGGTATCACTAATGCACGGAATGTAAACTTGGCTACACATGAACTGAATTACAAAACAGAACAGGGTCTCAAGTTTAGAAAACCAACTTATGCTTGCTTAAGGGGAAAGGTGAGTTGGGGTGCTGCATAAAACCAGAGTTTGAAATTAGCACAGATACCGTTCCATAAGCCAAATATGTAATAGACAAGACCTACCCCTTGCTCAACGAAATGGACTCAACAATGAGGTATCACCTCACACCTGTTAGAATGGGCATCATCTGAAAATCTACAAACAACAAATGCTGGAAAGGGTGTGGAGAAAAGGAAGCCTCTTCCACTATTGTTGGGAATATAAATTGATACAGTCACTATGGAGAACAATATGGAGTTTCTTAAGAAACTAATAATAGAATTACCATATGATACAGCAATCCCAGGACTGGACATATACTCAGACAAAACCATAAATCAAAAAGAGACATTCACCGCAATGTTCATTGCATCACTATTTACAATATCGAGGTAATGGAAGCAACCTAAATGCCCACAGACAGACGAATGCATAAAGCTGTGGTACATATATAAAATGGAATATTACTAAGCCATGAAAAGAATGAAATTGGGTCATTTGTAGAGACGTCGATGGATCTAGAGACTGTCATACAGAGTGAAGTAAGTCAGAAAGAGAAAAACAAATCTTGTATATTCATGCATATATGTGGAACCTAGAAAAACTGTACAGATTAACCGTTTTGCAAGGCATAAATAGAGCAACAGATGTAGACAACAATCGTATGGACAACAAGGGGGGAAAGCTCTTGGAGGGGTGGTGGTGGGAGGAGTTGAGAGATTGGGATTGGCATGTAAACATTTATATGTATAAAATAGATAACCAATGAGAACCTGCTGTATAAAAATATAAAATAAAATTCAAAATTAAAAGAAATAAAATTTAAAAAAATAAAACAGAAAAAACAATTATTCCCTTCACATACATGTATTTATATGAATAAATTATTTCCATGCTTATATCTGTAAATACAAAAAAGAGGAATAAAATCTACCTTGAACCAAAAACAAAAAAGAGAAAAAAAAAAACAGAACCCACCAGTTACTCAGAGGAAAACCGTATCAGGGCACTTGCTCCAGTTGTAAACAATTCTGAAGTTGGTCAGTGGTGGGGAATCGTCTCCCATTCAGCCAGCAGCCCCCACACAACAAGCGTCCTCATTGCAAAGCTGGGGCACCGTGCCGAGGCATCTGTGAGTAAACGTGAGCTGAGCCCCAGGCCAGTTGCTGCTGAACTGTTCCCGCCCTTCCCAGGTAAAACACCTGAATATATACAAGGACTTGAAAGCCTAGAGGAAGGGCCATGGAGCCACACGAGTGACAGCATGCCAGCTGACTTGGTGCCTGCAGGCCAGCCAGGATGGTCCTGGCCCTGGGTGCTCTTCTGGAAGATTTCCATTTCCCTGCCTGAGATACCCGTCCTGTCCCTGCCCCCACTGCTTTTTTCCTTCCTCACCTCTGCCCAGGGAGAAATTCCAGCAGCAGGTATGGGTGACACATCCTCTTCTTTAGCAGGTGGCAGCCTGGCAACTGCTGCAGAAAGTCCAGCAGAGCCCCACTCACACTGGGCCACCCACAAAGCTGTGGCCTCTCACTCCCTCCCACCAGCCCAGCCCCGAGACTGCTGACAGGGCAGAGAAAATGGCGTCAGGCACAGCTGCAGGGGCTTTTGCTGCCTGGAGTGGTATTTATATTGATCTCAACCCAGGCACACCTGGGGAGGGCTGGCCGGCATGGTAAGGCTGCCCAGGTAGCCAATCATCACCCCTCAGGGGCTCACAGTTGCAGAAAATGGAACTTGCTGAACCGGCCAGGTCCAAGGAACAGGTGTGGGCTCCTGAGAGTCAGGATAGACAAGGGGCTGCAGCTTTGGCTTGTTTTCTAATCATTTTATCTGGCCCATGAGTGGGAGACAACTTCAAGAAAACCCTCTCCTAATGAGAGGAACCCAGTAGTCAGGGAGAGGAGGGGTGGGTGGTGGTTGGAGACAGAGGCCTGGTGCCCTGGGTGCAGTGGAAGTCTCTGGAAGACCAGGTGGAGGGAGGCCACACAGAGTGACGCCCAGGGTCACAGACCTGTCGGAGCTGCTGTTTGTTAGTTCAAGTCCTGCTCTGAGGTGCTCTGTGTCAGCTCTGAGCGACAGGTGAGCTGGGGGTGCTCTTCAATGAGGGCTATGTGCACGGTTCCTGTGTGCCCAGCCCTGCCACGGTACCTGCAAGGGTAGCTCTGTATCCTGGGAGGGGCCTGACCATGAGAGCCCCGTGGGCTGGGTTGGGGGTGGGGTACCTGCCCAGGAGAGCTCCATATCCTGGGATTGGCCTGACCACGAGAGCCCCATGGGCTGCTGGGGACCTGGTAAAGGATGTCAGGACAGTCAGTGAAGCCACCGAGGATATACCTCCAGTTGCTCCTGATTCCTACACCCTGCTGGTCATTCTACCAACCACCAGGACATGGTATTCTGTATTAGTCTTCAATGATGCCTTCTTTTGTATTCCATTAGTCCCAGAGTCACAAGAAATTTTGGCTTGTGAGTGGCAGGACTCAACATACAACTAAAACAATACTTCCGGGCCGTCTTGCCCCAAGGGTTCAAAAATTCCCACACCATCTTTGGGGAAAGCTTAGCTAACGACCGAAAAGTTCTACCTCTGGAAAAGGAAACCCTCCTTCAATATGCAGACGACATTCTGATCGCCAGCCCTACTAAGGAGGCCTCTGAACTACCAAGCCAATAAAGGATAGAAGTTGTCCAAGAAAAAGCTCAAATATCACAGACTGCGGTGACCTGCCTGGGCTTCATTCTCACACAAGGTCAGAGAAGCCCATCCCAGGAAAGGGAAGAAACCATTTGCAGCCTTACCCCTTTCTAAAACTAGAAGACAGCTTAGGGGTTCCTGGGGAGGCCAGGGTTTGCTGCTTCTGGATCCCTAACTACAGTCTACTAGCTGGGCCTCTATATGAAACACTGAAAGGAAAAGATGATGATCCTTTGGAACAGAATCCAGAAGTGGCCTTTCAAGAATGGAAAGAGCAGTCAATTCAGACCCTTGCCCTGGAACTCCCTAATTGAGCTAAACCCTTTGACCTTTCCATTCCCGGTGAAAGGTGAATCGCCATTGGAGAATTAGTGCAAAAACTGGGACCACTTGAAATGGAACAACGCAAGAATGCCATCCAGGTAGGATAAACTACAGTCACCAAGGGGCTTGGCCCACTGCCACATCTGGCCAAGATACTGGCGGTATCTAAAAACCTGGAAATCAGCAGCCCAAAAGGCCACCTCCCTCCTAAGGGAAAAGGACCCCACGTGGTGATCCTAATCACCAACCATGCCCTGAAGTTGCAGGGTTCGCTCCGTGGGCACACCGACCTCGAGTGAGGAGGCCCTCCAACTCCAACATCCAGAGAGATAACCGGGGGCAACAGGGCACCATGACGACTCGTGTGAACATCACTTGACCTGGAGTTTCTCTCATAAAACAACAATAGTGTGTCCCGAAGGAGTAGACTACTGCTTGCAGGACTTCCTGCACCCGGAGGGGAGCTAATAATCTTGGCGGGGCAACCGTATATCACACTGTCACCATAGAAAAGCCTACAGACACCGTGATGATGGTGGCCAATAAGACCGGCTGGACTCCTGTTTACTTCAAAAGGCTGTTGACTCAGTGGCCATCATGGTCCTTGATCACCACTGACCCTGGACTGTCTGGGAGTTGAGCGGGCAGGGCTCTGACACCTGGTGCTGTTTTTACGTTAATTCAGGGGCCTAATTGAAGAAAGAGCAGACTACTGGTCAGAGCATCTAGGCTGGCAGAAACGGTCAGCCTAAGGTGGCCGAACAAATGTGGGGCGGGGTGAAACCGGCCCCCACAGCGTCTCTGCACATCTCTTTCCTGGACCCTTAAAGGTCATTAGAATCTATAACACTTCCAATGCTGGTGCTCAGGCGGACGAGCAGGGAGGCAGGGGTCCTGGGGCCAATCAACGTCACCTGGAGGCTGCTGGGGAGAAGTTCTGACCCTCGTCCCCTGGTATGAGGGCTCCCAACTCAGCACTCAGCAGTTACAGAAGAAGGGTCTGCACCCTCAGCACTCCAAGAATGAGGAACGGGACAAAAGGCAGAGGAGGGTTTTGTCCCCAGCAAGGCCCATTAAAAATCCCTGGGAGATAAAAATAGAATGTGGGCAATAAAGTCAAGTCTGACCTTTTTTATCCTTTGTGCTTTGTCTAATTTCACGTGCTCCTAGGGTCCCGCATGCAGAGGTTCCACACCCGGCACTTCAGACCAGATTTCCTGGTGCAGAATGGCTGGGTCGACACCTCAGCTCCTGGGGCCCAGTGCAGACTCCGAGATATAGAGCCTGAGCTGCAGCCAACCCGGCCCTTGAGAGCTCCGCCCCCTCCCTCCCACTGACTCTGACAGGATCTCTACACAGCAGCCCAGCCCACAGCCCACGGGGTAGTGCATGCTCTCACCTCTCCATTCTCTGATGAAAATATAAAGTTTCCTTTGCTTGGGAACCAAACTCAGTCTCGATCTGTTGGCCCCAATGACACTGGGCAGGGGGACCCTTGTTGGGGTCCACTCTGGAGGATCAGTAACAGAAATTGAGACTATTGTAACTTCAATGAACAGGTGTGTGAGCCAAACTGTAGTTAACATAGAACAGTTTATAAGGCTCGGGTAAAATAAGATGTTTCTAACACTTCCATTTGATATTTCCATCACTTTATTATAAGCAAGTTCAGTGAGAAGGTTTGTCCTATTTGTCAGGTCAATATTAGAGAAATGAAGTGATTTCTTTCCAAGGATGTACATCTAATAATCTTGGTTAAAGCTTCAATCTTGTTTTAAATGCTTTTCCATTGAAAATGATACCTCTCTTTCAGCTCCCCCATTTCTGAGAAGTATAAAATCTTATAATTTATTATTACCAAAGGGGAAAGGTGGGAGGAGGGATAAATTAACAGTTTGGAATTAACACATACACACTGCTATGTATAAAATAGATCATCAACAAGGAACTACTGTATAGCACAGGGAACTACACTCAATATTGTGCAATAACCTATAAGGGGAAATAATCGGAAAAAGAACAGATATTTTTATTGACATCATCTATCAATGACAGTTAAAGTGTAACCTAAGGGAAGCCGGTGGTGAGTGCTTCTGACCCTGAAGACTTCAGTCATCTAAAGTTTGCACTCTGCCTACTTCCCAAGGCCCTTAATGAACATATGTGTAGCCGTAGCTTAAAAAACTCCCCAGTTTGGGTTTCGGGGAGACACTGATTTTGAAAAAGCCCTGGTGTTCTCCTTACATGAATGGGACTCTTCCTACTGCTAAAACATGTCTGTCACATCCAGAGGATGGTATACCGTCTGATCGGGAAGAGTTTGGAAAAGGCATCTCATCTCCTCATCTCCTGGTGCTCGGGTTCACCCCTCCAGCGTCTTTACTAACAGTCTCCCCACTTGGAGATGTCAACACTGTCAACATCCTGTTGCGTACAGTTTGGAATTTGTCCAGAGGATGAAGCGGAAGGATGAGGAACAATGAGAGACAAGTCCTAGGTGTTCAGACAGGCACATGTCACTCTAATTTCCAATCAGGAAGATGAATTGACCAAAGGCTAGGGTTGCCCATGGAAACAGTATAGGGCTTGAGGAAATCCCACTGCTTTGTGGCCAGTTCCCATAAACACAAGTTGAACAATGGAACTCAGGGGCAGTAAAATTCACGAAACTGCAGAGTTGAAAATATCTATCACTGAAAAATGTCTTGAGGAAAGTCAAAGAAAAGGATTGGCAAGCAAGGGAGAATGGCAGGAAAGGGATTTGAGGAGGTAGAAAGGACTCGCCATTAAGCACAAGAAAAGGGGCTGAACATTGCCAACATTGCAGTTGGCCAAAAAGGCTGTATGCGTTTTTTTCTGTATATATTCAAGAAAAGGGCATACACTTTTTTAGCCAACCAAACAGGTGGGCACTGGAAATCAATACTACAAAAGATATCACTTCACATCAGTCAGAAGAGCCATCCTCATAAAGTGTAAACGCCAGAAATGCAGGACAGGGCAAGGAGAAGAGGGAGCTCTGTGAGGCTTATAGTGGAAATTATATTGCCAATGGCCATTCTGGAGAAGTGTATTGTGTTTACTAAAGCATCTAAAAAATGAGCTACAGAGCATAGGGCACTTGCACTCATGGGCGTATATCTAGGGAAAAACAAAAATCGAGAGGACACAGGCACCCCAATGTTTACTGCCTCTCTGTTTAAAAGATCCTCGACTAGGATATAACTTAAATGTCTCTGGAGGGAAAAAATGGATAGAGATGTGGTACTTATGTAGAGTGGAATATTACTCAGCCTGGAAATCAATGAAATATGGCCAGTTGTAACAACTCCGGAGGAGTTACGTATGATCATTCTAAGTGACATAAATATGTAGAAAACACGCGTAAGGCTGCTAAACGGGAAAGGTGGGGAGGGGTGAGGCATCATCCAGGAGGTTGAAATTAGCAAAGATACCATTCCAAATACCAAACTGATAATCAACAAGGCCTACACGGTAGCTAAAAGAACTGCACTCAGCACACTCAAGTCACCGGAAAAGAATATCTATGACTGGTAAGAATCTGAAAAAGAAATTATTGATGTCTCTCTGTACGTGAATTAAGTGGATGTACAGCAGCAAGAAACAGAGCTTTGAAAATCAGCTGTAAACAACATAGTAATAAATTGAAAAAAATAAACGACAGAGAGACAGAGAAAACCTCTTACAACTTTTCCTCAGGGACGGTGATGCAACATGGATTGAACACATCTAGACCCACAGCAGGATGAGACATAAGGCTGGAAACTGTTCGCACTAAGAGAAATGTGAGGTTGAGTGAGGAAATGCACACCCTTTAAAGTAATACTACCTGGTACCCATTCAATGGGTCCCAAATCTGCAGGTTCAAGGAATCTTCCTACAGCTAAAACATGCATGGAAAACCCAGAGGACTGTACACCATGTGATCGGGAGATGTGTCTAAAATGCACCTCATTTATCCTCTCCTGGTGCTCCTGTTCATCATTCCAGCCACGTTACTTAGAATCTCCCCACTTAGAGAATCAGCACATTTAAACTTCTGTTTCACACATTTTGCAAATTGTGAGGAGGATGAACGGGAACAGGGGGAACCAATGAGAGAATAGTTGTAGGGGTTTGGACGGGCACATGTCACTCTAATTTCCCATTAAGAATAAGAATTAAAAAAAGGCTCAGCCCGCCTCGCCGAGCCAAAATAGGGCCTGAAGCAATCCTGCGGTTTTGAGGCCAGCTCACAAAAGAGCAACTTAAAAAATGGAGCTCAGGGTCACTGCAATTCACAAACCTGCAGAGTTATAAATGAAAACTAACGTCCAAAAATATGTTGAGGTAAGGCAAAGAAGAGGATCTGAATGCAAGACAGAATTGCAAGAAACAGATTTCAAGAGATAGATTGGACTCGCCTTTAAAGCACATGAAAAGCGGCAGAATTTCGACAACGATGCAGTTGGCCCAAAAGGGAGTATGCGTTTTTTCCTGAATATATCCAGGAAAAAACGCATACGCACTTTATGGGCAAGCAAGCAAGCAAGCAATGCAAATGTGCACAACAAAGAAGTCTCATTTCCCACCGGTCAAAAGGGCCATCCGAAAAAATTGTAAAAACCAGAAATGCAGGACAGGCCATGGAGAACAGGGAGCCTTTATACGCTGATGGACAGTGTGTGAACTGCCGAGAGCCACTCTGGAGAAGTGTATGGTGGTTCCTAAATCATCTAAAACACAGAGCGACAGAGCATAGGGCACTTCCAATCATGGGAGTATATCTAGGGAAGTCTAAAAATCAACAAGACACAAGCACACCACAGTTTAGGGCTACTCTGTTTACAAGAACCTCAACTTCAGTACACCTTAAATATCCCAGGAAAGAGAACAATGGATAAAGAAAATGTGGTACTTATGTACAATGGAATATCTCTTCACCATGAAATCAATGTAATAAGGCTAGTAGAAGGATAAAGAGTGGATTGAGGTCCGATAATACTACTTGAAATAAGTCAAACAGAAAAAGAAACATATCATAAGATATCACTTATAGAGGGAGGATAAATATGGCTGCACAAAAAATGAATTACAAAACAGAACAGTGTCTCACATTTAGAAAACACACTTATGTCAGCTTAAGGGGAAAGGAGAGGTGGGGTGATGCATAAAACCAGAGTTTGAAATTAGCACAGATACCGTTCAATAAACCAAATAGGTATCAGACAAGATCTACACCTCGCTCAATGAACTGGCCTCAACACACCCTATACACCGCAGAGAAATATATCTGAGTAATAAGAATCTTAAAACCCATGTATTGATATATCTCCATAAGGGAATCAAGTGTGCGCAGAGCGGCACAAACACAGCAGTGAAAATGAGCTAAACCCCATTATAGAAATAAATTTTAAAACCAAAACGCAGAAACAATGAAAGAGAGAAAAATTCTTACAAAATTCGCTCAGGGGCTGTGATGCAACCTGGAATGACCACATATAAACCCACAGCTGGATAAGACATAAGGCTGGACACTTGGGGCTGAAAAGATTGGTGAGCTTTGGTGAGCAACTGCCGAAAGTTTAATGCAATACTTCATGCTACTTATTCCAAGGGTCCCAACACTCCAAGTTGAAGGGAATCTTCCTACAGCTAAACCATGCATGGGAAATCCAGCAGATGGTATACCATATGATCGGGAAAGGTTTCTAAAATGCACCTCATTTTCCTCTCCTGGGGCTCCGGATCAACATTCCAGCCACTTTACTAACAACATCTCCACATGGAGAGTCAATGCCTTTAAGTTCCGGTATCGCACAGTCTGCAGTTAGTGCGGAGGATGAATGGGAATAGGGGGAACCAGTGAGAAAATAGCTGTAGCGGTTTCAATGGGCACATGTCACTCTAATTTCACATCAGGAAGAAGAATTAACCAAAGGCAGAGCAAGGCGCCCCAGAAGAAGAATACGGCCTGAAGAAATCCTGTGGATATGAGGCAAGATCACAAAAATAAGAGCTGAAAAATGGAGCTAATGGCCACTGCAATTCAAAAACCTGCAGAGTTATAAAGGCCAACTATTTTCCAAAAGTATATTGAGGTAAGGCTATGAAGAGGCACTGAGAGCAAGGCAGAACTGCAGGAAACCGATTTCAGGAGGGAGACTGGAATTGCACTGAAAACATATGAAAAGACTCAGAACGTCGACAATGATGCACTTGGCCAAAAAGGGTGTATGCGTACTTTCCTGAATATATTCAGGAAGAAACGCATAGGCCCTTTCTGGCCAACCAAGCAGCTTGCAAAGGAAATTTGCACTACAATGAAGTCTCACTGCCCCCCGGTCAAAAGGCCTTCTGAAAAAAGTGTAAAATCCAGAAAGGCAGGACAGGCCATGGAGAACTGGGAGCCTTGTTATGCTGATGGGCGGGATGTAAATTGCCAGCAGCCACTCTGGAGAAGTGTATGGTGTTTCCTGAAACATCCAAAAAACAAAGCAACAGAGCCTAGGGCACTTCCACTTATGGTCCTATAGCTTAGGGAAATTAAAATCAAAAAGACACAGTCACCCCAAAGTTTCGGCGGGCTCTGTTTACAAGAACCTCGTTTACGGTACAGGTTCAATATCACAGAAAGCGAAAAATGGATAAAGAAGTTGTGGTACTTACGTACAATGCAATATCACTCAGCAATGAAATCTATGTCATCAGGCCCGTAGCAGCATAATGAGTGGATTCAGGTACGATGATTCTAAGTGAAATAAGTCACACAGAAAAAGAAACATCATAAGATATCACTACTACACGGAATGTAAACTTGGCTACACAAGAACTGAATTACAAAACAGAACAGGGCCTCAAATGTAGAAAACCAACTTATGCTTGCTTAAGGGGAAAGGTGAGTTGGGGTGCTTCATAAAACCAGAGATTGAAATTAGCACAGATACCGTTCCATAAGCCAAATATGTAATAGACAAGAGCTACTCCTTGCTCAACGAAGTGGACTCAACACCCCATATTAAACGCCTAAGAATATACCTGACTAGTAAGAATCTTAAAACCTATGGATTTATATGTCTCCGAAAGAGAATCAAGCGTGTGTACAGTGGCATAAGCGCAGCAGTGATAGGATTGGTGAGGTTCGGTGAGCAAATGCAGACCCTTTGAAGTCATATTGCATGGTACCCATTCCATGGGTCTCAACTCTCCAGGTTTAAGGGATTCTTCCTTCAGCTAAAACATGCATGTGGAACCCAGAGTATGATCCACCGTGTGATCGGAAAACGTGTTCAAATGTGTCTCAGTTTTCGTCCCCTGGTACTCGGGTGCAACATTCCAGATGCTTTACTAACATTCTCCCCACTTGGAGAGTCAGTGCCTTTAACCTCCTGTTTGGCCCAGTTTGCAATTTCTGTGGAAAATGAACAGGAATAGGGAGAACCAATGAGAGACTAGGTGGAGGTGTCCTGACGGGCAAATTTAACTCTCATTTCCCACCAGGAAGAGGAATTAACGAAAGGCTCAGCGTGCCATTCCGGAACCACACTAGGGCCTGAAGCAATCCTGCGGTGTTGCGGCCAGTTCAAAAGAAAGCGAGTTGAAGAAAGGAGCTCAGGGGCACTGTAATTCACAAACCTGCAGAGTTATAAATGACAGCCATCTTCCAAAAATATATTAAAGTAAGGCTGCCAAGAGGAGTTGAATGCGGGGCAGAATTGCAGGAAACCGATTTCAGGAGGTAGACTGGAATTGCATGTAAAGCATAGGAAAAGAGGCAGAACGTCCACAATGATGCACTTGGCCAAAAAGGGCGTATGCGTTTTTTCCTGAATATATTCAGGAAAAAACGCATACGCCCTTTTTGGCCAACCAAGCAAGCTTGCAAAGGAAATCTGCACTACAATGAAGTCTCACTGCCCCCCGGTCAAAAGGGCCATCTGAAAAAAGTGTAAAATCCAGAAAGGCAGGACAGGCCATGGAGAACTGGGAGCCTTGTTATGCTGATGGGCGGGATGTAAATTGCCAACAGCCACTCTGGAGAAGTGTATGGTGTTTCCTGAAACATCCAAAAAACCAAGCAACAGAGCCTAGGGCACTTCCACTTATGGTCATATAGCTTAGGGAAATAATAATCAAAAAGACACAGCCTCCCCAAAGTTTGGGACGGCTCTGTTTACAAGAACCTCATTTACGGTACAGGTTCAATATCGCAGAAAGCGAAAAATGGATAAAGAAATTGTGGTACTTACGTACAATGCAATATCACTCAGCAATGAAATCTATGTCATCAGGCCTGTGACATCATAATGAGTGGATTCAGGTATGATGATTCTAAGATAAATAAATCACACATAAAAAGAAACATCATAAGATATCACTACTACACGAATGTAAACTTGGCTACACAGGAACTGAATTACAAAACAGAACAGGGTGTCAAATGTAGAAAACCAACTTATGCTTGCTTAAGGGGAAAGGTGAGTTGGGGTGCTGCATAAAACCAGAGATTGAAATTAGCACAGATACCGTTCCATAAGCCAAATATGTAATAGACAAGAGCTACTCCTTGCTCAACGAAGTGGACTCAACACCCCATATTAAACGCCTAACAATATACCTGACTAGTAAGAATCTTAAAACTTATGGATTTATATGTCTCCGAAAGAGAATCAAGGGTGTGTACAGCGGCATAAACACAGCAGTGATAGGATTGGTGAGGTTCGGTGAGCAAATGCAGACCCTTTGAAGTCATATTGTATGGTACCCATTCCATGGGTCTCAAAACTCCATGTTTAAGGGATTCTTCCTTCAGCTAAAACATGCATGTGGAAACCAGAGTATGATCCACCGTGTGATCGGGAAACGTGTTCAAATGTGTCTCAGTTTTCGTACCCTGGTACTCGGGTGCAACATTCCAGACGCTTTACTAACACTCTCCCCACTTGGAGAGTCAGTGCCTTTAAACTCCTGTTTGGCCCAGTTTGCAATTTCTGCGTAAGATGAACAGGAAGAGGGAGAACCAATGAGAGACTAGCTGGAGCTCTCTGGACAGGCAAATTTAACTCTCATTTCCCACCAGGAAGAGGAATTAACCAAAGGCTCAGCATGCGATGCCGGAACCAAACTAGGGCCTGAAGCAATCCTGCGGTGTTGCGGCCAGCTCAGAAGAAAGCGAGTTGAAGAAAGGAGCTCAGGGGCACTGTAATTCACAAACCTGCAGAGTTATAAATGACAGCTATCGTCCAAAAATATATTGAAGGAAGGCTGCCAAGAGGAGTTGAAAGCAGGGCAGAATTGCAGGAAACCGATTTCAGGAGGTAGACTGGAATTGCATGTAAAGCATAGGAAAAGAGGCAGAACGTCCACAATGATGCACTTGGCCAAAAAGGGCGTATGCGTTTTTTCCTGAATATATTCAGGAAAAAATGCATACGCCCTTTTTGGTCAACCAAGCAAGCTTGCAAAGGAAATCTGCACTACAAAGAAGTCTCACTGCCCCCCGGTCAAAAGGGCCATCTGAAAAAAGTGTAAAATCCAGAAAGGCAGGACAGGCCATGGAGAACTGGGAGCCTTGTTATGCTGATGGGCGGGATGTAAATTGCCAGCAGCCACTCTGGAGAAGTGTATGGTGTTTCCTGAAACATCCAAAAAACCAAGCAACAGATCCTAGGTCACTTCCACTTATTGTCCTATAGCTTAGGGAAATTAAAATCAAAAAGACACAGCCACCCCAAAGTTTGGGCCGGCTCTGTTTACAAGAACCTCGTTTACAGTACAAGTTCAATATCACAGAAAGCGAAAAATGGATAAAGAAGTTGTGGTACTTACGTACAATGCAATATCACTCAGCAATGAAATCTATGTCATCAAGCCTGTAGCAGCATCATGAGTGGATTCAGGTACGATGATTCTAAGTGAAATAAGTCACACAGAAAAAGAAACATCATAAGATATCACTACTACACGGAATGTAAACTTGGCTACACAAGAACTGAATTACAAAACAGAACAGGGCCTCAAATGTAGAAAACCAACTTATGCTTGCTTAAGGGGAAAGGTGAGTTGGGGTGCTTCATAAAACCAGAGATTGAAATTAGCACAGATACCGTTCCATAAGCCAAATATGTAATAGACAAGAGCTACTCCTTGCTCAACGAAGTGGACTCAACACCCCATATTAAACGCCTAAGAATATACCTGACTAGTAAGAATCTTAAAACCTATGGATTTATATGTCTCTGAAAGAGAATCAAGCGTGTGTACAGCGGCATAAGCGCAGCAGTGATAGGATTGGTGAGGTTCGGTGAGCAAATGCAGACCCTTTGAAGTCATATTGCATGGTACCCATTCCATGGGTCTCAACTCTCCAGGTTTAAGGGATTCTTCCTTCAGCTAAAACATGCATGTGGAACCCAGAGTATGATCCACCGTGTGATAGGAAAACGTGTTCAAATGTCTCTCAGTTTTCGTGCCCTGGTACTCGGGTGTAACATTCCAGATGCTTTACTAACACTCTCCCTACTTGGAGAGTCAGTGCCTTTAACCTCCTGTTTGGCCCAGTTTGCAATTTCTGTGGAAAATGAACAGGAATAGGGAGAACCAATGAGAGACTAGGTGGAGGTGTCCGGACGGGCAAATTTAACTCTCATTTCCCACCAGGAAGAGGAATTAACCAAAGGCTCAGCGTGCCATTCCAAAACCACACTAGGGCCAGACGGAATCATGCGGTGTTGCGGCCAGCTCACAAGAAAGCGAGTTGAAGAAAGGAGCTCAGGGGCACTGTAATTCACAAACCTGCAGAGTTATAAATGACAGCTATCGTCCAAAAATATATTGAAGGAAGGCTGCCAAGAGGACTTCAAAGCGGGGCAGAATTGCAGGAAACCGATTTCAGGAGGTAGACTGGAATTGCATGTAAAGCATAGGAAAAGAGGTAGAACGTCCACAATGATGCACTTGGCCAAAAAGGGCGTATGCGTTTTTTCCTGAATATATTCAGGAAAAAACGCATACGCCCTTTTTGGTCAACCAAGCAAGCTTGCAAAGGAAATCTGCACTACAATGAAGTCTCACTGCCCCCCGGTCAAAAGGGCCATCTGAAAAAAGTGTAAAATCCAGAAAGACAGGACAGGCCATGGAGAACTGGGAGCCTTGTTATGCTGATGGGCGGGATGTAAATTGCCAGCAGCCACTCTGGAGAAGTGTATGGTGTTTCCTGAAACATCCAAAAAACAAAGCAAGAGAGCCTAGGTCACTTCCACTTATGGTCCTATAGCTTAGGGAAATTAAAATCAAAAAGACACAGCCACCCCAAAGTTTGGGCCGGCTCTGTTTACAAGAACCTCGTTTACAGTACAAGTTCAATATCACAGAAAGCGAAAAATGGATAAAGAAGTTGTGGTACTTACGTACAATGCAATATCACTCAGCAATGAAATCTATGTCATCAGGCCCATAGCAGCATAATGAGTGGATTCAGGTACGATGATTCTAAGTGAAATAAGTCACACAGAAAAAGAAACATCATAAGATATCACTACTACACGGAATGTAAACTTGGCTACACAAGAACTGAATTACAAAACAGAACAGGGCCTCAAATGTAGAAAACCAACTTATGCTTGCTTAAGGGGAAAGGTGAGTTGGGGTGCGGCATAAAACCAGAGATTGAAATTAGCACAGATACCGTTCCATAAGCCAAATATGTAATAGACAAGAGCTACTCCTTGCTCAACGATGTGGACTCAACACCCAATATTAAACGCCTAAGAATATACCTGACTAGTAAGAATCTTACAACCTATGGATTTATATGTCTCCGAAAGAGAATCAAGCGTGTATACAGCGGCATAAACGCAGCAGTGATAGGATTGGTGAGGTTCGGTGAGCAAATGCAGACCCTTTGAAGTCATATTGCATGGTACCCATTCCATGGGTCTCAACTCTCCAGGTTTAAGGGATTCTTCCTTCAGCTAAAACATGCATGTGGAACCCAGAGTATGATCCACCGTGTGATCAGGAAACGTGTTCAAATGTGTCTCAGTTTTCGTCCCCTGGTACTCGGGTGCAACATTCCAGACGCTTTACTAACACTCTCCCCATTTGGAGAGTCAATGCCTTTAATCTCCTGTTTGGCCCAGTTTGCAATTTCTGTGGAAAATGAACAGGAATAGGGAGAACAAATGAGAGACTAGGTGGAGGTGTCCGTACGGGCAAATTTAACTCTCATTTCCCACCAGGAAGAGGAATTAACCAAAGGCTCAGCGTGCCATGCTGGAACCACACTACGGCCCGAAGCAATCCTGCGGTGTTGCGGCCAGCTCACAAGAAAGCGAGTTGAAGAAAGGAGCTCAGGGGCACTGTAATTCACAAACATGCAGAGTTATAAATGACAGCTATCTTCCAAAAATATATTGAAGGAAGGCTGCCAAGAGGACTTGAAAGCGGGGCGGAATTGCAGGAAACCGATTTCAGGAGGTAGACTGGAATTGCATGTAAATCATAGGAAAAGAGGCAGAACGTCCACAATGATGCACTTGACCAAAAAGGGCGTATGCGTTTTTCTCTGAATATATACAGTAAAAAACGCATATGCCCTTTTTGGTCAACCAAGCAAGCTTGCAAAGGAAATCTGCACTACAATGAAGTCTCACTGCCCCCCGGTCAAAACGGCTATCTGAAAAAAGTGTAAAATCCAGAAAGGCAGGACAGGCCATGGAGAACTGGGAGCCTTGTTATGCTGATGGGCAGGATGTAAATTGCCAACAGCCTCTCTGGAGAAGTGTATGGTGTTTCCTGAAACATCCAAAAAACAAAGCAACAGAGCCTAGGGCACTTCCAGTTATGGTCCTATAGCTTAGGGATATTAAAATAAAAAAGACACAGCCACCCCAAAGTTTGGGACGGCTCTGTTTACAAGAACCTCGTTTACGGTACAAGTTCAATATCACAGAAAGCGAAAAATGGATAAAGAAGTTGTGGTACTTACGTACAATGCAATATCACTCAGCAATGAAATCTATGTCATCAGGCCCATAGCAGCATAATGAGTGGATTCAGGTACGATGATTCTAAGTGAAATAAATCACACAGAAAAAGAAACATCATAAGATATCACTACTACACGGAATGTAAACTTGGCTACACAGGAACTGAATTACAAAACAGAACAGGGTCTAAAATGTAGAAAACCAACTTATGCTTGCTTAAGGGGAAAGGTGAGTTGGGGTGCGGCATAAAACCACAGATTGAAATTAGCACAGATACCATTCCATAAGCCAAATATGTAATAGAGAAGAGCTACTCCTTGCTCAACGAAGTGGACTCAACACCCCATATTAAACGCCTAAGAATATACCTGACTAGTAAGAATCTTAAAACCTATGGATTTATATGTCTCCGAAAGAGAATCAAGCGTGTGTACAGCGGCATAAGCGCAGCAGTGATAGGATTGGTGAGGTTCGGTGAGCAAATGCAGACCCTTTGAAGTCATATTGCATGGTACCCATTCCATGGGTCTCAACTCTCCAGGTTTAAGGGATTCTTCCTTCAGCTAAAACATGCATGTGGAACCCAGAGTATGATCCACCGTGTGATCGGAAAACGTGTTCAAATGTGTCTCAGTTTTCGTCCCCTGGTACTCGGGTGCAACATTCCAGATGCTTTACTAACACTCTCCCCACTTGGAGAGTCAGTGCCTTTAACCTCCTGTTTGGCCCAGTTTGCAATTTCTGTGGAAAATGAACAGGAATAGGGAGAACCAATGAGAGACTAGGTGGAGGTGTCCGGACGGGCAAATTTAACTCTCATTTCCCACCAGGAAGAGGAATTAACCAAAGGCTCAGCGTGCCATGCCGGAACCACACTAGGGCCCGAAGCAATCCGGCGGTGTTGCGGCCAGCTCACAAGAAAGCGAGTTGAAGAAAGGAGCTCAGGGGCACTGTAATTCACAAACCTGCAGAGTTATAAATGACAGCCATCTTCCAAAAATATATTAAAGTAAGGCTCCAAGAAGAGTTGAAAGCGGGGCAGAATTGCAGGAAACCGATTTCAGGAGGTAGACTGGAATTGCATGTAAAGCATAGGAAAAGAGGCAGAACGTCCACAATGATGCACTTGGCCAAAAAGGGCGTATGCGTTTTTTCCTGAATATATTCAGGAAAAAACGCATACGCCCTTTTTGGCCAACCAAGCAAGCTTGCAAAGGAAATCTGCACTACAATGAAGTCTCACTGCCCCCCGGTCAAAAGGGCCATCTGAAAAAAGTGTAAAATCCAGAAAGGCAGGACAGGCCATGGAGAACTGGGAGCCTTGTTATGCTGATGGGCGGCATGTAAATTGCCAACAGCCACTCTGGAGAAGTGTATGGTGTTTCCTGAAACATCCAAAAAACGAAGCAACAGAGCCTAGGGCATTTCCACTTATGGTCGTATCGCTTAGGGAAATAATAATCAAAAAGACACAGCCTCCCCAATGTTTGGGACGGCTCTGTTTACAAGAACCTCGTTTACGGTACAGGTTCAATATCGCAGAAAGCGAAAAATGGATAAAGAAATTGTGGTACTTACGTACAATGCAATATCACTCAGCAATGAAATCTATGTCATCAGGCCCGTGACAGCATAATGAGTGGATTCAGGTATGATGATTCTAAGAGAAATAAGTCACACAGAAAAAGAAACATCATAAGATATCACTACTACACGGAATGTAAACTTGGCTACACAGGAACTGAATTACAAAACAGAACAGCGTCTCAAATGTAGAAAACCAACTTATGCTTGCTTAAGGGGAAAGGTGAGTTGGGGTGCGGCATAAAATCAGAGATTGAAATTAGCACAGATACCGTTCCATAAGCCAAATATGTAATAGACAAGAGCTACTCCTTGCTCAACGAAGTGGACTCAACACCCCATATTAAACGCCTAAGAATATACCTGACTAGTAAGAATCTTAAAACCTATGGATTTATATGTCTCCGAAAGAGAATCAAGCGTGTGTACAGTGTCATAAACGCAGCAGTGATAGGATTGGTGAGGTTCGGTTAGCAAATGCAGACTCTTTGAAGTCATATTGCATGGTACCCATTCCATGGGTCTCAACTCTCCAGGTTTAAGGGATTCTTCCTTCAGCTAAAACATGCATGTGGAACCCAGAGTATGGTCCACCGTGTGATCCGGAAACGTGTTCAAATGTGTCTCAGTTTTCGTCCCCTGGTACTCGGGTGCAACATTCCAGACGCTTTACTAACACTCTCCCCACTTGGAGAGTCAGTGCCTTTAACCTCCTGTTTGGCCCAGTTTGCAATTTCTTCGGAAGATGAACAGGAATAAGGAAAAACAATGGGAGACTATCTGTAGGTGTCTGGACGGGCAAATTTAACTCTCATTTCCCACCAGGAAGATAAATGAACCAAAGGCTCCGTGTGCCATGCTGGAACTAGATTAGGGCCTGAGGAGATCCTGCGGTGTTGCAGTCAGCTCACAAGAAAGCGAGTTGAAGAAAGGAGCTCAGGGGCACTGTAATTCAGAAACCTGTGGAGTTATAAATGACAGCTATCATCCAAAATTATACTGAAGTAAGGCTGCGAAGAGGACTTGAATGCGGGGCAGAATTGCTGGAAACTGATTTCAGAACGTACACGGGAGTAGCTCTTAAAGCATAGGAAAAGAGACAGAACTTGGAAAATAATGCACTTGGCAAAAAAGGGCATATGTGTTTTATCCAGAGCTCTCATAACTGAGGGGAGGAGATTCCCAGCAGGCTCCAACTGCCACCTGAGGGCTCACATTGCCAAGGCAACGTGAGCATGCCAGGCAGGAGTTACCTCACAGCAGAGGTCCCACCTCACAGAAGGGTGAGAAACCCAGCCAACATCAGACTCTCACCAGAGGGCCCACATCACCAAGGGGATGGGAACCAGGCAGGAGTGTCTTCACATCAGTGGGGCCACATCATCGAAAGCTGAGGTACTCAGCACATGTGTCCTCAAACCAGAGGACCCACATCACCAAGGACCTCGGAGTGAGGCAGGCAGGAGTAGCCTCACAACACTGGGCACATAGAATAAAAACGTGAGGAATCCAGCAGTTGGAACCTCCCAGCAGGCGGCCCAGAGCACCGAGGCTATGGGATCCAGGCCACAGTGAACTCACAGAAGAGGGCCCATGTCATGAAACTGAGCAACCCAGCCATTGGGACCTCAGAGCAGGAGGCCCACATCCCCATGGGGATGGAATTCTGGTAGGAGTGTCCTCGCACCACTGAGAACGTATCAGAAAATTTTGGGCGACCAGCAGTTAGGGCCTGACGCCAGAGGACCCTCATCACCAAGGGAAGGAGGCTCCCAGCAGGCTCCAACTGCCACCAGAGGGCTGATGTCGTCAAGGCGATGTGTGCCAACCAGGCACGAATGACCTCACAGCAGAGGGCCCACCTCAGAGAAGTGTGACGAACCCAGTCAGGATCAGACTCGCACCAGAGGGCCCACATCACCAAATGGATTGGAACCAGGCAGGAGTGTCCTCACATGAGTAGGGCCACATCATCTAAAGGTGAGGAACCCAGAACATGTGGCTTCAAACCATAGGACACCCATCACCAAGGGGCTGGGAGTGAGGCAGGCAGGAGGAGCCTCATAACAGAGGGCCCAAAAATAAGAAAGGTGAGGAATCCAGCAGTTGGAACCTCCCAGCAGGCGGCCCAGAGCACAGAGGCTAGAGGAACCAGGCCAGAGTGAACTAACACCAGACAGCCCACATCATGAAACTGTGAGCAACCCAGACATTGGGACCTCAGAGCAGAAGGCCCACATCCCCATGGTGATGGGAACATGACAGGAGTGTCCTGGCATCACTGGGCTCACATCAGAAAACGTGGGGTGCTCAGAAGTTAGGGCCTGACGCTAGAGGGCACTCATCACCGAGAGGAGGAGGCTCCCAGCAGGCTCCAGCTGCCACCAGAGGGCCAACGTCGCCAAGGCGATGTGTGCCAGCCTGGCAGGAGTGACCTCACAGCAGAGGGCCCACCTCACAGAAGGGTGAGGAACACAGCCAGGATCAGACTCTCACCAGAGGGCCCACAACACCAAGGGGATGGGAACCAGTCAGGACTGTCCTCCCACCAGTGGGACAACATCATCGAAAGGTGAGGATCCCAGCACATGTGTCCTCAAACCAGAGGAACCACATCACCAAGGGGTTCGGAATGAGGCTGGCAGGACTGGCCTCACAACACAGGGTCCATAGAATATAAAAGTTGAGGAATCCAGCAGTTGGAACCTCCCAGCAAGTGGCCCAGAGCACCGAGGCTATGGGATCCAGGCCGCAGTGAACTCACAGCAGAGGGCCCACATCATGAACCTGTGAGCAGCCCAGCTGTTGGGACCTCAGAACAGAAGACCCACATCCCCATTGGGATGGGAACCTGGCAGGAGTGGCTTTGCACCACTTAGCACATATCAGAAAATGTTAGGAGCCCAGCAGTTAGGGCCTGATGCCAGGGGGCCCTCATAACTGAGGGGAGGAGACTCCCAGCAGGTTCCAACTGCCAACAGAGGGCCCACGTCTACAAGGTGGCATGCACCAGCCAGGCAGTAGTGACCTCACAGCAGAGGGCCTATCTCACAGAAGGGTGAGGAACCGAGGCAGGATGAGACTCTCACCAGAGGGCCCACAACACCAAGGGGATGGGAACCAGTCAGGACTGTCCTCCCACCAGTGGGGCCACATCATCGAAAGGTGAGGAACCCAGCACATGTGGCCTCATATCAGAGGACATACATCACAAAGGGGATGGGAGTGAGGCAGGTAGGAGTAGCCTAAAAACAGAGGGCCCAAAGAATAAAAAAAGTGAGGAATCCAGCATTTGGAACCTCCCAGCAGGCGGCCGAGAGCACAGAAGCTATGGGATGCAGGCAGGAGTTAACTAACACCAGAGAGCCCACATCATGAAACTGTGAGCAACCCAGGCATTGGGACCTCAGAGCAGAAAGCCCACATCCCCATGGGGATGGGAACCTGACAGGAGTGTCCTGGCATCACTGGGCTCACATCAGAAAACGTGGGGAGCCCAGCAGTTAGAGCCTGATGCTAGAGGGCCGTCATCACCGAGGGCAGGAGGCTCCCAGCAGGTTCCATGTGCCAACAGAGGGCCCACGTCGCCAAGGTGATGTGTGCAAGTCAGGCAGGATTGACCTCACAGCAGAGGGCCTACCTCACAGAAGAGTGAGGAACCCAGCCAGGATAAGACTGTCACCAGAAGGCCCACATCACCAAGGGGATGGGAACCAGGCAGGAGTGTCCTCACACCAGTGGGGCCACATCATTGAAAGTTGCCTAACCCAGCACATGTGGCCTCAAACCAGAAGACCCACATCACGAAGGGGTTGCGAGTGAGGCAGGCAGGAGGAGCATCACAACACAGGACCCATAGAATACAAAAGTTGAGGAATCGAGCAGTTGGAACCTCCCAGCAGGCAGCCAAGACCACAGAGGCTATGGGATCCAGGCCACAGTGAACTAACACCAGAGAGCCCACATCATGAAATTGTGATCAACCCAGCCGTTGGAACCTCAGAGCAGAAGGCCCACATCCCCATGGGGATGGGAACCTAAGAGGAGTGCTTGAGCAACACTGGGCTCACTAAGAAAAGTTGGGGAGCCCAGCAGTTAGGGCCTGACGTCAGAGGGCCCTCATCACAGAGCTGAGGAGGCTCCCAGCAGGGTCCAATTGCCACCAGAGGGCTCATGTCAACAAGGCGAGGTGAGCAACCCAGGCAAGAGTTACCTGATAGTAGAGGGCCCACCTCACAGATGGGTGAGGAACCCAGCCAGGATCAGACTCTCACCAGAGCGCCCACATCACAAAGGGGATGGGACCCAGTCAGGATTATCCTCACACCAGTGGGGCCTCATCATCTTAAGGTGAGGAACCCAGCACATGTGTCCTCAAACCAGAGGACCCACATCACCAAGGGCCTTGGAGTGAGGCAGGCAGGAGTAACCTCACAACACAGGGCACATAATATAAAAAACGTGAGGATTCCAGCATTTAGACCTTCCAGCAGGCGGCCCAGAACACCGAGGCTATGGGATCCAGGCCACAGTGAACTCACAGCAGAGGGCCCACATCACAAAACTGTGAGCAACCCAGGAGTTGAGACCTCAGCGCAGAAGGACCACATCCCCATGGGAATGGGAACCTGGCTGGAGTGTCCTCGCACCACTGGGCGCACATCAGAAAATGTGGGGAGCCCACCATTTAGGGCCTGACGCCAGAGGGCCGTCATCACCGAGAGGAGGAGGCGCCCTGCACGCTCCAACTGCCACCAGAGGGCTCACGTCTCCAAGGTGACGTGTGCCAGCCAGGCAGGAGTGACCTCACAGCAGAGGGCCTACCTCACAGAACGTTGAGGAACCCAGCCAGGATTAGACTCTCGCCAGAGGGCCCACCTCACCAAGGGGATGGGAACCAGGCAGGAGTGTCCTCACACGAGTGGGGTCACATCATCGAAAGGTGAGGAACGCAGCACATGTGGCCTCAAGCCATAGGACAGTCATCACCAAGGGGCTGGCAGTGAGGCAGGCAGGAGGAGCCTCACAACAGAGGGCACATAGAATAAAAAAGTTGAGGAATCCAGCAGTTGGAACCTCCCAGCAGGCGGCTCAGAGCACCGATGATAAGGGATCCTTGCCGGAGTGAACTCACAGCAGAGGGCCCACATCATGGTACTGTGAGCAAGCCAGCCGTTTTGACCTCAGAGCAGAAGGCCCATATCGCCATGGGGATGGGAACCTGGCAAGAGTCTCCTCACTCACTTGGCGCACATCAGAAAATGTGGGGAGCCCAGCAGTTATGGTCTAAGGCAAGAGGGCCCTCATCACCGAGGGGAGGAGGATCCCAGCACACTCCAACTGCCACCAGAGGGCCCACGTCGCCAAGGTGACGTGTGCCAGACAGGCATGATTGACCTCACAGCAGAGGGCCCACCTCACAGAAGGGTGAGGAACCCAGCCAGGATCAGACTCTCACCTGAGGGCCCACATCAGCAAGGGGATGGGAACCAGTCAGGACTGTCTTCCCTCCAGTGGGGTCACATCATCGAAAGGTGCGGAACCCAGCACATGTGGCCTCAAATCAGAGGACACATATCACAAAGGGAATGGGAGTGAGGCAGGCAGGAGTAGCCTAAAAACAGAGGGCCCAAAGAATAAGAAAGGTGAGGAATCCAGCAGTTGGAACCTCCTAGCAGGCGGCCCAGAGCACAGAAGCTATGGGATACAGGCAGGAGTGAACTAACAGCAGAGAGCCCACATCATGAAACTGTGAGCAACCCAGGCTTTGGGACCTCAGAGCAGAAGGCCCACACCCCAATGGGGATGTGAACCTGGCTGGAGTGTCCTCGCACCACTGGGCGCACATCACAAAATGTAGGGAGCCCAGCAGTTAGGGCCTGATGCCAGAGGGCCCTCATCACCGAGGAGAGGAGGCTCCCAGCAGGCTCCAAGTGCCACCAGAGGGCTCATGTCCACAAGGCGAGGTGAGCAAGCCAGGCAGGAGTGACCTCACAGCAGACGGCCCACCTCACAGATGGGTGAGGAACCCAGCCAGGATCAGACTCTCAACAGAGGGCCCACATCACCAAGGGGATGTGAACCAGGCAGGAGTCTCCTAAGACCATTGGTCCCACATCATCGAAAGGTGAGGAACCCAGCACATGTGGCCTCAAACCAGACGACACACATCACGAAGGGGCTGGGAGTGAGGCAGGCAGGAGGATCCTCACAACAGAGGGCCCAAAAAATTAAAAAAGTGAGGAATCCAGCAGTTGGAACCTCCCAGCAGGCGGCCAAGAGCACAGAGGCTATGGGATCCAGGCTTCTGTGAACTAACACCAGAGAGCCCACATCATGAAAATGTGAACAACCCAGCCGTTGGGACCTCAGAGCAGAAGGCCCACATCCCCATGGAGATGGGATCCTAAGAGGAGTGCCAAAGCATCACTGGGCTCACTAAGAAAAGTTGGTGAGCCCAGCAGTTAGGGCCTGACGCAAGAGGGCTCTCATCACCGGGGGGAAGAGATTCCCAGCACGCTCCAACTGCCACCACACGGCTGACTTCACCAAGGCAATGTGTGCCAGCCATGCAGGAGTGACCTATCAGCAGAGGGTCTCCCTCACAGGTGGGTGAGGAACAAAGCCAGGAACAGACTCTCACCAGGGGGTCCACATAACCACGTGGATGAGAACCAAGCAGGAGTGTCCTCACACTAGTGGGGCCACATCATCGAAAGGTGAGGAACCCAGCAAAAGTGGCCACAAACCAGAGGACCCACATCACCAAGGGGTTGAGAGTGAGGTAGGTGTCTGGACGGGCATATTTAACACTCATTTCCCACCAGGAAGAGGAATTAACCAAAGGCTCAGCGTGCCCTGCCAGAAGCAGATTAGGGCCTGAAGCAGTCTTGCGGGTTTGCGGCCAGCTCACAAGAAAGCGAGTTGAAGAAAGGAGCTCAGGGGCCCTGTAATTCACAAACCTGCAGAGTTATAAATGACAGATAACGTCCAAAAATATATTGAAGTAAGGCTGCGAAGAGGACTTGAAAGCGGGGCAGAATTGCAGGAAACCGATTTCAGGAGGTAGACTGGATTTGCATTTAAAGCATAGGAAAAGAGGCAGAACATCGACAATGATGCACTTGGCAACAAAGGGCGTATGAGTTTGTTCCTGAATATATTCAGGAAAAAACACATACGCCCTTTTTGGCAAACCAAGCAAGCTTGCAATGGAAATCCGAACTACTATGAAGTGTCACTTCCCCCCGGTCTAAAGGGCCATCTGAGAAAAGTGTAAAATCCAGAAAGGCAAGACAGGCCATGGGGAAAAAGGAGCCTTGTTATGCTGATGGGCGGGATGTACATTGCCAACAGCCACTCTGGAGAAGTGTATGGTGTTTCCTGATACATCTGAAAAACAAAGCAACAGAGTCTAGGGCATTTCCACTTATGGTCCTATAGCTTAGGGAAATTAAAATCAAAAAGACACAGCCACCCCAAAATTTACAATGGCTCTGTTTACAGGAGCCTCTTCTACAGTACAAGTTAAATATCCTAGAGAACAAATAATTGATAAAGAAGTTGCGGTACTTATGTACAACAGAATACCACTCAGCAATGAAATCTGTGTCACCAGGCCTGTACCAGCATAATGAGTGGATTGAGGCATGATGATTCTAAGTGAAATAAGTCACACAGAAAAAGAAACATCATAAGGTATCACTAATGCACGGAATGTAAACTTGGCTACACATGAACTGAATTACAAAACAGAACAGGGTCTCAAGTTTAGAAAACCAACTTATGCTTGCTTAAGGGGAAAGGTGAGTTGGGGTGCTGCATAAAACCAGAGTTTGAAATTAGCACAGATACCGTTCCATAAGCCAAATATGTAATAGACAAGACCTACCCCTTGCTCAACGAAATGGACTCAACAATGAGGTATCACCTCACACCTGTTAGAATGGGCATCATCTGAAAATCTACAAACAACAAATGCTGGAAAGGGTGTGGAGAAAAGGAAGCCTCTTCCACTATTGTTGGGAATATAAATTGATACAGTCACTATGGAGAACAATATGGAGTTTCTTAAGAAACTAATAATAGAATTACCATATGATACAGCAATCCCAGGACTGGACATATACTCAGACAAAACCATAAATCAAAAAGAGACATTCACCGCAATGTTCATTGCATCACTATTTACAATATCGAGGTAATGGAAGCAACCTAAATGCCCACAGACAGACGAATGCATAAAGCTGTGGTACATATATAAAATGGAATATTACTAAGCCATGAAAGGAATGAAATTGGGTCATTTGTAGAGACGTCGATGGATCTAGAGACTGTCATACAGAGTGAAGTAAGTCAGAAAGAGAAAAAAAAATCTTGTATATTCATGCATATATGTGGAACCTAGAAAAACTGTACAGATTAACCGTTTTGCAAGGCATAAATAGAGCAACAGATGTAGACAACAATCGTATGGACAACAAGGGGGGAAAGCTCTTGGAGGGGTGGTGGTGGGAGGAGTTGAGAGATTGGGATTGGCATGTAAACATTTATATGTATAAAATAGATAACCAATGAGAACCTGCTGTATAAAAATATAAAATAAAATTCAAAATTAAAAAGAAATAAAATTTAAAAAAATAAAACAGAAAAAACAATTATTCCCTTCACATACATGTATTTATATGAATAAATTATTTCCATGCTTATATCTGTAAATACAAAAAAGAGGAATAAAATCTACCTTGAACCAAAAACAAAGAAGAGAAAAAAAAAAACAGAACCCACCAGTTACTCAGAGGAAAACCGTATCAGGGCACTTGCTCCAGTTGTAAACAATTCTGAAGTTGGTCAGTGGTGGGGAATCGTCTCCCATTCAGCCAGCAGCCCCCACACAACAAGCGTCCTCATTGCAAAGCTGGGGCACCGTGCCGAGGCATCTGTGAGTAAACGTGAGCTGAGCCCCAGGCCAGTTGCTGCTGAACTGTTCCCGCCCTTCCCAGGTAAAACACCTGAATATATACAAGGACTTGAAAGCCTAGAGGAAGGGCCATGGAGCCACACGAGTGACAGCATGCCAGCTGACTTGGTGCCTGCAGGCCAGCCAGGATGGTCCTGGCCCTGGGTGCTCTTCTGGAAGATTTCCATTTCCCTGCCTGAGATACCCGTCCTGTCCCTGCCCCCACTGCTTTTTTCCTTCCTCACCTCTGCCCAGGGAGAAATTCCAGCAGCAGGTATGGGTGACACATCCTCTTCTTTAGCAGGTGGCAGCCTGGCAACTGCTGCAGAAAGTCCAGCAGAGCCCCACTCACACTGGGCCACCCACAAAGCTGTGGCCTCTCACTCCCTCCCACCAGCCCAGCCCCGAGACTGCTGACAGGGCAGAGAAAATGGCGTCAGGCACAGCTGCAGGGGCTTTTGCTGCCTGGAGTGGTATTTATATTGATCTCAACCCAGGCACACCTGGGGAGGGCTGGCCGGCATGGTAAGGCTGCCCAGGTAGCCAATCATCACCCCTCAGGGGCTCACAGTTGCAGAAAATGGAACTTGCTGAACCGGCCAGGTCCAAGGAACAGGTGTGGGCTCCTGAGAGTCAGGATAGACAAGGGGCTGCAGCTTTGGCTTGTTTTCTAATCATTTTATCTGGCCCATGAGTGGGAGACAACTTCAAGAAAACCCTCTCCTAATGAGACGAACCCAGGAGTCAGGGAGAGGAGGGGTGGGTGGTGGTTGGAGACAGAGGCCTGGTGCCCTGGGTGCAGTGGAAGTCTCTGGAAGACCAGGTGGAGGGAGGCCACACAGAGTGACGCCCAGGGTCACAGACCTGTCGGAGCTGCTGTTTGTTAGTTCAAGTCCTGCTCTGAGGTGCTCTGTGTCAGCTCTGAGCGACAGGTGAGCTGGGGGTGCTCTTCAATGAGGGCTATGTGCACGGTTCCTGTGTGCCCAGCCCTGCCACGGTACCTGCAAGGGTAGCTCTGTATCCTGGGAGGGGCCTGACCATGAGAGCCCCGTGGGCTGGGTTGGGGGTGGGGTACCTGCCCAGGAGAGCTCCATATCCTGGGATTGGCCTGACCACGAGAGCCCCATGGGCTGCTGGGGACCTGGTAAAGGATGTCAGGACAGTCAGTGAAGCCACCGAGGATATACCTCCAGTTGCTCCTGATTCCTACACCCTGCTGGTCATTCTACCAACCACCAGGACATGGTATTCTGTATTAGTCTTCAATGATGCCTTCTTTTGTATTCCATTAGTCCCAGAGTCACAAGAAATTTTGGCTTGTGAGTGGCAGGACTCAACATACAACTAAAACAATACTTCCGGGCCGTCTTGCCCCAAGGGTTCAAATATTCCCACACCATCTTTGGGGAAAGCTTAGCTAACGACCGAAAAGTTCTACCTCTGGAAAAGGAAACCCTCCTTCAATATGCAGACGACATTCTGATCGCCAGCCCTACTAAGGAGGCCTCTGAACTACCAAGCCAATAAAGGATAGAAGTTGTCCAAGAAAAAGCTCAAATATCACAGACTGCGGTGACCTGCCTGGGCTTCATTCTCACACAAGGTCAGAGAAGCCCATCCCAGGAAAGGGAAGAAACCATTTGCAGCCTTACCCCTTTCTAAAACTAGAAGACAGCTTAGGGGTTCCTGGGGAGGCCAGGGTTTGCTGCTTCTGGATCCCTAACTACAGTCTACTAGCTGGGCCTCTATATGAAACACTGAAAGGAAAAGATGATGATCCTTTGGAACAGAATCCAGAAGTGGCCTTTCAAGAATGGAAAGAGCAGTCAATTCAGACCCTTGCCCTGGAACTCCCTAATTGAGCTAAACCCTTTGACCTTTCCATTCCCGGTGAAAGGTGAATCGCCATTGGAGAATTAGTGCAAAAACTGGGACCACTTGAAATGGAACAACGCAAGAATGCCATCCAGGTAGGATAAACTACAGTCACCAAGGGGCTTGGCCCACTGCCACATCTGGCCAAGATACTGGCGGTATCTAAAAACCTGGAAATCAGCAGCCCAAAAGGCCACCTCCCTCCTAAGGGAAAAGGACCCCACGTGGTGATCCTAATCACCAACCATGCCCTGAAGTTGCAGGGTTCGCTCCGTGGGCACACCGACCTCGAGTGAGGAGGCCCTCCAACTCCAACATCCAGAGAGATAACCGGGGGCAACAGGGCACCATGACGACTCGTGTGAACATCACTTGACCTGGAGTTTCTCTCATAAAACAACAATAGTGTGTCCCGAAGGAGTAGACTACTGCTTGCAAGACTTCCTGCACCCGGAGGGGAGCTAATAATCTTGGCGGGGCAACCGTATATCACACTGTCACCATAGAAAAGCCTACAGACACCGTGATGATGGTGGCCAATAAGACCGGCTGGACTCCTGTTTACTTCAAAAGGCTGTTGACTCAGTGGCCATCATGGTCCTTGATCACCACTGACCCTGGACTGTCTGGGAGTTGAGTGGGCAGGGCTCTGACACCTGGTGCTGTTTTTACGTTAATTCAGGGGCCTAATTGAAGAAAGAGCAGACTACTGGTCAGAGCATCTAGGCTGGCAGAAACGGTCAGCCTAAGGTGGCCGAACAAATGTGGGGCGGGGTGAAACCGGCCCCCACAGCGTCTCTGCACATCTCTTTCCTGGACCCTTAAAGGTCATTAGAATCTATAACACTTCCAATGCTGGTGCTCAGGCGGACGAGCAGGGAGGCAGGGGTCCTGGGGCCAATCAACGTCACCTGGAGGCTGCTGGGGAGAAGTTCTGACCCTCGTCCCCTGGTATGAGGGCTCCCAACTCAGCACTCAGCAGTTACAGAAGAAGGGTCTGCACCCTCAGCACTCCAAGAATGAGGAACGGGACAAAAGGCAGAGGAGGGTTTTGTCCCCAGCAAGGCCCATTAAAAATCCCTGGGAGATAAAAATAGAATGTGGGCAATAAAGTCAAGTCTGACCTTTTTTATCCTTTGTGCTTTGTCTAATTTCACGTGCTCCTAGGGTCCCGCATGCAGAGGTTCCACACCCGGCACTTCAGACCAGATTTCCTGGTGCAGAATGGCTGGGTCGACACCTCAGCTCCTGGGGCCCAGTGCAGACTCCGAGATATAGAGCCTGAGCTGCAGCCAACCCGGCCCTTGAGAGCTCCGCCCCCTCCCTCCCACTGACTCTGACAGGATCTCTACACAGCAGCCCAGCCCACAGCCCACGGGGTAGTGCATGCTCTCACCTCTCCATTCTCTGATGAAAATATAAAGTTTCCTTTGCTTGGGAACCAAACTCAGTCTCGATCTGTTGGCCCCAATGACACTGGGCAGGGGGACCCTTGTTGGGGTCCACTCTGGAGGATCAGTAACAGAAATTGAGACTATTGTAACTTCAATGAACAGATGTGTGAGCCAAACTGTAGTTAACATAGAACAGTTTATAAGGCTCGGGTAAAATAAGATGTTTCTAACACTTCCATTTGATATTTCCATCACTTTATTATAAGCAAGTTCAGTGAGAAGGTTTGTCCTATTTGTCAGGTCAATATTAGAGAAATGAAGTGATTTCTTTCCAAGGATGTACATCTAATAATCTTGGTTAAAGCTTCAATCTTGTTTTAAATGCTTTTCCATTGAAAATGATACCTCTCTTTCAGCTCCCCCATTTCTGAGAAGTATAAAATCTTATAATTTATTATTACCAAAGGGGAAAGGTGGGAGGAGGGATAAATTAACAGTTTGGAATTAACACATACACACTGCTATGTATAAAATAGATCATCAACAAGGAACTACTGTATAGCACAGGGAACTACACTCAATATTGTGCAATAACCTATAAGGGGAAATAATCGGAAAAAGAACAGATATTTTTATTGACATCATCTATCAATGACAGTTAAAGTGTAACCTAAGGGAAGCCGGTGGTGAGTGCTTCTGACCCTGAAGACTTCAGTCATCTAAAGTTTGCACTCTGCCTACTTCCCAAGGCCCTTAATGAACATATGTGTAGCCGTAGCTTAAAAAACTCCCCAGTTTGGGTTTCGGGGAGACACTGATTTTGAAAAAGCCCTGGTGTTCTCCTTACATGAATGGGACTCTTCCTACTGCTAAAACATGTCTGTCACATCCAGAGGATGGTATACCGTCTGATCGGGAAGAGTTTGGAAAAGGCATCTCATCTCCTCATCTCCTGGTGCTCGGGTTCACCCCTCCAGCGTCTTTACTAACAGTCTCCCCACTTGGAGATGTCAACACTGTCAACATCCTGTTGCGTACAGTTTGGAATTTGTCCAGAGGATGAAGCGGAAGGATGAGGAACAATGAGAGACAAGTCCTAGGTGTTCAGACAGGCACATGTCACTCTAATTTCCAATCAGGAAGATGAATTGACCAAAGGCTAGGGTTGCCCATGGAAACAGTATAGGGCTTGAGGAAATCCCACTGCTTTGTGGCCAGTTCCCATAAACACAAGTTGAACAATGGAACTCAGGGGCAGTAAAATTCACGAAACTGCAGAGTTGAAAATATCTATCACTGAAAAATGTCTTGAGGAAAGTCAAAGAAAAGGATTGGCAAGCAAGGGAGAATGGCAGGAAAGGGATTTGAGGAGGTAGAAAGGACTCGCCATTAAGCACAAGAAAAGGGGCTGAACATTGCCAACATTGCAGTTGGCCAAAAAGGCTGTATGCGTTTTTTTCTGTATATATTCAAGAAAAGGGCATACACTTTTTTAGCCAACCAAACAGGTGGGCACTGGAAATCAATACTACAAAAGATATCACTTCACATCAGTCAGAAGAGCCATCCTCATAAAGTGTAAACGCCAGAAATGCAGGACAGGGCAAGGAGAAGAGGGAGCTCTGTGAGGCTTATAGTGGAAATTATATTGCCAATGGCCATTCTGGAGAAGTGTATTGTGTTTACTAAAGCATCTAAAAAATGAGCTACAGAGCATAGGGCACTTGCACTCATGGGCGTATATCTAGGGAAAAACAAAAATCGAGAGGACACAGGCACCCCAATGTTTACTGCCTCTCTGTTTAAAAGATCCTCGACTAGGATATAACTTAAATGTCTCTGGAGGGAAAAAATGGATAGAGATGTGGTACTTATGTAGAGTGGAATATTACTCAGCCTGGAAATCAATGAAATATGGCCAGTTGTAACAACTCCGGAGGAGTTACGTATGATCATTCTAAGTGACATAAATATGTAGAAAACACGCGTAAGGCTGCTAAACGGGAAAGGTGGGGAGGGGTGAGGCATCATCCAGGAGGTTGAAATTAGCAAAGATACCATTCCAAATACCAAACTGATAATCAACAAGGCCTACACGGTAGCTAAAAGAACTGCACTCAGCACACTCAAGTCACCGGAAAAGAATATCTATGACTGGTAAGAATCTGAAAAAGAAATTATTGATGTCTCTCTGTACGTGAATTAAGTGGATGTACAGCAGCAAGAAACAGAGCTTTGAAAATCAGCTGTAAACAACATAGTAATAAATTGAAAAAAATAAACGACAGAGAGACAGAGAAAACCTCTTACAACTTTTCCTCAGGGACGGTGATGCAACATGGATTGAACACATCTAGACCCACAGCAGGATGAGACATAAGGCTGGAAACTGTTCGCACTAAGAGAAATGTGAGGTTGGGTGAGGAAATGCACACCCTTTAAAGTAATACTACCTGGTACCCATTCAATGGGTCCCAAATCTGCAGGTTCAAGGAATCTTCCTACAGCTAAAACATGCATGGAAAACCCAGAGGACTGTACACCATGTGATCGGGAGATGTGTCTAAAATGCACCTCATTTATCCTCTCCTGGTGCTCCTGTTCATCATTCCAGCCACGTTACTTAGAATCTCCCCACTTAGAGAATCAGCACATTTAAACTTCTGTTTCACACATTTTGCAAATTGTGAGGAGGATGAACGGGAACAGGGGGAACCAATGAGAGAATAGTTGTAGGGGTTTGGACGGGCACATGTCACTCTAATTTCCCATTAAGAATAAGAATTAAAAAAAGGCTCAGCCCGCCTCGCCGAGCCAAAATAGGGCCTGAAGCAATCCTGCGGTTTTGAGGCCAGCTCACAAAAGAGCAACTTAAAAAATGGAGCTCAGGGTCACTGCAATTCACAAACCTGCAGAGTTATAAATGAAAACTAACGTCCAAAAATATGTTGAGGTAAGGCAAAGAAGAGGATCTGAATGCAAGACAGAATTGCAAGAAACAGATTTCAAGAGATAGATTGGACTCGCCTTTAAAGCACATGAAAAGCGGCAGAATTTCGACAATGATGCAGT
Organism: Leucopleurus acutus; assembly: GCF_964270905.1. Lineage (NCBI taxonomy): Eukaryota > Metazoa > Chordata > Mammalia > Artiodactyla > Delphinidae > Leucopleurus > Leucopleurus acutus. Next base: position 793,437 of record NW_028139202.1, read on the forward strand.
TGGCCCAAAAGGGAGTATGCGTTTTTTCCTGAATATATCCAGGAAAAAACGCATACGCACTTTATGGGCAAGCAAGCAAGCAAGCAATGCAAATGTGCACAACAAAGAAGTCTCATTTCCCACCGGTCAAAAGGGCCATCCGAAAAAATTGTAAAAACCAGAAATGCAGGACAGGCCATGGAGAACAGGGAGCCTTTATACGCTGATGGACAGTGTGTGAACTGCCGAGAGCCACTCTGGAGAAGTGTATGGTGGTTCCTAAATCATCTAAAACACAGAGCGACAGAGCATAGGGCACTTCCAATCACGGGAGTATATCTAGGGAAGTCTAAAAATCAACAAGACACAAGCACACCACAGTTTAGGGCTACTCTGTTTACAAGAACCTCAACTTCAGTACACCTTAAATATCCCAGGAAAGAGAACAATGGATAAAGAAAATGTGGTACTTATGTACAATGGAATATCTCTTCACCATGAAATCAATGTAATAAGGCTAGTAGAAGGATAAAGAGTGGATTGAGGTCCGATAATACTACTTGAAATAAGTCAAACAGAAAAAGAAACATATCATAAGATATCACTTATAGAGGGAGGATAAATATGGTTGCACAAAAAATGAATTACAAAACAGAACAGTGTCTCACATTTAGAAAACACACTTATGTCAGCTTAAGGGGAAAGGAGAGGTGGGGTGATGCATAAAACCAGAGTTTGAAATTAGCACAGATACCGTTCAATAAACCAAATAGGTATCAGACAAGATCTACACCTCGCTCAATGAACTGGCCTCAACACACCCTATACACCGCAGAGAAATATATCTGAGTAATAAGAATCTTAAAACCCATGTATTGATATATCTCCATAAGGGAATCAAGTGTGCGCAGAGCGGCACAAACACAGCAGTGAAAATGAGCTAAACCCCATTATAGAAATAAATTTTAAAACCAAAACGCAGAAACAATGAAAGAGAGAAAAATTCTTACAAAATTCGCTCAGGGGCTGTGATGCAACCTGGAATGACCACATATAAACCCACAGCTGGATAAGACATAAGGCTGGACACTTGGGGCTGAAAGGATTGGTGAGCTTTGGTGAGCAACTGCCGAAAGTTTAATGCAATACTTCATGCTACTTATTCCAAGGGTCCCAACACTCCAAGTTGAAGGGAATCTTCCTACAGCTAAACCATGCATGGGAAATCCAGCAGATGGTATACCATATGATCGGGAAAGGTTTCTAAAATGCACCTCATTTTCCTCTCCTGGGGCTCCGGATCAACATTCCAGCCACTTTACTAACAACATCTCCACATGGAGAGTCAATGCCTTTAAGTTCCGGTATCGCACAGTCTGCAGTTAGTGCGGAGGATGAATGGGAATAGGGGGAACCAGTGAGAAAATAGCTGTAGCGGTTTCAATGGGCACATGTCACTCTAATTTCACATCAGGAAGAAGAATTAACCAAAGGCAGAGCAAGGCGCCCCAGAAGAAGAATACGGCCTGAAGAAATCCTGTGGATATGAGGCAAGATCACAAAAATAAGAGCTGAAAAATGGAGCTAATGGCCACTGCAATTCAAAAACCTGCAGAGTTATAAAGGCCAACTATTTTCCAAAAGTATATTGAGGTAAGGCTATGAAGAGGCACTGAGAGCAAGGCAGAACTGCAGGAAACCGATTTCAGGAGGGAGACTGGAATTGCACTGAAAACATATGAAAAGACTCAGAACGTCGACAATGATGCACTTGGCCAAAAAGGGTGTATGCGTACTTTCCTGAATATATTCAGGAAGAAACGCATAGGCCCTTTCTGGCCAACCAAGCAGCTTGCAAAGGAAATTTGCACTACAATGAAGTCTCACTGCCCCCCGGTCAAAAGGCCTTCTGAAAAAAGTGTAAAATCCAGAAAGGCAGGACAGGCCATGGAGAACTGGGAGCCTTGTTATGCTGATGGGCGGGATGTAAATTGCCAGCAGCCACTCTGGAGAAGTGTATGGTGTTTCCTGAAACATCCAAAAAACAAAGCAACAGAGCCTAGGGCACTTCCACTTATGGTCCTATAGCTTAGGGAAATTAAAATCAAAAAGACACAGTCACCCCAAAGTTTCGGCGGGCTCTGTTTACAAGAACCTCGTTTACGGTACAGGTTCAATATCACAGAAAGCGAAAAATGGATAAAGAAGTTGTGGTACTTACGTACAATGCAATATCACTCAGCAATGAAATCTATGTCATCAGGCCCGTAGCAGCATAATGAGTGGATTCAGGTACGATGATTCTAAGTGAAATAAGTCACACAGAAAAAGAAACATCATAAGATATCACTACTACACGGAATGTAAACTTGGCTACACAAGAACTGAATTACAAAACAGAACAGGGCCTCAAATGTAGAAAACCAACTTATGCTTGCTTAAGGGGAAAGGTGAGTTGGGGTGCTTCATAAAACCAGAGATTGAAATTAGCACAGATACCGTTCCATAAGCCAAATATGTAATAGACAAGAGCTACACCTTGCTCAACGAAGTGGACTCAACACCCCATATTAAATGCCTAAGAATATACCTGACTAGTAAGAATCTTAAAACCTATGGATTTATATGTCTCTGAAAGAGAATCAAGCGTGTGTACAGCGGCATAAACGCAGCAGTGATAGGACTGGTGAGGTTCGGTGAGCAAATGCAGACCCTTTGAAGTCATATTGCATGGTACCCATTCCATGGGTCTCAACTCTCCATGTTTAAGGGATTCTTCCTTCAGCTAAAACATGCATGTGGAACCCAGAGTATGATCCACCGTGTGATCGGAAAACGTGTTCAAATGTGTCTCAGTTTTCGTCCCCTGGTACTCGGGTGCAACATTCCAGACGCTTTACTAACACTCCCCCACTTGGAGAGTCAGTGCCTTTAACCTCCTGTTTGGCCCAGTTTGCAATTTCTGTGGAAAATGAACAGGAATAGGGAGAACCAATGAGAGACTAGGTGGAGGTGTCTGGACGGGCAAATTTAACTCTCATTTCCCACCAGGAAGAGGGATTAACCAAAGGCGCAGCATGCCGTGCCAGAACCAAACTAGGGCCTGAAGCAATCCTGCGATGTTGCGGCCAGCTCACAAGAAAATGAGTAGAAGAAAGTAGCTCAGGGGCACTGTAATTCACAAACCTGCAGAGTTATAAATGACAGCTATCTTCCAAAAATATATTGAAGTAAGGGTGCCAAGAGGAGTTGAAAGCGGGGCAGAATTGCAGGAAACCGATTTCAGGAGGTAGACTGGAATTGCATGTAAAGCATAGGAAAAGAGGCAGAACGTCCACAATGATGCACTTGGCCAAAAAGGGCATATGCGTTTTTTCCTGAATATATTCAGGAAAAAACGCATACGCCCTTTTTGGCCAACCAAGCAAGCTTGCAAAGGAAATCTGCACTACAATGAAGTCTCACTGCCCCCCGGTCAAAAGGGCCATCTGAAAAAAGTGTAAAATCCAGAAAGGCAGGACAGGCCATGGAGAACTGGGAGCCTTGTTATGCTGATGGGCGGCATGTAAATTGCCAACAGCCACTCTGGAGAAGTGTATGGTGTTTCCTGAAACATCTAAAAAACAAAGCAACAGAGCCTAGGGCACTTCCACATATGGTCCTATAGCTTAGGGAAATTAAAATCAAAAAGACACAGCCACCCCAAATTTTGGGCCGGCTCTGTTTACAAGAACCTCGTTTACGGTACAAGTTCAGTATCACAGAAAGCAAAAAATGGATAAAGAAGTTGTGGTACTTACGTACAATGCAATATCACTCAGCAATGAAATCTATGTCATCAGGCCCGTAGCAGCATAATGAGTGGATTCAGGTACGATGATTCTAAGTGAAATAAGTCACACAGAAAAAGAAGCATCATAAGATATCACTAATACACGGAATGGAAACTTGGCTACAAAGGAACTGAATTACAAAACAGAACAGGGTGTCAAATGTAGAAAACCAACTTAGGCTTGCTTAAGGGGACGGATGAGTCGGGGTGCTGCATAAAACCAGAGATTGAAATTAGCACAGATACCGTTCCATAAGCCAAATATGTAATAGACAAGAGCTACTCCTTGCTCAACGAAGTGGACTCAACACCCCATATTAAACGCCTAAGAATATACCTGACTAGTAAGAATCTTAAAACCTATGGATTTATATGTCTCCGAAAGAGAATCAAGCGTGTGTACAGCGGCATAAGCGCAGCAGTGATAGGATTGGTGAGGTTCGGTGAGCAAATGCAGACCCTTTGAAGTCATATTGCATGGTACCCATTCCATGGGTCTCAACTCTCCAGGTTTAAGGGATTCTTCCTTCAGCTAAAACATGCATGTGGAACCCAGAGTATGATCCACCGTGTGATCGGAAAACGTGTTCAAATGTGTCTCAGTTTTCGTCCCCTGGTACTCGGGTGCAACATTCCAGATGCTTTACTAACACTCTCCCCACTTGGAGAGTCAGTGCCTTTAACCTCCTGTTTGGCCCAGTTTGCAATTTCTGTGGAAAATGAACAGGAATAGGGAGAACCAATGAGAGACTAGCTGGAGGTGTCTGGACGGGCAAATTTAACTTTCATTTCCCACCAGGAAGAGGAATTAACCAAAGGCTCAGCATGCGATGCCGGAACCAAACTAGGGCCTGAAGCAATCCTGCGGTGTTGCGGCCAGCTCACAAGAAAGCGAGTTGAAGAAAGGAGCTCAGGGGCACTGTAATTCACAAACCTGCAGTTATAAATGACAGCTATCGTCCAAAATATATTGAAGGAAGGCTGCCAAGAGGACTTGAAAGCGGGGCAGAATTGCAGGAAACCGATTTCAGGAGGTAGACTGGAATTGCATGTAAAGCATAGGAAAAGAGGCAGAACGTCCACAATGATGCACTTGGCCAAAAAGGGCGTATGCGTTTTTTCCTGAATATATTCAGGAAAAAACGCATACGCCCTTTTTGGCCAACCAAGCAAGCTTGCAAAGAAATCTGCACTACAATGAAGTCTCACTGCCCCCGGGTCAAAAGGGCTATCTGAAAAAAGTGTAAAATGCAGGAAGGCAGGACAGGCCATGGAGAACTGGGAGCCTTGTTATGCTGATCGGCGGGATGTAAATTGCCAACAGCCACTCTTGAGAAGTGTATGATGTTTCCTGAAACATCAAAAAAACAAAGCAACAGAGGCTAGGGCACTTCCACTTATGGTCCTATAGCTTAGGGAAATTAAAATCAAAAAGACACAGCCACCCCAAAGTTTGGGACGGCTCTGTTTACAAGAACCTCGTTTACGGTACAGGTTCAATATCACAGAAAGCGAAAAATGGATAAAGAAGTTGTGGTACTTACGTACAATGCAATATCACTCAGCAATGAAATCTATGTCATCAGGCCCGTAGCAGCATAATGAGTGGATTCAGGTACGATGATTCTAAGTGAAATAAGTCACACAGAAAAAGAAACATCATATGATATCACTACTACACGGAATGTAAACTTGATTACACAAGAACTGAATTACAAAACAGAACAGGGCCTCAAATGTAGAAAACCAACTTATGCTTGCTTAAGGGGAAAGGTGAGTTGGGGTGCTTCATAAAACCAGAGATTGAAATTAGCACAGATACCGTTCCATAAGCCAAATATGTAATAGAGAAGAGCTACTCGTTGCTCAACGAAGTGGACTCAACACCCCATATTAAACACCTAAGAATATACCTGACTAGTAAGAATCTTAAAACCTATGGATTTATATGTCTCCGAAAGAGAATCAAGCGTGTGTACAGTGGCATAAGCGCAGCAGTGATAGGATTGGTGAGGTTCGGTGAGCAAATGCAGACCCTTTGAAGTCATATTGCATGGTACCCATTCCATGGGTCTCAACTCTCCAGGTTTAAGGGATTCTTCCTTCAGCTAAAACATGCATGTGGAACCCAGAGTATGATCCACCGTGTGATCGGAAAACGTGTTCAAATGTGTCTCAGTTTTCATCCCCTGGTACTCGGGTGCAACATTCCAGATGCTTTACTAACACTCTCCCCACTTGGAGAGTCAGTGCCTTTAACCTCCTGTTTGGCCCAGTTTGCAATTTCTGTGGAAAATGAACAGGAATAGGGAGAACCAATGAGAGACTAGGTGGAGGTGTCCGGACGGGCAAATTTAACTCTCATTTCCCACCAGGAAGAGGAATTAACGAAAGGCTCAGCGTGCCATTCCGGAACCACACTAGGGCCTGAAGCAATCCTGCGGTGTTGCGGCCAGCTCAAAAGAAAGCGAGTTGAAGAAAGGAGCTCAGGGGCACTGTAATTCACAAACCTGCAGAGTTATAAATGACAGCCATCTTCCAAAAATATATTAAAGTAAGGCTGCCAAGAGGAGTTGAATGCGGGGCAGAATTGCAGGAAACCGATTTCAGGAGGTAGACTGGAATTGCATGTAAAGCATAGGAAAAGAGGCAGAACGTCCACAATGATGCACTTGGCCAAAAAGGGCGTATGCGTTTTTTCCTGAATATATTCAGGAAAAAACGCATACGCCCTTTTTGGCCAACCAAGCAAGCTTGCAAAGGAAATCTGCACTACAATGAAGTCTCACTGCCCCCCGGTCAAAAGGGCCATCTGAAAAAAGTGTAAAATCCAGACAGGCAGGACAGGCCATGGAGAACTGGGAGCCTTGTTATGCTGATGGGCGGGATGTAAATTGCCAACAGCCACTCTGGAGAAGTGTATGGTGTTTCCTGAAACATCCAAAAAACCAAGCAACAGAGCCTAGGGCATTTCCACTTATGGTCATATAGCTTAGGGAAATAATAATCAAAAAGACACAGCCTCCCCAAAGTTTGGGACGGCTCTGTTTACAAGAACCTCGTTTACGGTACAGGTTCAATATCACAGAAAGCGAAAAATGGATAAAGAAATTGTGGTACTTACGTACAATGCAATATCACTCAGCAATGAAATCTATGTCATCAGGCCTGTGACAGCATAATGAGTGGATTCAGGTATGATGATTCTAAGAGAAATAAATCACACAGAAAAAGAAACATCATAAGATATCACTACTACACGAATGTAAACTTGGCTACACAGGAACTGAATTACAAAACAGAACAGGGTGTCAAATGTAGAAAACCAACTTATGCTTGCTTAAGGGGAAAGGTGAGTTGGGGTGCTGCATAAAACCAGAGATTGAAATTAGCACAGATACCGTTCCATAAGCCAAATATATAATAGACAAGAGCTACTCCTTGCTCAATGAAGTGGACTCAACACCCCATATTAAACGCCTAACAATATACCTGACTAGTAAGAATCTTAAAACTTATGGATTTATATGTCTCCGAAAGAGAATCAAGGGTGTGTACAGCGGCATAAACACAGCAGTGATAGGATTGGTGAGGTTCGGTGAGCAAATGCAGACCCTTTGAAGTCATATTGTATGGTACCCATTCCATGGGTCTCAAAACTCCATGTTTAAGGGATTCTTCCTTCAGCTAAAACATGCATGTGGAAACCAGAGTATGATCCACCGTGTGATCGGGAAACGTGTTCAAATGTGTCTCAGTTTTCGTACCCTTTTACTCGGGTGCAACATTCCAGACGCTTTACTAACACTCTCCCCACTTGGAGAGTCAGTGCCTTTAAACTCCTGTTTGGCCCAGTTTGCAATTTCTGCGTAAGATGAACAGGAAGAGGGAGAACCAATGAGAGACTAGCTGGAGCTCTCTGGACAGGCAAATTTAACTCTCATTTCCCACCAGGAAGAGGAATTAACCAAAGGCTCAGCATGCGATGCCGGAACCAAACTAGGGCCTGAAGCAATCCTGCGGTGTTGCGGCCAGCTCACAAGAAAGCGAGTTGAAGAAAGGAGCTCAGGGGCACTGTAATTCACAAACCTGCAGAGTTATAAATGACAGCTATCGTCCAAAAATATATTGAAGGAAGGCTGCCAAGAGGAGTTGAAAGCAGGGCAGAATTGCAGGAAACCGATTTCAGGAGGTAGACTGGAATTGCATGTAAAGCATAGGAAAACAGGCAGAACGTCCACAATGATGCACTTGGCCAAAAAGGGCGTATGCGTTTTTTCCTGAATATATTCAGGAAAAAACGCATACGCCCTTTTTGGTCAACCAAGCAAGCTTGCAAAGGAAATCTGCACTACAATGAAGTCTCACTGCCCCCCGGTCAAAAGGGCCATCTGAAAAAAGTGTAAAATCCAGAAAGGCAGGACAGGCCATGGAGAACTGGGAGCCTTGTTATGCTGATGGGCGGGATGTAAATTGCCAGCAGCCACTCTGGAGAAGTGTATGGTGTTTCCTGAAACATCCAAAAAACCAAGCAACAGAGCCTAGGTCACTTCCACTTATGGTCCTATAGCTTAGGGAAATTAAAATCAAAAAGACACAGCCACCCCAAAGTTTGGGCCGGCTCTGTTTACAAGAACCTCGTTTACAGTACAAGTTCAATATCACAGAAAGCGAAAAATGGATAAAGAAGTTGTGGTACTTACGTACCATGCAATATCACTCAGCAATGAAATCTATGTCATCAGGCCTGTAGCAGCATAATGAGTGGATTCAGGTACGATGATTCTAAGTGAAATAAGTCACACAGAAAAAGAAACATCATAAGATATCACTACTACACGGAATGTAAACTTGGCTACACAAGAACTGAATTACAAAACAGAACAGGGCCTCAAATGTAGAAAACCAACTTATGCTTGCTTAAGGGGAAAGGTGAGTTGGGGTGCTTCATAAAACCAGAGATTGAAATTAGCACAGATACCGTTCCATAAGCCAAATATGTAATAGACAAGAGCTACTCCTTGCTCAACGAAGTGGACTCAACACCCCATATTAAACGCCTAAGAATATACCTGACTAGTAAGAATCTTAAAACCTATGGATTTATATGTCTCTGAAAGAGAATCAAGCGTGTGTACAGTGGCATAAGCGCAGCAGTGATAGGATTGGTGAGGTTCGGTGAGCAAATGCAGACCCTTTGAAGTCATATTGCATGGTACCCATTCCATGGGTCTCAACTCTCCAGGTTTAAGGGATTCTTCCTTCAGCTAAAACATGCATGTGGAACCCAGAGTATGATCCACCGTGTGATAGGAAAACGTGTTCAAATGTCTCTCAGTTTTCGTGCCCTGGTACTCGGGTGCAACATTCCAGATGCTTTACTAACACTCTCCCCACTTGGAGAGTCAGTGCCTTTAACCTCCTGTTTGGCCCAGTTTGCAATTTCTGTGGAAAATGAACAGGAATAGGGAGAACCAATGAGAGACTAGGTGGAGGTGTCCGGACGGGCAAATTTAACTCTCATTTCCCACCAGGAAGAGGAATTAACCAAAGGCTCAGCGTGCCATTCCAAAACCACACTAGGGCCAGACGGAATCCTGCGGTGTTGCGGCCAGCTCACAAGAAAGCGAGTTGAAGAAAGGAGCTCAGGGGCACTGTAATTCACAAACCTGCAGAGTTATAAATGACAGCCATCTTCCAAAAATATATTAAAGTAAGGCTGCCAGAGGAGTTGAAATCGGGGCAGAATTGCAGGAAACCGATTTCAGGAGGTAGACTGGAATTGCATGTAAAGCATAGGAAAAGAGGCAGAACGTCCACAATGATGCACTTGGCCAAAAAGGGCGTATCTGTTTTTTCCTGAATATATTTAGGAAAAAACGCATACGCCCTTTTTGGCCAACCAAGCAAGCTTGCAAAGGAAATCTGCACTACAATGAAGTCTCACTGCCCCCCGGTCAAAAGGGCCATCTGAAAAAAGTGTAAAATCCAGAAAGGCAGGACAGGCCATGGAGAACTGGGAGCCTTGTTATGCTGATGGGCGGGATGTAAATTGCCAACAGCCACTCTGGAGAAGTGTATGGTGTTTCCTGAAACATACAAAAAACCAAGCAACAGAGACTAGGGCATTTCCACTTATGGTCATATAGCTTAGGGAAATAATAATCAAAAAGACACAGCCTCCCCAAAGTTTGGGACGGCTCTGTTTACAAGAACCTCGTTTACGGTACAGGTTCAATATCGCAGAAAGCGAAAAATGGATAAAGAAATTGTGGTACTTACGTACAATGCAATATCACTCAGCAATGAAATCTATGTCATCAGGCCTGTGACAGCATAATGAGTGGATTCAGGTACGATGATTCTAAGAGAAATAAGTCACACAGAAAAAGAAACATCATAAGATATCACTACTACACGAATGTAAACTTGGCTACACAGGAACTGAATTACAAAACAGAACAGGGTGTCAAATGTAGAAAACCAACTTACGCTTGCTTAAGGGGAAAGGTGAGTTGGGGTGCTGCATAAAACCAGAGATTGAAATTAGCACAGATACCGTTCCATAAGACAAATATGTAATAGACAAGAGCTACTCCTTGCTCAACGAAGTGGACTCAACACCCCATATTAAACGCCTAACAATATACCTGACTAGTAAGAATCTTAAAACTTATGGATTTATATGTCTCCGAAAGAGAATCAAGGGTGTGTACAACGGCATAAACACAGCAGTGATAGGATTGGTGAGGTTCGGTGAGCAAATGCAGACCCTTTGAAGTCATATTGTATGGTACCCATTCCATGGGTCTCAAAACTCCATGTTTAAGGGATTCTTCCTTCAGCTAAAACATGCATGTGGAAACCAGAGTATGATCCACCGTGTGATCGGGAAACGTGTTCAAATGTGTCTCAGTTTTCGTCCCCTGGTACTCGGGTGCAACATACCAGACGCTTTACTAACACTCTCCCCACTTGGAGAGTCAGTGCCTTTAAACTCCTGTTTGGCCCAGTTTGCAATTTCCGCGTAAGATGAACAGGAAGAGGGAGAACCAAAGAGAGACTAGCTGGAGCTGTCTGGACAGGCAAATTTAACTCTCATTTCCCACCAGGAAGAGGAATTAACCAAAGGCTCAGCATGCGATGCCGGAACCAAACTAGGGCCTGAAGCAATCCTGCAGTGTTGCGGCCAGCTCACAAGAAAGCGAGTTGAAGAAAGGAGCTCAGCGGCACTGTAATTCACAAACCTGCAGAGTTATAAATGACAGCTATCGTCCAAAAATATATTGAAGGAAGGCTGCCAAGAGGACTTGAAAGCGGGGCAGAATTGCAGGAAACCGATTTCAGGAGGTAGACTGGAATTGCATGTAAAGCATAGGAAAAGAGGCAGAACGTCCACAATGATGCACTTGGCCAAAAAGGGCGTATGCGTTTTTTCCTGAATATATTCAGGAAAAAACGCATACGCCCTTTTTGGTCAACCAAGCAAGCTTGCAAAGGAAATCTGCACTACAATGGAGTCTCACTGCCCCCCGGTTAAAAGGGCCATCTGAAAAAAGTGTAAAATCCAGAAAGGCAGGACAGGCCATGGAGAACTGGGAGCCTTGTTATGCTGATGGGCGGGATGTAAATTGCCAGCAGCCACTCTGGAGAAGTGTATGGTGTTTCCTGAAACATCCAAAAAACCAAGCAACAGAGCCTAGGTCACTTCCACTTATGGTCCTATAGCTTAGGGAAATTAAAATCAAAAAGACACAGCCACCCCAAAGTTTGGGCCGGCTCTGTTTACAAGAACCTCGTTTACTGTACAAGTTCAATATCACAGAAAGCGAAAAATGGATAAAGAAGTTGTGGTACTTACGTACAATGCAATATCACTCAGCAATGAAATCTATGTCATCAGGCCCGTAGCAGCATAATGAGTGGATTCAGGTACGATGATTCTAAGTGAAATAAGTCACACAGAAAAAGAAACATCATAAGATATCACTACTACACGGAATGTAAACTTGGCTACACAAGAACTGAATTACAAAACAGAACAGGGCCTCAAATGTCGAAAACCAAATTATGCTTGCTTAAGGGGAAAGGTGAGTTGGGGTGCTTCATAAAACCAGAGATTGAAATTAGCACAGATACCGTTCCATAAGCCAAATATGTAATAGACAAGAGCTACTCCTTGCTCAACGAAGTGGACTCAACACCCCATATTAAACGCCTAAGAATATACCTGACTAGTAAGAATCTTAAAACCAATGGATTTATATGTCTCCGAAAGAGAATCAAGCGTGTGTACAGTGGCATAAGCGCAGCAGTGATAGGATTGGTGAGGTTCGGTGAGCAAATGCAGACCCTTTGAAGTCATATTGCATGGTACCCATTCCATGGGTCTCAACTCTCCAGGTTTAAGGGATTCTTCCTTCAGCTAAAGCATGCATGTGGAACCCAGAGTATGATCCACCGTGTGATCGGAAAACGTGTTCATATGTGTCTCAGTTTTCGTCCCCTGGTACTCGGGTGCAACATTCCAGATGCTTTACTAACACTCTCCCCACTTGGAGAGTCAGTGCCTTTAACCTCCTGTTTGGCCCAGTTTGCAATTTCTGTGGAAAATGAACAGGAATAGGGAGAACCAATGAGAGACTAGGTGGAGGTGTCCGGACAGGCAAATTTAACTCTCATTTCCCACCAGGAAGAGGAATTAACCAAAGGCTCAGCGTGCCATGCCAGAACCACACTAGGGCCCGAAGCAATCCTGCGGTGTTGCGGCCAGCTCACAAGAAAGCGAGTTGAAGAAAGGAGCTCAGGGGCACTGTAATTCACAAACCTGCAGAGTTATAAATGACAGCCATCTTCCAAAAATATATTAAAGTAAGCCTGCCAAGAGGAGTTGAAAGCGGGGCAGAATTGCAGGAAACCGATTTCAGGAGGTAGACTGGAATTGCATGTAAAGCATAGGAAAAGAGGCAGAACGTCCACAATGATGCACTTGGCCAAAAAGGGCGTATGCGTTTTTTCCTGAATATATTCAGGAAAAAACGCATACGCCCTTTTTGGCCAACCAAGCAAGCTTGAAAAGGAAATCTGCACTACAATGAAGTCTCACTGCCCCAGGGACAAAAGGGCCATCTGAAAAAAGTGTAAAATCCAGAAAGGCAGGACAGGCCATGGAGAACTGGGAGCCTTGTTATGCTGATGGGCGGGATGTAAATTGCCAGCAGCCACTCTGGAGAAGTGTATGGTGTTTCCTGAAACATCCAAAAAACCAAGCAACAGAGCCTAGGGCATTTCCACTTATGGTCCTATAGCTTAGGGAAATAATAATCAAAAAGAAACAGCCTCCCCAAAGTTTGGGACGGCTCTGTTTACAAGAACCCCGTTTACGGTACAGGTTCAATATCGCAGAAAGCGAAAAATGGATAAAGAAATTGTGGTACTTACGTACAATGCAATATCACTCAGCAATGAAATCTATGTCATCAGGCCCGTGACAGCATAATGAGTGGATTCAGGTATGATGACTCTAAGAGAAATAAGTCACACAGAAAAAGAAACATCATAAGATATCACTACTACACGGAATGTAAACTTGGCTACACAGAAACTGAATTACAAAACAGAACAGCGTCTCAAATGTAGAAAACCAACTTATGCTTGCTTAAGGGGAAAGGTGAGTTGGGGTGCGGCATAAAACCTCAGATTGAAATTAGCACAGATACCGTTCCATAAGCCAAATATGTAATAGACAAGAGCTACTCCTTGCTCAACGATGTGGACTCAACACCCAATATTAAACGCCTAAGAATATACCTGACTAGTAAGAATCTTAAAACCTATGGATTTATATGTCTCCGAAAGAGAATCAAGCGTGTATACAGCGGCATAAACGCAGCAGTGATAGGATTGGTGAGGTTCGGTGAGCAAATGCAGACCCTTTGAAGTCATATTGCATGGTACCCATTCCATGGGTCTCAACTCTCCAGGTTTAAGGGATTCTTCCTTCAGCTAAAACATGCATGTGGAACCCAGAGTATGATCCACGGTGTGATCGGGAAACGTATTCAAATGTGTCTCAGTTTTCGTCCCCTGGTACTCGGGTGCAACATTCCAGACGCTTTACTAACACTCTCCCCACTTGGAGAGTCAGTGCCTTTAACCTCTTGTTTGGCCCAGTTTGCAATTTCTGCGTAAGATAAACAGGAAGAGGGAGAACCAATGAGAGACTAGCTGGAGGTGTCTGGACGGGCAAATTTAACTCTCATTTCCCACCAGGAAGAGGAATTAACCAAAGGCTCAGCATGCGATGCCGGAACAAAACTAGGGCCTGAAGCAATCCTGCGGTGTTGCGGCCAGCTCACAAGAAAGCGAGTTGAAGAAAGGAGCTCAGGGGCACTGTAATTCACAAACCTGCAGTTACAAATGACAGCTATCGTCCAAAATATATTGAAGGAAAGCTTCCAAGAGGACTTGAAAGCGGGGCAGAATTGCAGGAAACTGATTTCAGGAGGTAGACTGGAATTGCATGTAAAGCATAGGAAAAGAGGCAGAACGTCCACAATGATGCCCTTGGCCAAAAAGGGCGTATGCGTTTTTTCCTGAATATATTCAGGAAAAAACGCATACGCCCTTTTTGGCCAACCAAGCAAGCTTGCAAAGGAAATCTGCACTACAATGAAGTCTCACTGCCCCCCGGTCAAAAGGGCCATCTGAAAAAAGTGTAAAATCCAGAAAGGCAGGACAGGCCATGGAGAACTGGGAGACTTGTTATGCTGATGGGCGGGATGTAAATTGCCAACAGCCACTCTGGAGAAGTGTATGGTGTTTCCTGAAACATCCAAAAAACCAAGCAACAGAGCCTAGGGCATTTCCACTTATGGTCGTATAGCTTAGGGAAATAATAATCAAAAAGACACAGCCTCCCCAAAGTTTGGGACGGCTCTGTTTACAAGAACCTCGTTTACGGTACAGGTTCAATATCGCAGAAAGCGAAAAATGGATAAAGAAATTGTGGTACTTACGTACAATGCAATATCACTCAGCAATGAAATCTATGTCATCAGGCCCGTGACAGCATAATGAGTGGATTCAGGTATGATGATTCTAAGAGAAATAAGTCACACAGAAAAAGAAACATCATAAGATATCACTACTACACGGAATGTAAACTTGGCTACACAGAAACTGAATTACAAAACAGAACAGCGTCTCAAATGTAGAAAACCAACTTATGCTTGCTTAAGGGGAAAGGTGAGTTGGGGTGCTTCATAAAACCAGAGATTGAAATTAGCACAGATACCGTTCCATAAGCCAAATATGTAATAGACACGAGCTACTCCTTGCTCAACGATGTGGACTCAACACCCAATATTAAACGCCTAAGAATATACCTGACTAGTAAGAATCTTACAACCTATGGATTTATATGTCTCCGAAAGAGAATCAAGCGTGTATACAGCGGCATAAACGCAGCAGTGATAGGATTGGTGAGGTTCGGTGAGCAAATGCAGACCCTTTGAAGTCATATTGCATGGTACCCATTCCATGGGTCTCAACTCTCCAGGTTTAAGGGATTCTTCCTTCAGCTAAAACATGCATGTGGAACCCAGAGTATGATCCACCGTGTGATCAGGAAACGTGTTCAAATGTGTGTCAGTTTTCGTCCCCTGGTACTCGGGTGCAACATTCCAGACGCTTTACTAACACTCTCCCCACTTGGAGAGTCAGTGCCTTTAATCTCCTGTTTGGCCCAGTTTGCAATTTCTGTGGAAAATGAACAGGAATAGGGAGAACCAATGAGAGACTAGGTGGAGGTGTCCGTACGGGCAAATTTAATTCTCATTTCCCACCAGGAAGAGGAATTAACCAAAGGCTCAGCGTGCCATGCTGGAACCACACTACGGCCCGAAGCAATCCTGCGGTGTTGCGGCCAGCTCACAAGAAAGCGAGTTGAAGAAAGGAGCTCAGGGGCACTGTAATTCACAAACCTGCAGAGTTATAAATGACAGCTATCTTCCAAAAATATATTGAAGGAAGGCTGCCAAGAGGACTTGAAAGCGGGGCGGAATTGCAGGAAACCGATTTCAGGAGGTAGACTGGAATTGCATGTAAAGCATAGGAAAAGAGGCAGAACATCCACAATGATGCACTTGGCCAAAAAGGGCGTATGCATTTTTTCCTGAATATATACAGTAAAAAACGCATACGCCCTTTTTGGTCAACCAAGCAAGCTTGCAAAGGAAATCTGCACTACAATGAAGTCTCACTGCCCCCCGGTCAAAAGGGCTATCTGAAAAAAGTGTAAAATCCAGAAAGGCAGGACAGGCCATGGAGAACTGGGAGCCTTGTTATGCTGATGGGCAGGATGTAAATTGCCAACAGCCTCTCTGGAGAAGTGTATGGTGTTTCCTGAAACATCCAAAAAACAAAGCAACAGAGCCTAGGGCACTTCCACTTATGGTCCTATAGCTTAGGGATATTAAAATCAAAAAGACACAGCCACCCCAAAGTTTGGGCCGGCTCTGTTTACAAGAACCTCGTTTACAGTACAAGTTCAATATCACAGAAAGCGAAAAATGGATAAAGAAGTTGTGGTACTTACGTACCATGCAATATCACTCAGCAATGAAATCTATGTCATCAGGCCTGTAGCAGCATAATGAGTGGATTCAGGTACGATGATTCTAAGTGAAATAAGTCACACAGAAAAAGAAACATCATAAGATATCACTACTACACGGAATGTAAACTTGGCTACACAAGAACTGAATTACAAAACAGAACAGGGCCTCAAATGTAGAAAACCAACTTATGCTTGCTTAAGGGGAAAGGTGAGTTGGGGTGCTTCATAAAACCAGAGATTGAAATTAGCACAGATACCGTTCCATAAGCCAAATATGTAATAGACAAGAGCTACTCCTTGCTCAACGAAGTGGACTCAACACCCCATATTAAACGCCTAAGAATATACCTGACTAGTAAGAATCTTAAAACCTATGGATTTATATGTCTCTGAAAGAGAATCAAGCGTGTGTACAGCGGCATAAGCGCAGCAGTGATAGGATTGGTGAGGTTCGGTGAGCAAATGCAGACCCTTTGAAGTCATATTGCATGGTACCCATTCCATGGGTCTCAACTCTCCAGGTTTAAGGGATTCTTCCTTCAGCTAAAACATGCATGTGGAACCCAGAGTATGATCCACCGTGTGATAGGAAAACGTGTTCAAATGTCTCTCAGTTTTCGTGCCCTGGTACTCGGGTGCAACATTCCAGATGCTTTACTAACACTCTCCCCACTTGGAGAGTCAGTGCCTTTAACCTCCTGTTTGGCCCAGTTTGCAATTTCTGTGGAAAATGAACAGGAATAGGGAGAACCAATGAGAGACTAGGTGGAGGTGTCCGGACGGGCAAATTTAACTCTCATTTCCCACCAGGAAGAGGAATTAACCAAAGGCTCAGCGTGCCATTCCAAAACCACACTAGGGCCAGACGGAATCCTGCGGTGTTGCGGCCAGCTCACAAGAAAGCGAGTTGAAGAAAGGAGCTCAGGGGCACTGTAATTCACAAACCTGCAGAGTTATAAATGACAGCCATCTTCCAAAAATATATTAAAGTAAGGCTGCCAGAGGAGTTGAAATTGGGGCAGAATTGCAGGAAACCGATTTCAGGAGGTAGACTGGAATTGCATGTAAAGCATAGGAAAAGAGGCAGAACGTCCACAATGATGCACTTGGCCAAAAAGGGCGTATCTGTTTTTTCCTGAATATATTTAGGAAAAAACGCATACGCCCTTTTTGGCCAACCAAGCAAGCTTGCAAAGGAAATCTGCACTACAATGAAGTCTCACTGCCCCCCGGTCAAAAGGGCCATCTGAAAAAAGTGTAAAATCCAGAAAGGCAGGACAGGCCATGGAGAACTGGGAGCCTTGTTATGCTGATGGGCGGGATGTAAATTGCCAACAGCCACTCTGGAGAAGTGTATGGTGTTTCCTGAAACATCCAAAAAACCAAGCAACAGAGACTAGGGCATTTCCACTTATGGTCATATAGCTTAGGGAAATAATAATCAAAAAGACACAGCCTCCCCAAAGTTTGGGACGGCTCTGTTTACAAGAACCTCGTTTACGGTACAGGTTCAATATCGCAGAAAGCGAAAAATGGATAAAGAAATTGTGGTACTTACGTACAATGCAATATCACTCAGCAATGAAATCTATGTCATCAGGCCTGTGACAGCATAATGAGTGGATTCAGGTACGATGATTCTAAGAGAAATAAGTCACACAGAAAAAGAAACATCATAAGATATCACTACTACACGAATGTAAACTTGGCTACACAGGAACTGAATTACAAAACAGAACAGGGTGTCAAATGTAGAAAACCAACTTACGCTTGCTTAAGGGGAAAGGTGAGTTGGGGTGCTGCATAAAACCAGAGATTGAAATTAGCACAGATACCGTTCCATAAGACAAATATGTAATAGACAAGAGCTACTCCTTGCTCAACGAAGTGGACTCAACACCCCATATTAAACGCCTAACAATATACCTGACTAGTAAGAATCTTAAAACTTATGGATTTATATGTCTCCGAAAGAGAATCAAGGGTGTGTACAACGGCATAAACACAGCAGTGATAGGATTGGTGAGGTTCGGTGAGCAAATGCAGACCCTTTGAAGTCATATTGTATGGTACCCATTCCATGGGTCTCAAAACTCCATGTTTAAGGGATTCTTCCTTCAGCTAAAACATGCATGTGGAAACCAGAGTATGATCCACCGTGTGATCGGGAAACGTGTTCAAATGTGTCTCAGTTTTCGTCCCCTGGTACTCGGGTGCAACATACCAGACGCTTTACTAACACTCTCCCCACTTGGAGAGTCAGTGCCTTTAAACTCCTGTTTGGCCCAGTTTGCAATTTCCGCGTAAGATGAACAGGAAGAGGGAGAACCAAAGAGAGACTAGCTGGAGCTGTCTGGACAGGCAAATTTAACTCTCATTTCCCACCAGGAAGAGGAATTAACCAAAGGCTCAGCATGCGATGCCGGAACCAAACTAGGGCCTGAAGCAATCCTGCAGTGTTGCGGCCAGCTCACAAGAAAGCGAGTTGAAGAAAGGAGCTCAGCGGCACTGTAATTCACAAACCTGCAGAGTTATAAATGACAGCTATCGTCCAAAAATATATTGAAGGAAGGCTGCCAAGAGGACTTGAAAGCGGGGCAGAATTGCAGGAAACCGATTTCAGGAGGTAGACTGGAATTGCATGTAAAGCATAGGAAAAGAGGCAGAACGTCCACAATGATGCACTTGGCCAAAAAGGGCGTATGCGTTTTTTCCTGAATATATTCAGGAAAAAACGCATACGCCCTTTTTGGTCAACCAAGCAAGCTTGCAAAGGAAATCTGCACTACAATGAAGTCTCACTGCCCCCCGGTTAAAAGGGCCATCTGAAAAAAGTGTAAAATCCAGAAAGGCAGGACAGGCCATGGAGAACTGGGAGCCTTGTTATGCTGATGGGCGGGATGTAAATTGCCAGCAGCCACTCTGGAGAAGTGTATGGTGTTTCCTGAAACATCCAAAAAACCAAGCAACAGAGCCTAGGTCACTTCCACTTATGGTCCTATAGCTTAGGGAAATTAAAATCAAAAAGACACAGCCACCCCAAAGTTTGGGCCGGCTCTGTTTACAAGAACCTCGTTTACTGTACAAGTTCAATATCACAGAAAGCGAAAAATGGATAAAGAAGTTGTGGTACTTACGTACAATGCAATATCACTCAGCAATGAAATCTATGTCATCAGGCCCGTAGCAGCATAATGAGTGGATTCAGGTACGATGATTCTAAGTGAAATAAGTCACACAGAAAAAGAAACATCATAAGATATCACTACTACACGGAATGTAAACTTGGCTACACAAGAACTGAATTACAAAACAGAACAGGGCCTCAAATGTCGAAAACCAAATTATGCTTGCTTAAGGGGAAAGGTGAGTTGGGGTGCTTCATAAAACCAGAGATTGAAATTAGCACAGATACCGTTCCATAAGCCAAATATGTAATAGACAAGAGCTACTCCTTGCTCAACGAAGTGGACTCAACACCCCATATTAAACGCCTAAGAATATACCTGACTAGTAAGAATCTTAAAACCAATGGATTTATATGTCTCCGAAAGAGAATCAAGCGTGTGTACAGTGGCATAAGTACAGCAGTGATAGGATTGGTGAGGTTCGGTGAGCAAATGCAGACCCTTTGAAGTCATATTGCATGGTACCCATTCCATGGGTCTCAACTCTCCAGGTTTAAGGGATTCTTCCTTCAGCTAAAGCATGCATGTGGAACCCAGAGTATGATCCACCGTGTGATCGGAAAACGTGTTCATATGTGTCTCAGTTTTCGTCCCCTGGTACTCGGGTGCAACATTCCAGATGCTTTACTAACACTCTCCCCACTTGGAGAGTCAGTGCCTTTAACCTCCTGTTTGGCCCAGTTTGCAATTTCTGTGGAAAATGAACAGGAATAGGGAGAACCAATGAGAGACTAGGTGGAGGTGTCCGGACAGGCAAATTTAACTCTCATTTCCCACCAGGAAGAGGAATTAACCAAAGGCTCAGCGTGCCATGCCAGAACCACACTAGGGCCCGAAGCAATCCTGCGGTGTTGCGGCCAGCTCACAAGAAAGCGAGTTGAAGAAAGGAGCTCAGGGGCACTGTAATTCACAAACCTGCAGAGTTATAAATGACAGCCATCTTCCAAAAATATATTAAAGTAAGCCTGCCAAGAGGAGTTGAAAGCGGGGCAGAATTGCAGGAAACCGATTTCAGGAGGTAGACTGGAATTGCATGTAAAGCATAGGAAAAGAGGCAGAACGTCCACAATGATGCACTTGGCCAAAAAGGGCGTATGCGTTTTTTCCTGAATATATTCAGGAAAAAACGCATACGCCCTTTTTGGCCAACCAAGCAAGCTTGAAAAGGAAATCTGCACTACAATGAAGTCTCACTGCCCCACGGACAAAAGGGCCATCTGAAAAAAGTGTAAAATCCAGAAAGGCAGGACAGGCCATGGAGAACTGGGAGCCTTGTTATGCTGATGGGCGGGATGTAAATTGCCAGCAGCCACTCTGGAGAAGTGTATGGTGTTTCCTGAAACATCCAAAAAACCAAGCAACAGAGCCTAGGGCATTTCCACTTATGGTCCTATAGCTTAGGGAAATAATAATCAAAAAGAAACAGCCTCCCCAAAGTTTGGGACGGCTCTGTTTACAAGAACCCCGTTTACGGTACAGGTTCAATATCGCAGAAAGCGAAAAATGGATAAAGAAATTGTGGTACTTACGTACAATGCAATATCACTCAGCAATGAAATCTATGTCATCAGGCCCGTGACAGCATAATGAGTGGATTCAGGTATGATGACTCTAAGAGAAATAAGTCACACAGAAAAAGAAACATCATAAGATATCACTACTACACGGAATGTAAACTTGGCTACACAGAAACTGAATTACAAAACAGAACAGCGTCTCAAATGTAGAAAACCAACTTATGCTTGCTTAAGGGGAAAGGTGAGTTGGGGTGCGGCATAAAACCTCAGATTGAAATTAGCACAGATACCGTTCCATAAGCCAAATATGTAATAGACAAGAGCTACTCCTTGCTCAACGATGTGGACTCAACACCCAATATTAAACGCCTAAGAATATACCTGACTAGTAAGAATCTTAAAACCTATGGATTTATATGTCTCCGAAAGAGAATCAAGCGTGTATACAGCGGCATAAACGCAGCAGTGATAGGATTGGTGAGGTTCGGTGAGCAAATGCAGACCCTTTGAAGTCATATTGCATGGTACCCATTCCATGGGTCTCAACTCTCCAGGTTTAAGGGATTCTTCCTTCAGCTAAAACATGCATGTGGAACCCAGAGTATGATCCACGGTGTGATCGGGAAACGTATTCAAATGTGTCTCAGTTTTCGTCCCCTGGTACTCGGGTGCAACATTCCAGACGCTTTACTAACACTCTCCCCACTTGGAGAGTCAGTGCCTTTAACCTCTTGTTTGGCCCAGTTTGCAATTTCTGCGTAAGATAAACAGGAAGAGGGAGAACCAATGAGAGACTAGCTGGAGGTGTCTGGACGGGCAAATTTAACTCTCATTTCCCACCAGGAAGAGGAATTAACCAAAGGCTCAGCATGCGATGCCGGAACAAAACTAGGGCCTGAAGCAATCCTGCGGTGTTGCGGCCAGCTCACAAGAAAGCGAGTTGAAGAAAGGAGCTCAGGGGCACTGTAATTCACAAACCTGCAGTTACAAATGACAGCTATCGTCCAAAATATATTGAAGGAAAGCTTCCAAGAGGACTTGAAAGCGGGGCAGAATTGCAGGAAACTGATTTCAGGAGGTAGACTGGAATTGCATGTAAAGCATAGGAAAAGAGGCAGAACGTCCACAATGATGCCCTTGGCCAAAAAGGGCGTATGCGTTTTTTCCTGAATATATTCAGGAAAAAACGCATACGCCCTTTTTGGCCAACCAAGCAAGCTTGCAAAGGAAATCTGCACTACAATGAAGTCTCACTGCCCCCCGGTCAAAAGGGCCATCTGAAAAAAGTGTAAAATCCAGAAAGGCAGGACAGGCCATGGAGAACTGGGAGACTTGTTATGCTGATGGGCGGGATGTAAATTGCCAACAGCCACTCTGGAGAAGTGTATGGTGTTTCCTGAAACATCCAAAAAACCAAGCAACAGAGCCTAGGGCATTTCCACTTATGGTCGTATAGCTTAGGGAAATAATAATCAAAAAGACACAGCCTCCCCAAAGTTTGGGACGGCTCTGTTTACAAGAACCTCGTTTACGGTACAGGTTCAATATCGCAGAAAGCGAAAAATGGATAAAGAAATTGTGGTACTTACGTACAATGCAATATCACTCAGCAATGAAATCTATGTCATCAGGCCTGTGACAGCATAATGAGTGGATTCAGGTATGATGATTCTAAGAGAAATAAGTCACACAGAAAAAGAAACATCATAAGATATCACTACTACACGGAATGTAAACTTGGCTACACAGAAACTGAATTACAAAACAGAACAGCGTCTCAAATGTAGAAAACCAACTTATGCTTGCTTAAGGGGAAAGGTGAGTTGGGGTGCGGCATAAAACCACAGATTGAAATTAGCACAGATACCGTTCCATAAGCCAAATATGTAATAGACACGAGCTACTCCTTGCTCAACGATGTGGACTCAACACCCAATATTAAACGCCTAAGAATATACCTGACTAGTAAGAATCTTACAACCTATGGATTTATATGTCTCCGAAAGAGAATCAAGCGTGTATACAGCGGCATAAATGCAGCAGTGATAGGATTGGTGAGGTTCGGTGAGCAAATGCAGACCCTTTGAAGTCATATTGCATGGTACCCATTCCATGGGTCTCAACTCTCCAGGTTTAAGGGATTCTTCCTTCAGCTAAAACATGCATGTGGAACCCAGAGTATGATCCACGGTGTGATCGGGAAACGTATTCAAATGTGTCTCAGTTTTCGTCCCCTGGTACTCGGGTGCAACATTCCAGACGCTTTACTAACACTCTCCCCACTTGGAGAGTCAGTGCCTTTAACCTCTTGTTTGGCCCAGTTTGCAATTTCTGCGTAAGATAAACAGGAAGAGGGAGAACCAATGAGAGACTAGCTGGAGGTGTCTGGACGGGCAAATTTAACTCTCATTTCCCACCAGGAAGAGGAATTAACCAAAGGCTCAGCATGCGATGCCGGAACAAAACTAGGGCCTGAAGCAATCCTGCGGTGTTGCGGCCAGCTCACAAGAAAGCGAGTTGAAGAAAGGAGCTCAGGGGCACTGTAATTCACAAACCTGCAGTTACAAATGACAGCTATCGTCCAAAATATATTGAAGGAAAGCTTCCAAGAGGACTTGAAAGCGGGGCAGAATTGCAGGAAACTGATTTCAGGAGGTAGACTGGAATTGCATGTAAAGCATAGGAAAAGAGGCAGAACGTCCACAATGATGCCCTTGGCCAAAAAGGGCGTATGCGTTTTTTCCTGAATGTATTCAGGAAAAAACGCATACGCCCTTTTTGGCCAACCAAGCAAGCTTGCAAAGGAAATCTGCACTACAATGAAGTCTCACTGCCCCCCGGTCAAAAGGGCCATCTGAAAAAAGTGTAAAATCCAGAAAGGCAGGACAGGCCATGGAGAACTGGGAGACTTGTTATGCTGATGGGCGGGATGTAAATTGCCAACAGCCACTCTGGAGAAGTGTATGGTGTTTCCTGAAACATCCAAAAAACCAAGCAACAGAGCCTAGGGCATTTCCACTTATGGTCGTATAGCTTAGGGAAATAATAATCAAAAAGACACAGCCTCCCCAAAGTTTGGGACGGCTCTGTTTACAAGAACCTCGTTTACGGTACAGGTTCAATATCGCAGAAAGCGAAAAATGGATAAAGAAATTGTGGTACTTACGTACAATGCAATATCACTCAGCAATGAAATCTATGTCATCAGGCCTGTGACAGCATAATGAGTGGATTCAGGTATGATGATTCTAAGAGAAATAAGTCACACAGAAAAAGAAACATCATAAGATATCACTACTACACGGAATGTAAACTTGGCTACACAGAAACTGAATTACAAAACAGAACAGCGTCTCAAATGTAGAAAACCAACTTATGCTTGCTTAAGGGGAAAGGTGAGTTGGGGTGCGGCATAAAACCACAGATTGAAATTAGCACAGATACCGTTCCATAAGCCAAATATGTAATAGACACGAGCTACTCCTTGCTCAACGATGTGGACTCAACACCCAATATTAAACGCCTAAGAATATACCTGACTAGTAAGAATCTTACAACCTATGGATTTATATGTCTCCGAAAGAGAATCAAGCGTGTATACAGCGGCATAAACGCAGCAGTGATAGGATTGGTGAGGTTCGGTGAGCAAATGCAGACCCTTTGAAGTCATATTGCATGGTACCCATTCCATGGGTCTCAACTCTCCATGTTTAAGGGATTCTTCCTTCAGCTAAAACATGCATGTGGAACCCAGAGTATGATCCACCGTGTGATCAGGAAACGTGTTCAAATGTGTGTCAGTTTTCGTCCCCTGGTACTCGGGTGCAACATTCCAGACGCTTTACTAACACTCTCCCCACTTGGAGAGTCAGTGCCTTTAATCTCCTGTTTGGCCCAGTTTGCAATTTCTGTGGAAAATGAACAGGAATAGGGAGAACCAATGAGAGACTAGGTGGAGGTGTCCGTACGGGCAAATTTAATTCTCATTTCCCACCAGGAAGAGGAATTAACCAAAGGCTCAGCGTGCCATGCTGGAACCACACTACGGCCCGAAGCAATCCTGCGGTGTTGCGGCCAGCTCACAAGAAAGCGAGTTGAAGAAAGGAGCTCAGGGGCACTGTAATTCACAAACCTGCAGAGTTATAAATGACAGCTATCTTCCAAAAATATATTGAAGGAAGGCTGCCAAGAGGACTTGAAAGCGGGGCGGAATTGCAGGAAACCGATTTCAGGAGGTAGACTGGAATTGCATGTAAAGCATAGGAAAAGAGGCAGAACATCCACAATGATGCACTTGGCCAAAAAGGGCGTATGCATTTTTTCCTGAATATATACAGTAAAAAACGCATACGCCCTTTTTGGTCAACCAAGCAAGCTTGCAAAGGAAATCTGCACTACAATGAAGTCTCACTGCCCCCCGGTCAAAAGGGCTATCTGAAAAAAGTGTAAAATCCAGAAAGGCAGGACAGGCCATGGAGAACTGGGAGCCTTGTTATGCTGATGGGCAGGATGTAAATTGCCAACAGCCTCTCTGGAGAAGTGTATGGTGTTTCCTGAAACATCCAAAAAACAAAGCAACAGAGCCTAGGGCACTTCCACTTATGGTCCTATAGCTTAGGGATATTAAAATCAAAAAGACACAGCCACCCCAAAGTTTGGGATGGCTCTGTTTACAAGAACCTCATTTACGGTACAAGTTCAATATCACAGAAAGTGAAAAATGGATAAAGAAGTTGTGGTACTTACGTACAATGCAATATCACTCAGCAATGAAATCTATGTCATCAGGCCCATAGCAGCATAATGAGTGGATTCAGGTACGATGATTCTAAGTGAAATAAATCACACAGAAAAAGAAACATCATAAGATATCACTACTACACGGAATGTAAACTTGGCTACACAGGAACTGAATTACAAAACAGAACAGGGTCTAAAATGTAGAAAACCAACTTATGCTTGCTTAAGGGGAAAGGTGAGTTGGGGTGCGGCATAAAATCAGAGATTGAAATTAGCACAGATACTGTTCCATAAGCCAAATATGTAATAGACAAGAGCTACTCCTTGCTCAACGAAGTGGACTCAACACCCCATATTAAACGCCTAAGAATATACCTGACTAGTAAGAATCTTAAAACCTATGGATTTATATGTCTCCGAAAGAGAATCAAGCATGTGTACAGTGTCATAAACGCAGCAGTGATAGGATTGGTGAGGTTCGGTTAGCAAATGCAGACTCTTTGAAGTCATATTGCATGGTACCCATTCCATGGGTCTCAACTCTCCAGGTTTAAGGGATTCTTCCTTCAGCTAAAACATGCATGTGGAACCCAGAGTATGATCCACCGTGTGATCCGGAAACGTGTTCAAATGTGTCTCAGTTTTCATCCCCTGGTACTCGGGTGCAACATTCCAGACGCTTTACTAACACTCTCCCCACTTGGAGAGTCAGTACCTTTAACCTCCTGTTTGGCCCAGTTTGCAATTTCTTCGGAAGATGAACAGGAATAAGGAAAAACAATGGGAGACTATCTGTAGGTGTCTGGACGGGCATATTTAACTCTCATTTCCCACCAGGAAGATAAATGAACCAAAGGCTCCGTGTGCCATGCTGGAACTAGATTAGGGCCTGAGGAGATCCTGCGGTGTTGTGGCCAGCTCACAAGAAAGCGAGTTGAAGAAAGGAGCTCAGGGGCACTGTAATTCAGAAACCTGCGGAGTTATAAATGACAGCTATCATCCAAAATTATACTGAAGTAAGGCTGCGAAGAGGACTTGAATGCGGGGCAGAATTGCTGGAAACTGATTTCAGAACGTACACGGGAGTAGCTCTTAAAGCATAGGAAAAGAGACAGAACTTGGAAAATAATGCACTTGGCAAAAAAGGGCATATGTGTTTTATCCAGAGCTCTCATAACTGAGGGGAGGAGATTCCCAGCAGGCTCCAACTGCCACCTGAGGGCTCACATTGCCAAGGCAACGTGAGCATGCCAGGCAGGAGTTACCTCACAGCAGAGGTCCCACCTCACAGAAGGGTGAGAAACCCAGCCAACATCAGACTCTCACCAGAGGGCCCACATCACCAAGGGGATGGGAACCAGGCAGGAGTGTCTTCACATCAGTGGGGCCACATCATCGAAAGCTGAGGTACTCAGCACATGTGTCCTCAAACCAGAGGACCCACATCACCAAGGACCTCGGAGTGAGGCAGGCAGGAGTAGCCTCACAACACTGGGCACATAGAATAAAAACGTGAGGAATCCAGCAGTTGGAACCTCCCAGCAGGCGGCCCAGAGCACCGAGGCTATGGGATCCAGGCCACAGTGAACTCACAGAAGAGGGCCCATGTCATGAAACTGAGCAACCCAGCCATTGGGACCTCAGAGCAGGAGGCCCACATCCCCATGGGGATGGAATTCTGGTAGGAGTGTCCTCGCACCACTGAGAACGTATCAGAAAATTTTGGGCGACCAGCAGTTAGGGCCTGACGCCAGAGGACCCTCATCACCAAGGGAAGGAGGCTCCCAGCAGGCTCCAACTGCCACCAGAGGGCTGATGTCGTCAAGGCGATGTGTGCCAACCAGGCACGAATGACCTCACAGCAGAGGGCCCACCTCAGAGAAGTGTGACGAACCCAGTCAGGATCAGACTCGCACCAGAGGGCCCACATCACCAAATGGATTGGAACCAGGCAGGAGTGTCCTCACATGAGTAGGGCCACATCATCTAAAGGTGAGGAACCCAGAACATGTGGCTTCAAACCATAGGACACCCATCACCAAGGGGCTGGGAGTGAGGCAGGCAGGAGGAGCCTCATAACAGAGGGCCCAAAAATAAGAAAGGTGAGGAATCCAGCAGTTGGAACCTCCCAGCAGGCGGCCCAGAGCACAGAGGCTAGAGGAACCAGGCCAGAGTGAACTAACACCAGACAGCCCACATCATGAAACTGTGAGCAACCCAGACATTGGGACCTCAGAGCAGAAGGCCCACATCCCCATGGTGATGGGAACATGACAGGAGTGTCCTGGCATCACTGGGCTCACATCAGAAAACGTGGGGTGCTCAGAAGTTAGGGCCTGACGCTAGAGGGCACTCATCACCGAGAGGAGGAGGCTCCCAGCAGGCTCCAGCTGCCACCAGAGGGCCAACGTCGCCAAGGCGATGTGTGCCAGCCTGGCAGGAGTGACCTCACAGCAGAGGGCCCACCTCACAGAAGGGTGAGGAACACAGCCAGGATCAGACTCTCACCAGAGGGCCCACAACACCAAGGGGATGGGAACCAGTCAGGACTGTCCTCCCACCAGTGGGACAACATCATCGAAAGGTGAGGATCCCAGCACATGTGTCCTCAAACCAGAGGAACCACATCACCAAGGGGTTCGGAATGAGGCTGGCAGGACTGGCCTCACAACACAGGGTCCATAGAATATAAAAGTTGAGGAATCCAGCAGTTGGAACCTCCTAGCAAGTGGCCCAGAGCACCGAGGCTATGGGATCCAGGCCACAGTGAACTCACAGCAGAGGGCCCACATCATGAACCTGTGAGCAGCCCAGCTGTTGGGACCTCAGAACAGAAGACCCACATCCCCATTGGGATGGGAACCTGGCAGGAGTGGCTTTGCACCACTTAGCACATATCAGAAAATGTTAGGAGCCCAGCAGTTAGGGCCTGATGCCAGGGGGCCCTCATAACTGAGGGGAGGAGACTCCCAGCAGGTTCCAACTGCCAACAGAGGGCCCACGTCTACAAGGTGGCATGCACCAGCCAGGCAGTAGTGACCTCACAGCAGAGGGCCTATCTCACAGAAGGGTGAGGAACCGAGGCAGGATGAGACTCTCACCAGAGGGCCCACAACACCAAGGGGATGGGAACCAGTCAGGACTGTCCTCCTACCAGTGGGGCCACATCATCGAAAGGTGAGGAACCCAGCACATGTGGCCTCATATCAGAGGACATACGTCACAAAGGGGATGGGAGTGAGGCAGGTAGGAGTAGCCTAAAAACAGAGGGCCCAAAGAATAAAAAAAGTGAGGAATCCAGCATTTGGAACCTCCCAGCAGGCGGCCGAGAGCACAGAAGCTATGGGATGCAGGCAGGAGTTAACTAACACCAGAGAGCCCACATCATGAAACTGTGAGCAACCCAGGCATTGGGACCTCAGAGCAGAAAGCCCACATCCCCATGGGGATGGGAACCTGACAGGAGTGTCCTGGCATCACTGGGCTCACATCAGAAAACGTGGGGAGCCCAGCAGTTAGAGCCTGATGCTAGAGGGCCGTCATCACCGAGGGCAGGAGGCTCCCAGCAGGTTCCATGTGCCAACAGAGGGCCCACGTCGCCAAGGTGATGTGTGCAAGTCAGGCAGGATTGACCTCACAGCAGAGGGCCTACCTCACAGAAGAGTGAGGAACCCAGCCAGGATAAGACTGTCACCAGAAGGCCCACATCACCAAGGGGATGGGAACCAGGCAGGAGTGTCCTCACACCAGTGGGGCCACATCATTGAAAGTTGCCTAACCCAGCACATGTGGCCTCAAACCAGAAGACCCACATCACGAAGGGGTTGCGAGTGAGGCAGGCAGGAGGAGCATCACAACACAGGACCCATAGAATACAAAAGTTGAGGAATCGAGCAGTTGGAACCTCCCAGCAGGCAGCCAAGACCACAGAGGCTATGGGATCCAGGCCACAGTGAACTAACACCAGAGAGCCCACATCATGAAATTGTGATCAACCCAGCCGTTGGAACCTCAGAGCAGAAGGCCCACATCCCCATGGGGATGGGAACCTAAGAGGAGTGCTTGAGCAACACTGGGCTCACTAAGAAAAGTTGGGGAGCCCAGCAGTTAGGGCCTGACGTCAGAGGGCCCTCATCACAGAGCTGAGGAGGCTCCCAGCAGGGTCCAATTGCCACCAGAGGGCTCATGTCAACAAGGCGAGGTGAGCAACCCAGGCAAGAGTTACCTGATAGTAGAGGGCCCACCTCACAGATGGGTGAGGAACCCAGCCAGGATCAGACTCTCACCAGAGCGCCCACATCACAAAGGGGATGGGACCCAGTCAGGATTATCCTCACACCAGTGGGGCCTCATCATCTTAAGGTGAGGAACCCAGCACATGTGTCCTCAAACCAGAGGACCCACATCACCAAGGGCCTTGGAGTGAGGCAGGCAGGAGTAGCCTCACAACACAGGGCACATAATATAAAAAACGTGAGGATTCCAGCATTTAGACCTTCCAGCAGGCGGCCCAGAACACCGAGGCTATGGGATCCAGGCCACAGTGAACTCACAGCAGAGGGCCCACATCACAAAACTGTGAGCAACCCAGGAGTTGAGACCTCAGCGCAGAAGGACCACATCCCCATGGGAATGGGAACCTGGCTGGAGTGTCCTCGCACCACTGGGCGCACATCAGAAAATGTGGGGAGCCCACCATTTAGGGCCTGACGCCAGAGGGCCGTCATCACCGAGAGGAGGAGGCGCCCTGCACGCTCCAACTGCCACCAGAGGGCTCACGTCTCCAAGGTGACGTGTGCCAGCCAGGCAGGAGTGACCTCACAGCAGAGGGCCTACCTCACAGAACGTTGAGGAACCCAGCCAGGATTAGACTCTCGCCAGAGGGCCCACCTCACCAAGGGGATGGGAACCAGGCAGGAGTGTCCTCACACGAGTGGGGTCACATCATCGAAAGGTGAGGAACGCAGCACATGTGGCCTCAAGCCATAGGACAGTCATCACCAAGGGGCTGGCAGTGAGGCAGGCAGGAGGAGCCTCACAACAGAGGGCACATAGAATAAAAAAGTTGAGGAATCCAGCAGTTGGAACCTCCCAGCAGGCGGCTCAGAGCACCGATGATAAGGGATCCTTGCCGGAGTGAACTCACAGCAGAGGGCCCACATCATGGTACTGTGAGCAAGCCAGCCGTTTTGACCTCAGAGCAGAAGGCCCATATCGCCATGGGGATGGGAACCTGGCAAGAGTCTCCTCACTCACTTGGCGCACATCAGAAAATGTGGGGAGCCCAGCAGTTATGGTCTAAGGCAAGAGGGCCCTCATCACCGAGGGGAGGAGGATCCCAGCACACTCCAACTGCCACCAGAGGGCCCACGTCGCCAAGGTGACGTGTGCCAGACAGGCATGATTGACCTCACAGCAGAGGGCCCACCTCACAGAAGGGTGAGGAACCCAGCCAGGATCAGACTCTCACCTGAGGGCCCACATCAGCAAGGGGATGGGAACCAGTCAGGACTGTCTTCCCTCCAGTGGGGTCACATCATCGAAAGGTGCGGAACCCAGCACATGTGGCCTCAAATCAGAGGACACATATCACAAAGGGAATGGGAGTGAGGCAGGCAGGAGTAGCCTAAAAACAGAGGGCCCAAAGAATAAGAAAGGTGAGGAATCCAGCATTTGGAACCTCCCAGCAGGCGGCCCAGAGCACAGAAGCTATGGGATGCAGGCAGGAGTGAACTAATACCAGAGAGCCCACATCATGAAACTGTGAGCAACCCAGGCTTTGGGACCTCAGAGCAGAAGGCCCACACCCCAATGGGGATGTGAACCTGGCTGGAGTGTCCTCGCACCACTGGGCGCACATCACAAAATGTGGGGAGCCCAGCAGTTAGGGCCTGACGCCAGAGGGCCTTCATCACTGAGGAGAGGAGGCTCCCAGCAGGCTCCAAGTGCCACCAGAGGGCTCATGTCCACAAGGCGAGGTGAGCAAGCCAGGCAGGAGTGACCTCACAGCAGACGGCCCACCTCACAGATGGGTTAGGAACCCAGCCAGGATCAGACTCTCAACAGAGGGCCCACATCACCAAGGGGATGTGAACCAGGCAGGAGTCTCCTAAGACCATTGGTCCCACATCATCGAAAGGTGAGGAACCCAGCACATGTGACCTCAAACCAGACGACACACATCATGAAGGGGCTGGGAGTGAGGCAGGCAGGAGGATCCTCACAACAGAGGGCCCAAAAAATTAAAAAAGTGAGGAATCCAGCAGTTGGAACCTCCCAGCAGGCGGCCAAGAGCACAGAGGCTATGGGATCCAGGCCTCTGTGAACACCAGAGAGCCCACATCATGAAAATGTGAACAACCCAGCCATTGGGACCTCAGAGCAGAAGGCCCACATCCCCATGGAGATGGGATCCTAAGAGGAGTGCCAAAGCATCACTGGGCTCACTAAGAAAAGTTGGTGAGCCCAGCAGTTAGGGCCTGACGCAAGAGGGCCCTCATCACCGGGGGGAGGAGATTCCCAGCACGCTCCAACTGCCACCACACGGCTGACTTCACCAAGGCAATGTGTGCCAGCCATGCAGGAGTGACCTATCAGCAGAGGGTCTCCCTCACAGGTGGGTGAGGAACAAAGCCAGGAACAGACTCTCACCAGGGGCTCCACATAACCACGTGGATGAGAACTAGGCAGGAGTGTCCTCACACTAGTGGGGCCACATCATCGAAAGGTGAGGAACCCAGCAAAAGTGGCCACAAACCAGAGGACCCACATCACCAAGGGGTTGAGAGTGAGGTAGGTGTCTGGACGGGCATATTTAACACTCATTTCCCACCAGGAAGAGAAATTAACCAAAGGCTCAGCGTGCCCTGCCAGAAGCAGATTAGGGCCTGAAGCAGTCTTGCGGGTTTGCGGCCAGCTCACAAGAAAGCGAGTTGAAGAAAGGAGCTCAGGGACCCTGTAATTCACAAACCTGGAGAGTTATAAATGACAGATAACGTCCAAAAATATATTGAAGTAAGGCTGCGAAGAGGACTTGAAAGCGGGGCAGAATTTCAGGAAACCGATTTCAGGAGGTAGACTGGATTTGCATTTAAAGCATAGGAAAAGAGGCAGAACATCGACAATGATGCACTTGGCAACAAAGGGCGTATGAGTTTGTTCCTGAATATATTCAGGAAAAAACACATACGCCCTTTTTGGCAAACCAAGCAAGCTTGCAATGGAAATCCGAACTACTATGAAGTGTCACTTCCCCCCGGTCTAAAGGGCCATCTGAGAAAAGTGTAAAATCCAGAAAGGCAAGACAGGCCATGGGGAAAAAGGAGCCTTGTTATGCTGATGGGCGGGATGTACATTGCCAACAGCCACTCTGGAGAAGTGTATGGTGTTTCCTGATACATCTGAAAAACAAAGCAACAGAGTCTAGGGCATTTCCACTTATGGTCCTATAGCTTAGGGAAATTAAAATCAAAAAGACACAGCCACCCCAAAATTTGGGACGGCTCTGTTTACAGGAACCTCTTCTACAGTACGAGTTAAATATCCCAGAGAACAAATAATTG
Source organism: Leucopleurus acutus (assembly GCF_964270905.1). Taxonomy (NCBI): domain Eukaryota; kingdom Metazoa; phylum Chordata; class Mammalia; order Artiodactyla; family Delphinidae; genus Leucopleurus; species Leucopleurus acutus. The sequence goes on from NW_028139202.1 coordinate 826,874, forward strand.
ACAAAGAAATTGCGGTACTTACGTACAACAGAATACCACTCAGCAATGAAATCTGTGTCACCAGGCCTGTACCAGCATAATGAGTGGATTGAGGCATGATGATTCTAAGTGAAATAAGTCACACAGAAAAAGAAACATCATAAGGTATCATTAATGCACGGAATGTAAACTTGGCTACACATGAACTGAATTACAAAACAGAACAGGGTCTCAAGATTAGAAAACCAACTTATGCTTGCTTAAGGGGAAAGGTGAGTTAAGGGGGTGCTGCATAAAACCAGAGTTTGAAATTAGCACAGATACCGTTCCATAAGCCAAATATGTAATAGACAAGACCTATCCCCTGCTCAACGAAATGGACTCAACAATGAGGTATCACCTCACACCTGTTAGAATGGGCATCATCTGAAAATCTACAAACAACAAATGCTGGAAAGGGTGTGGAGAAAAGGAACCCTCTTCCACTATTGTTGGGAATATAAATTGATACAGTCACTATGGAGAACAATATGGAGTTTCTTAAGAAACTAATAATAGAATTACCATATGATACAGCAATCCCAGTACTGGACATATACCCAGACAAAACCATAAATCAAAAAGAGACATTCACCGCAATGTTCATTGCATCACTATTTACAATATCGAGGTAATGGAAGCAACCTAAATGCCCACAGACAGACGAATGCATAAAGCTGTGGTACATATATAAAATGGAATATTACTAAGCCATGAAAGGAATGAAATTGGGTCATTTGTAGAGACGTCGATGGATCTAGAGACTGTCATACAGAGTGAAATAAGTCAGAAAGAGAAAAACAAATCTTGTATATTCATGCATACATGTGGAACCTAGAAAAACTGTACAGATTAACCGTTTTGCAAGGCATAAATAGAGCAACAGATGTAGACAACAATCGTATGGACAACAAGGGGGGAAAGCTCTTGGAGGGGTGGTGGTGGGAGGAGTTGAGAGATTGGGATTGGCATGTAAACATTTATATGTATAAAATAGGTAACCAATGAGAACCTGCTGTATAAAAATATAAAATAAAATTCAAAATTAAAAAGAAATAAAATTTAAAAAATAAAACAGAAAAAACAATTATTCCCTTCACATACATGTATTTATATGAATAAATTATTTCCATGCTTATATCTGTAAATACAAAAAAGAGGAATAAAATCTACCTTGAACCAAAAACGAAAAAGAGAAAAAAAGAACAGAACCCACCAGTTACTCAGAGGAAAACCGTATCAGGGCACTTGCTCCAGTTGTAAACAATTCTGAAGTTGGTCAGTGGTGGGGAATCGTCTCCCATTCAGCCAGCAGCCCCCACACAACAAGCGTCCTCATTGCAAAGCTGGGGCACCGTGCCGAGGCATCTGTGAGTAAACGTGAGCTGAGCCCCAGGCCAGTTGCTGCTGAACTGTTCCCACCCTTCCCAGGTAAAACACCTGAATATATACAAGGACTTGAAAGCCTAGAGGAAGGGCCATGGAGCCACACGAGTGACAGCATGCCAGCTGACTTGGTGCCTGCAGGCCAGCCAGGATGGTCCTGGCCCTGGGTGCTCTTCTGGAAGATTTCCATTTCCCTGCCTGAGATACCCGTCCTGTCCCTGACCCCACTGCTTTTTTCCTTCCTCACCTCTGCCCAGGGAGAAATTCCAGCAGCAGGTATGGGTGACACATCCTCTTCTTTAGCAGGTGGCAGCCTGGCAACTGCTGCAGAAAGTCCAGCAGAGCCCCACTCACACTGGGCCACCCACAAAGCCGTGGCCTCTCACTCCCTCCCACCAGCCCAGCCCCGAGACTGCTGACAGGGCAGAGAAAATGGCATCAGGCACAGCTTCAGGGGCTTTTACTGCCTGGAGTGGTATTTATATTGATCTCAACCCAGGCACACCTGGGGAGGGCTGGCCGGCATGGTAAGGCTGCCCAGGTAGCCAATCATCACCCCTCAGGGGCTCACAGTTGCAGAAAATGGAACTTGCTGAACCGGCCAGGTCCAAGGAACAGGTGTGGGCTCCTGAGAGTCAGGATAGACAAGGGGCTGCAGCTTTGGCTTGTTTTCTAATCATTTTATCTGGCCCATGAGTGGGAGACAACTTCAAGAAAACCCTCTCCTAATGAGAGGAACCCAGGAGTCAGGGAGAGGAGGGGTGGGTGGTGGTTGGAGACAGAGGCCTGGTGCCCTGGGTGCAGTGGAAGTCTCTGGAAGACCAGGTGGAGGGAGGCCACACAGAGTGATGCCCAGGGTCACAGACCTGTCGGAGCTGCTGTTTGTTAGTTCAAGTCCTGCTCTGAGGTGCTCTGTGTCAGCTCTGAGCGACAGGTGAGCTGGGGGTGCTCTTCAATGAGGGCTATGTGCACGGTTCCTGTGTGCCCAGCCCTGCCACGGTACCTGCAAGGGTAGCTCTGTATCCTGGGAGGGGCCTGACCATGAGAGCCCCGTGGGCTGGGTTGGGGGTGGGGTACCTGCCCAGGAGAGCTCCATATCCTGGGATTGGCCTGACCACGAGAGCCCCATGGGCTGCTGGGGACCTGGTAAAGGATGTCAGGACAGTCAGTGAAGCCACCGAGGATATACCTCCAGTTGCTCCTGATTCCTACACCCTGCTGGTCATTCTACCAACCACCAGGACATGGTATTCTGTATTAGTCTTCAATGATGCCTTCTTTTGTATTCCATTAGTCCCAGAGTCACAAGAAATTTTGGCTTGTGAGTGGCAGGACTCAACATACAACTAAAACAATACTTCCGGGCCGTCTTGCCCCAAAGGTTCAAAAAATCCCACACCATCTTTGGGGAAAGCTTAGCTAAAGACCGAAAAGTTCTACCTCTGGAAAAGGAAACCCTCCTTCAATATGCAGACGACATTCTGATCGCCAGGCCTACTAAGGAGGCCTCTGAACTACCAAGCCAATAAAGGATAGAAGTTGTCCAAGAAAAAGCTCAAATATCACAGACTGCGGTGACCTGCCTGGGCTTCATTCTCACACAAGGTCAGAGAAGCCCATCCCAGGAAAGGGAAGAAACCATTTGCAGCCTTACCCCTTTCTAAAACTAGAAGACAGCTTAGGGGTTCCTGGGGAGGCCAGGGTTTGCTGCTTCTGGATCCCTAACTACAGTCTACTAGCTGGGCCTCTATATGAAACACTGAAAGGAAAAGATGATGATCCTTTTGAACAGAATCCAGAAGTGGCCTTTCAAGAATGGAAAGAGCAGTCAATTCAGACCCTTGCCCTGGAACTCCCTAATTGAGCTAAACCCTTTGACCTTTCCATTCCCGGTGAAAGGTGAATCGCCATTGGAGAATTAGTGCAAAAACTGGGACCACTTGAAATGGAACAACGCAAGAATGCCATCCAGGTAGGATAAACTACAGTCACCAAGGGGCTTGGCCCACTGCCACATCTGGCCAAGATACTGGCGGTATCTAAAAACCTGGAAATCAGCAGCCCAAAAGGCCACCTCCCTCCTAAGGGAAAAGGACCCCACGTGGTGATCCTAATCACCAACCATGCCCTGAAGTTGCAGGGTTCGCTCCGTGGGCACACCGACCTTGAGTGAGGAGGCCCTCCAACTCCAACATCCAGAGAGATAACCGGGGGCAACAGGGCACCATGACGACTCGTGTGAACATCACTTGACCTGGAGTTTCTCTCATAAAACAACAATAGTGTGTCCCGAAGGAGTAGACTACTGCTTGCAGGACTTCCTGCACCCGGAGGGGAGCTAATAATCTTGGCGGGGCAACCGTATATCACACTGTCACCATAGAAAAGCCTACAGACACCGTGATGATGGTGGCCAATAAGACCGGCTGGACTCCTGTTTACTTCAAAAGGCTGTTGACTCAGTGGCCATCATGGTCCTTGATCACCACTGACCCTGGACTGTCTGGGAGTTGAGCGGGCAGGGCTCTGACACCTGGTGCTGTTTTTACGTTAATTCAGGGGCCTAATTGAAGAAAGAGCAGACTACTGGTCAGAGCATCTAGGCTGGCAGAAACGGTCAGCCTAAGGTGGCCGAACAAATGTGGGGCGGGGTGAAACCGGCCCCCACAGCGTCTCTGCACATCTCTTTCCTGGACCCTTAAAGGTCATTAGAATCTATAACACTTCCAATGCTGGTGCTCAGGCGGACGAGCAGGGAGGCAGGGGTCCTGGGGCCAATCAACGTCACCTGGAGGCTGCTGGGGAGAAGTTCTGACCCTCGTCCCCTGGTATGAGGGCTCCCAACTCAGCACTCAGCAGTTACAGAAGAAGGGTCTGCACCCTCAGCACTCCAAGAATGAGGAACGGGACAAAAGGCAGAGGAGGGTTTTGTCCCCAGCAAAGCCCATTAAAAATCCCTGGGAGATAAAAATAGAATGTGGGCAATAAAGTCAAGTCTGACCATTTTTATCCTTTGTGCTTTGTCTAATTTCACGTGCTCCTAGGGTCCCGCATGCAGAGGTTCCACACCCGGCACTTCAGACCAGATTTCCTGGTGCAGAATGGCTGGGTCGACACCTCAGCTCCTGGGGCCCAGTGCAGACTCCGAGATATAGAGCCTGAGCTGCAGCCAACCCGGCCCTTGAGAGCTCCGCCCCCTCCCTCCCACTGACTCTGACAGGATCTCTACACAGCAGCCCAGCCCACAGCCCACGGGGTAGTGCATGCTCTCACCTCTCCATTCTCTGATGAAAATATAAAGTTTCCTTTGCTTGGGAACCAAACTCAGTCTCGATCTGTTGGCCCCAATGACACTGGGCAGGGGGACCCTTGTTGGGGTCCACTCTGGAGGATCAGTAACAGAAATTGAGACTATTGTAACTTCAATGAACAGATGTGTGAGCCAAACTGTAGTTAACATAGAACAGTTTATAAGGCTCGGGTAAAATAAGATGTTTCTAACACTTCCATTTGATATTTCCATCACTTTATTATAAGCAAGTTCAGTGAAAAGGTTTGTCCTATTTGTCAGGTCAATATTAGAGAAATGAAGTGATTTCTTTCCAAGGATGTACATCTAATAATCTTGGTTAAAGCTTCAATCTTGTTTTAAATGCTTTTCCATTGAAAATGATACCTCTCTTTCAGCTCCCCCATTTCTGAGAAGTATAAAATCTTATAATTTATTATTACCAAAGGGGAAAGGTGGGAGGAGGGATAAATTAGCAGTTTGGAATTAACACATACACACTGCTATGTATAAAATAGATCATCAACAAGGAACTACTGTATAGCACAGGGAACTACACTCAATATTGTGCAATAACCTATAAGGGGAAATAATCGGAAAAAGAACAGATATTTTTATTGACATCATCTATCAATGACAGTTAAAGTGTAACCTAAGGGAAGCCGGTGGTGAGTGCTTCTGACCCTGAAGACTTCAGTCATCTAAAGTTTGCACTCTGCCTACTTCCCAAGGCCCTTAATGAACATATGTGTAGCCGTAGCTTAAAAAACTCCCCAGTTTGGGTTTCGGGGAGACACTGATTTTGAAAAAGCCCTGGTGTTCTCCTTACATGAATGGGACTCTTCCTACTGCTAAAACATGTCTGTCACATCCAGAGGATGGTATACCGTCTGATCGGGAAGAGTTTGGAAAAGGCATCTCATCTCCTCATCTCCTGGTGCTCGGGTTCACCCCTCCAGCGTCTTTACTAACAGTCTCCCCACTTGGAGATGTCAACACTGTCAACATCCTGTTGCGTACAGTTTGGAATTTGTCCAGAGGATGAAGCGGAAGGATGAGGAACAATGAGAGACAAGTCCTAGGTGTTCAGACAGGCACATGTCACTCTAATTTCCAATCAGGAAGATGAATTGACCAAAGGCTAGGGTTGCCCATGGAAACAGTATAGGGCTTGAGGAAATCCCACTGCTTTGTGGCCAGTTCCCATAAACACAAGTTGAACAATGGAACTCAGGGGCAGTAAAATTCACGAAACTGCAGAGTTGAAAATATCTATCACTGAAAAATGTCTTGAGGAAAGTCAGAGAAAAGGATTGGCAAGCAAGGGAGAATGGCAGGAAAGGGATTTGAGGAGGTAGAAAGGACTCGCCATTAAGCACAAGAAAAGGGGCTGAACATTGCCGACATTGCAGTTGGCCAAAAAGGCTGTATGTGTTGTTTTCTGTATATATTCAAGAAAAGGGCATACACTTTTTTAGCCAACCAAACAGGTGGGCACTGGAAATCAATACTACAAAAGATATCACTTCGCATCAGTCAGAAGAGCCATCCTCATAAAGTGTAAACGCCAGAAATGCAGGACAGGGCAAGGAGAAGAGGGAGCCCTGTGAGGCTTATAGTGGAAATGTATATTGCCAACGGCCATTCTGGAGAAGTGTATTGTGTTTACTAAAGCATCTAAAAAATGAGCTACAGAGCATAGGGCACTTGCACTCATGGGCGTATATCTTGGGAAAAACAAAAATCGAGAGGACACAGGCACCCCAATGTTTACTGCCTCTCTGTTTAAAAGATCCTCGACTAGGATATAACTTAAATGTCTCTGGAGGGAAAAAATGAATAGAGATGTGGTACTTATGTAGAGTGGAATATTACTCAGCCTGGAAATCAATGAAATATGGCCAGTTGTAACAACTCCGGAGGAGTTACGTATGATCATTCTAAGTGACATAATTCAAAAAGAAAAAGACATATATCATAAGATATCACTTAAAGGTGGAATCCAAAATGGCTACACATGAAATAAATTACAAAACAAAAACATAGTCAAATATGTAGAAAACACGCGTAAGGCTGCTAAACGGGAAAGGTGGGGAGGGGTGAGGCATCATCCAGGAGGTTGAAATTAGCAAAGATACCATTCCAAATACCAAACTGATAATCAACAAGGCCTACACGGTAGCTAAAAGAACTGCACTCAGCACACTCAAGTCACCGGAAAAGAATATCTATGACTGGTAAGAATCTGAAAAAGAATTTATTGATGTCTCTCTGTACGTGAATCAAGTGGATGTACAGCAGCAAGAAACAGAGCTTTGAAAATCAGCTGTAACCAATATAGTAATAAATTGAAATAAATAAACGACAGAGAGACAGAGAAAACCTCTTACAACTTTTCCTCAGGGACGGTGATGCAACATAGATTGAACACATCTAGACCCACAGCAGGATGAGACATAAGGCTGGAAACTGTTCGCACTAAGAGAAATGTGAGGTTGGGTGAGGAAATGCACACCCTTTAAAGTAATACTACCTGGTACCCATTCAATGGGTCCCAAATCTGCAGGTTCAAGGAATCTTCCTACAGCTAAAACATGCATGGAAAACCCAGAGGACTGTACACCATGTGATCGGGAGATGTGTCTAAAATGCACCTCATTTATCCTCTCCTGGTGCTCCTGTTCATCATTCCAGCCACGTTACTTAGAATCTCCCCACTTAGAGAATCAGCACATTTAAACTTCTGTTTCACACATTTTGCAAATTGTGAGGAGGATGAACGGGAACAGGGGGAACCAATGAGAGAATAGTTGTAGGGGTTTGGACGGGCACATGTCACTCTAATTTCCCATTAAGAATAAGAATTAAAAAAAGGCTCAGCCCGCCTCGCCGGAGCCAAAATAGGGCCTGAAGCAATCCTGCGGTTTTGAGGCCAGCTCACAAAAGAGCAACTTAAAAGATGGAGCTCAGGGTCACTGCAATTCACAAACCTGCAGAGTTATAAATGAAAACTAACGTCCAAAAATATGTTGAGGTAAGGCAAAGAAGAGGATCTGAATGCAAGACAGAATTGCAAGAAACAGATTTCAAGAGATAGATTGGACTCGCCTTTAAAGCACATGATAAGCAGCAGAATTTCGACAATGATGTGGTTGGCCCAAAAGGGAGTATGCGTTTTTTCCTGAATATATCCAGGAAAAAACGCATACGCACTTTATGGGCAACCAAGCAAGCAAGCAATGCAAATGTGCACAACAAAGAAGTCTCATTTCCCACCGGTCAAAAGGGCCATCCGAAAAAATTGTAAAAACCAGAAATGCAGGACAGGCCATGGAGAACAGGGAGCCTTTATATGCTGATGCACGGTGTGTGAACTGCCGAGAGCCACTCTGGAGAAGTGTATGGTGGTTCCTAAATCATCTAAAAAACAGAGCTACAGAGCATAGGGCACTTCCAATCACGGGAGTATATCTAGGGAAGTCTAAAAATCAACAAGACACAAGCACACCACAGTTTAGGGCTACTCTGTTTACAAGAACCTCAACTTCAGTACACCTTAAATATCCCAGGAAAGAGAACAATGGATAAAGAAAATGTGGTACTTATGTACAATGGAATATCTCTTCACCATGAAATCAATGTAATAAGGCTAGTAGAAGGATAAAGAGTGGATTGAGGTCCGATAATACTACTTGAAATAAGTCAAACAGAAAAAGAAACATATCATAAGATATCACTTATAGAGGGAGGATAAATATGGCTGCACAAAAAATGAATTACAAAACAGAACAGTGTCTCACATTTAGAAAACACACTTATGTCAGCTTAAGGGGAAAGGAGAGGTGGGGTGATGCATAAAACCAGAGTTTGAAATTAGCACAGATACCGTTCAATAAACCAAATAGGTATCAGACAAGATCTACACCTTGCTCAATGAACTGGCCTCAACACACCCTATACACCGCAGAGAAATATATCTGAGTAATAAGAATCTTAAAACCCATGTATTGATATATCTCCATAAGGGAATCAAGTGTGTGCAGAGCGGCACAAACACAGCAGTGAAAATGAGCTAAACCCCCTTATAGAAATAAATTTTAAAACCAAAACGCAGAAACAATGAAAGAGAGAAAAATTCTTACAAAATTCGCTCAGGGGCTGTGATGCAACCTGGAATGACCACATATAAACCCACAGCTGGATAAGACATAAGAATGGACACTTGGGGCTGAAAGGACTGGAGAGCTTTGGTGAGCAACTGCCGAAAGTTTAATGCAATACTTCATGCTACTTATTCCAAGGATCCCAACACTCCAAGTTAAAGGGAATCTTCCTACAGCTAAACCATGCATGGGAAATCCAGTGGATGGTATACCATATGATCGGGAAAGGTTTCTAAAATGCACCTCATTTTCCTCTCCTGGGGCTCCGGATCAACATTCCAGCCACTTTACTAACAACATCTCCACATGGAGAGTCAATGCCTTTAAGTTCCGGTATCGCACAGTCTGCAGTTAGTGCGGAGGATGAATGGGAATAGGGGGAACCAGTGAGAAAATAGCTGTAGCGGTTTCAATGGGCACAAGTCACTCTAATTTCACATCAGGAAGAAGAATTAACCAAAGGGAGAGCAAGGCGTCCCAGTAGAATAGGGCCTGAAGAAATCCTGTGGATATGAGGCAAGATCACAAAAATAAGAGCTGGAAAATGGAGCTAAGGGCCACTGCAATTCAAAAACCTGCAGAGGTATGAAGGCCACCTATTTTCCAAAAGTATATTGAGGTAAGGCTATGAAGAGGCACTGAGAGCAACGCAGAACTGCAGGAAACCGATTTCAGGAGGGAGACTGGAATTGCACTGAAAACATATGAAAAGACTCAGAACGTCGACAAAGATGCACTTGGCCTAAAAGGGCATATGCGTTTTTTCCGGAATATATTCAGGAAGAAACGCATACGCCCTTTCTGGCCAACCAAGCAAGCTCGCAAAGGAAATCTGCACTATAATGAAGTCTCACTTCACACCGGTCAAAGGGCCATCTGAAAAAAGTGTAAAATCCAGAAAGGCAGGACAGGCCATGGAGAACTGGGAGCCTTGTTATGCTGATGGGCGGGATGTAAACTGCCAGCAGCCACACTGGAGAAGTGTATGGTGTTTCCTGAAACATCCAAAAAACAAAGCAACAGAGCCTAGGGCACTTCCACTTATGGTCCTATAGCTTAGGGAAATTAAAATCAAAAAGACACAGCCACCCCAAAGTTTGGGACGGCTCTGTTTACAAGAACCTCGTTTACCGTACAAGTTCAATATCACAGAAAGTGAAAAATGGATAAAGACGTTGTGGTACTTACGTACAATGCAATATCACTCAGCAATGAAATCTATGTCATCAGGCCCGTAGCAGCATAATGAGTGGATTCAGGTACGATGATTCTAAGTGAAATAAGTCACACAGAAAAAGAAACATCATAAGATATCACTACTACACGGAATGTAAACTTGGCTACACAAGAACTGAATTACAAAACAGAACAGGGTGTCAAATGTAGAAAACCAACTTATGCTTGCTTAAGGGGAAAGGTGAGTTGGGGAGCTGCATAAAATCAGAGATTGAAATTAGCACAGATACCGTTCCATAAGCCAAATATGTAATAGACAAGAGCTACTCCTTGCTCAACGAAGTGGACTCAACACCCCATATTAAACGCCTAAGAATATACCTGACTAGTAAGAATCTTAAAACCTATGGATTTATATGTCTCCGAAAGAGAATCAAGCGTGTGTTCAGCAGCATAAACGCAGCAGTGATAGGATTGGTGAGGTTCGGTGAGCAAATGCAGACCCTTTGAAGTCATATTGCATGGTACCCATTCCATGGGTCTTAACTCTCCAGGTTTAAGGGATTGTTCCTTCAGCTAAAACATGCATGTGGAACCCAGAGTATGATCCACCGTGTGATCGGGAAACGTGTTCAAATGTGTCTCAGTTTTCGTCCCCTGGTACTCGGGTGCAACATTCCAGACGCTTTACTAACACTCTCCCCACTTGGAGAGTCAGTGCCTTTAACCTCCTGTTTGGCCCCGTTTGCAATTTCTGTGGAAAATGAACAGGAATAGTGAGAACCAATGAGAGACTAGGTGGAGGTGTCCGGACGGGCAAATTTAACTCTCATTTCCCACCAGGAAGAGGAATAAACCAAAGGCTCAGCATGCCTTGCCGGAACCAAACTAGGGCCTGAAGCAATCCTGCGGTGTTGCGGCCAGCTCACAAGAAACCGAGTTGAATAAAGGAGCTCAGGGACACTCTAATTCACAAACCTGCAGAGTTATAAATGACAGCTATCTTCCAAAAATATATTGAAGTAAGGCAGCCAAGAGGAGTTGAAAGCGGGGCAGAATTGCAGGAAACCGATTTTAGGAGGTAGACTGGAATTGCATGTAAAGCATAGGAAAAGAGGCAGAACTTCCACAATGATGCATTCGGCCAAAAAGGGCGTAGGCGTTTTTTCCTGAATATATTCAGGAAAAAACGCATACGCACTTTTTTGCCAACCAAGCAAGCTTGCAAAGGAAATCTGCACTACAATGAAGTCTCACTGCCCCCCGGTCAAAAGGGCCATCTGAAAAATGTGTAAAATCCAGAAAGGCAAGACAGGCCATGGAGAACTGGGAGCCTTGTTATGCTGATGGGCGGGATGTAAATTGCCAGCAGCCACTCTGGAGAAGTGTATGGTGTTTCCTGAAACATCCAAAAAACAAAGCAACAGAGCCTAGGGCACTTCCACTTATGGTCCTATAGCTTAGGGAAATTAAAATCAAAAAGACACAGCCACCCCAAAGTTTGGGCCGGCTCTGTTTACAAGAACCTCGTTTACCGTACAAGTTCAATATCACAGAAAGCGAAAAATGGATAAAGAAGTTGTGGTACTTCCGTACAATGCAATATCACTCAGCAATGAAATCTATGACATCAGGCCCGTAGCAGCGTAATGAGTGGATTCAGGTACGATGATTCTAAGTGAAATAAGTCACACAGAAAAAGAAACATCATAAGATATCACTACTACACGGAATGTAAACTTGGCTACACAAGAACTGAATTACAAAACAGAACAGGGTGTCAAATGTAGAAAACCAACTTATGCTTGCTTAAGGGGAAAGGTGAGTTGGGGTGCGGCATAAAACCAGAGATTGAAATTAGCACAGATACCGTTCCATAAGCCAAATATGTAATAGACAAGAGCTTCTCCTTGCTCAACGAAGTGGACTCAACACCCCATATTAAACGCCTAAGAATATACCTGACTAGTAAGAATCTTAAAACCTATGGATTTATATGTCTCCGAAAGAGAATCAAGCGTGTGTACAGCGGCATAAACGCAGCAGTGATAGGATTGGTGAGGTTCGGTGAGCAAATGCAGACCCTTTGAAGTCATATTGCATGGTACCCATTCCATGGTTCTCAACTCTCCAGGTTTAAGGGATTCTTCCTTCAGCTAAAACATGCATGTGGAACCCAGAGTATGATCCACCGTGTGATCGGGAAACGTGTTCAAATGTGTCTCAGTTTTCGTCCCCTGGTACTCGGGTGCAACATTCCAGACGCTTTAGAAACACTCTCCCCACTTGGAGAGTCAGTGCCTTTAACCTCCTGTTTGGCCCAGTTTGCAATTTCTGTGGAAAATGAACAGGAATAGGGAGAACCAATGAGAGACTAGGTGGAGGTGTCCGGACGGGCAAATTTAACTCTCATTTCCCACCAGGAAGAGGAATTAACGAAAGGCTCAGCGTGCCATTCCGGAACCACACTAGGGCCTGAAGCAATCCTGCGGTGTTGCGGCCAGTTCAAAAGAAAGCGAGTTGAAGAAAGGAGCTCAGGGGCACTGTAATTCACAAACCTGCAGAGTTATAAATGACAGCCATCTTCCAAAAATATATTAAAGGAAGGCTGCCAAGAGGAGTTGAATGCGGGGCAGAATTGCAGGAAACCGATTTCAGGAGGTAGACTGGAATTGCATGTAAAGCATAGGAAAAGAGGCAGAACGTCCACAATGATGCACTTGGCCAAAAAGGGCGTATGCGTTTTTTCCTGAATATATTCAGGAAAAAACGCATGCGCCCTTTTTGGCCAACCAAGCAAGCTTGCAAAGGAAATCTGCACTACAATGAAGTCTCACTGCCCCCCGGTCAAAAGGGCCATCTGAAAAAAGTGTAAAATCCAGAAAGGCAGGACAGGCCATGGAGAACTGGGAGCCTTGTTATGCTGATGGGCGGGATGTAAATTGCCAGCAGCCACTCTGGAGAAGTGTATGGTGTTTCCTGAAACATCCAAAAAACCAAGCAACAGATCCTAGGTCACTTCCACTTATGGTCCTATAGCTTAGGGAAATTAAAATCAAAAAGACACAGCCACCCCAAAGTTTGGGCCGGCTCTGTTTACAAGAACCTCGTTTACAGTACAAGTTCAATATCACAGAAAGCGAAAAATGGATAAAGAAGTTGTGGTACTTACGTACAATGCAATATCACTCAGCAATGAAATCTATGTCATCAAGCCTGTAGCAGCATCATGAGTGGATTCAGGTACGATGATTCTAAGTGAAATAAGTCACACAGAAAAAGAAACATCATAAGATATCACTACTACACGGAATGTAAACTTGGCTACACAAGAACTGAATTACAAAACAGAACAGGGCCTCAAATGTAGAAAACCAACTTATGCTTGCTTAAGGGGAAAGGTGAGTTGGGGTGCTTCATAAAACCAGAGATTGAAATTAGCACAGATACCGTTCCATAAGCCAAATATGTAATAGACAAGAGCTACTCCTTGCTCAACGAAGTGGACTCAACACCCCATATTAAACGCCTAAGAATATACCTGACTAGTAAGAATCTTAAAACCTATGGATTTATATGTCTCCGAAAGAGAATCAAGCGTGTGTACAGTGTCATAAACGCAGCAGTGATAGGATTGGTGAGGTTCGGTGAGCAAATGCAGACCCTTTGAAGTCATATTGCATGGTACCCATTCCATGGGTCTCAACTCTCCAGGTTTAAGGGATTCTTCCTTCAGCTAAAACATGCATGTGGAACCCAGAGTATGATCCACCGTGTGATCCGGAAACGTGTTCAAATGTGTCTCAGTTTTCGTCCCCTGGTACTCGGGTGCAACATTCCAGATGCTTTACTAACACTCTCCCTACTTGGAGAGTCAGTGCCTTTAACCTCCTGTTTGGCCCAGTTTGCAATTTCTGTGGAAAATGAACAGGAATAGGGAGAACCAATGAGAGACTAGGTGGAGGTGTCCGGACGGGCAAATTTAACTCTCATTTCCCACCAGGAAGAGGAATTAACCAAAGGCTCAGCGTGCCATTCCAAAACCACACTAGGGCCAGACGGAATCATGCGGTGTTGCGGCCAGCTCACAAGAAAGCGAGTTGAAGAAAGGAGCTCAGGGGCACTGTAATTCACAAACCTGCAGAGTTATAAATGACAGCCATCTTCCAAAAATATATTAAAGTAAGGCTGCCAGAGGAGTTGAAATCGGGGCAGAATTGCAGGAAACCGATTTCAGGAGGTAGACTGGAATTGCATGTAAAGCATAGGAAAAGAGGCAGAACGTCCACAATGATGCACTTGGCCAAAAAGGGCGTATGCGTTTTTTCCTGAATATATTCAGGAATATATTCAGGAAAAAACGCATACGCCCTTTTTGGCCAACCAAGCAAGCTTGCAAAGGAAATCTGCACTACAATGAAGTCTCACTGCCCCCCGGTCAAAAGGGCCATCTGAAAAAAGTGTAAAATCCAGAAAGGCAGGACAGGCCATGGAAAACTGGGAGCCTTGTTATGCTGATGGGCGGGATGTAAATTGCCAACAGCCACTCTGGAGAAGTGTATGGTGTTTCCTGAAACATCCAAAAAACGAAGCAACAGAGCCTAGTGCATTTCCACTTATGGTCGTATCGCTTAGGGAAATAATAATCAAAAAGACACAGCCTCCCCAATGTTTGGGACGGCTCTGTTTACAAGAACCTCGTTTACGGTACAGGTTCAATATCGCTTTACTAACACTCTCCCCACTTGGAGAGTCAGTGCCTTTAACCTCCTGTTTGGCCCAGTTTGCAATTTCTTCGGAAGATGAACAGGAATAAGGAAAAACAATGGGAGACTATCTGTAGGTGTCTGGACGGGCAAATTTAACTCTCATTTCCCACCAGGAAGATAAATGAACCAAAGGCTCCGTGTGCCATGCTGGAACTAGATTAGGGCCTGAGGAGATCCTGCGGTGTTGCGGCCAGCTCACAAGAAAGCGAGTTGAAGAAAGGAGCTCAGGGGCACTGTAATTCAGAAACCTGCGGAGTTATAAATGACAGCTATCATCCAAAATTATACTGAAGTAAGGCTGCGAAGAGGACTTGAATGCGGGGCAGAATTGCTGGAAACTGATTTCAGAACGTACACGGGAGTAGCTCTTAAAGCATAGGAAAAGAGACAGAACTTGGAAAATAATGCACTTGGCAAAAAAGGGCATATGTGTTTTATCCAGAGCTCTCATAACTGAGGGGAGGAGATTCCCAGCAGGCTCCAACTGCCACCTGAGGGCTCACATTGCCAAGGCAACGTGAGCATGCCAGGCAGGAGTTACCTCACAGCAGAGGTCCCACCTCACAGAAGGGTGAGAAACCCAGCCAACATCAGACTCTCACCAGAGGGCCCACATCACCAAGGGGATGGGAACCAGGCAGGAGTGTCTTCACATCAGTGGGGCCACATCATCGAAAGCTGAGGTACTCAGCACATGTGTCCTCAAACCAGAGGACCCACATCACCAAGGACCTCGGAGTGAGGCAGGCAGGAGTAGCCTCACAACACTGGGCACATAGAATAAAAACGTGAGGAATCCAGCAGTTGGAACCTCCCAGCAGGCGGCCCAGAGCACCGAGGCTATGGGATCCAGGCCACAGTGAACTCACAGAAGAGGGCCCATGTCATGAAACTGAGCAACCCAGCCATTGGGACCTCAGAGCAGGAGGCCCACATCCCCATGGGGATGGAATTCTGGTAGGAGTGTCCTCGCACCACTGAGAACGTATCAGAAAATTTTGGGCGACCAGCAGTTAGGGCCTGACGCCAGAGGACCCTCATCACCAAGGGAAGGAGGCTCCCAGCAGGCTCCAACTGCCACCAGAGGGCTGATGTCGTCAAGGCGATGTGTGCCAACCAGGCACGAATGACCTCACAGCAGAGGGCCCACCTCAGAGAAGTGTGACGAACCCAGTCAGGATCAGACTCGCACCAGAGGGCCCACATCACCAAATGGATTGGAACCAGGCAGGAGTGTCCTCACATGAGTAGGGCCACATCATCTAAAGGTGAGGAACCCAGAACATGCGGCTTCAAACCATAGGACACCCATCACCAAGGGGCTGGGAGTGAGGCAGGCAGGAGGAGCCTCATAACAGAGGGCCCAAAAATAAGAAAGGTGAGGAATCCAGCAGTTGGAACCTCCCAGCAGGCGGCCCAGAGCACAGAGGCTAGAGGAACCAGGCCAGAGTGAACTAACACCAGACAGCCCACATCATGAAACTGTGAGCAACCCAGACATTGGGACCTCAGAGCAGAAGGCCCACATCCCCATGGTGATGGGAACATGACAGGAGTGTCCTGGCATCACTGGGCTCACATCAGAAAACGTGGGGTGCTCAGAAGTTAGGGCCTGACGCTAGAGGGCACTCATCACCGAGAGGAGGAGGCTCCCAGCAGGCTCCAGCTGCCACCAGAGGGCCAACGTCGCCAAGGCGATGTGTGCCAGCCTGGCAGGAGTGACCTCACAGCAGAGGGCCCACCTCACAGAAGGGTGAGGAACACAGCCAGGATCAGACTCTCACCAGAGGGCCCACAACACCAAGGGGATGGGAACCAGTCAGGACTGTCCTCCCACCAGTGGGACAACATCATCGAAAGGTGAGGATCCCAGCACATGTGTCCTCAAACCAGAGGAACCACATCACCAAGGGGTTCGGAATGAGGCTGGCAGGACTGGCCTCACAACACAGGGTCCATAGAATATAAAAGTTGAGGAATCCAGCAGTTGGAACCTCCCAGCAAGTGGCCCAGAGCACCGAGGCTATGGGATCCAGGCCGCAGTGAACTCACAGCAGAGGGCCCACATCATGAACCTGTGAGCAGCCCAGCTGTTGGGACCTCAGAACAGAAGACCCACATCCCCATTGGGATGGGAACCTGGCAGGAGTGGCTTTGCACCACTTAGCACATATCAGAAAATGTTAGGAGCCCAGCAGTTAGGGCCTGATGCCAGGGGGCCCTCATAACTGAGGGGAGGAGACTCCCAGCAGGTTCCAACTGCCAACAGAGGGCCCACGTCTACAAGGTGGCATGCACCAGCCAGGCAGTAGTGACCTCACAGCAGAGGGCCTATCTCACAGAAGGGTGAGGAACCGAGGCAGGATGAGACTCTCACCAGAGGGCCCACAACACCAAGGGGATGGGAACCAGTCAGGACTGTCCTCCCACCAGTGGGGCCACATCATCGAAAGGTGAGGAACCCAGCACATGTGGCCTCATATCAGAGGACATACATCACAAAGGGGATGGGAGTGAGGCAGGTAGGAGTAGCCTAAAAACAGAGGGCCCAAAGAATAAAAAAAGTGAGGAATCCAGCATTTGGAACCTCCCAGCAGGCGGCCGAGAGCACAGAAGCTATGGGATGCAGGCAGGAGTTAACTAACACCAGAGAGCCCACATCATGAAACTGTGAGCAACCCAGGCATTGGGACCTCAGAGCAGAAAGCCCACATCCCCATGGGGATGGGAACCTGACAGGAGTGTCCTGGCATCACTGGGCTCACATCAGAAAACGTGGGGAGCCCAGCAGTTAGAGCCTGATGCTAGAGGGCCGTCATCACCGAGGGCAGGAGGCTCCCAGCAGGTTCCATGTGCCAACAGAGGGCCCACGTCGCCAAGGTGATGTGTGCAAGTCAGGCAGGATTGACCTCACAGCAGAGGGCCTACCTCACAGAAGAGTGAGGAACCCAGCCAGGATAAGACTGTCACCAGAAGGCCCACATCACCAAGGGGATGGGAACCAGGCAGGAGTGTCCTCACACCAGTGGGGCCACATCATTGAAAGTTGCCTAACCCAGCACATGTGGCCTCAAACCAGAAGACCCACATCACGAAGGGGTTGCGAGTGAGGCAGGCAGGAGGAGCATCACAACACAGGACCCATAGAATACAAAAGTTGAGGAATCGAGCAGTTGGAACCTCCCAGCAGGCAGCCAAGACCACAGAGGCTATGGGATCCAGGCCACAGTGAACTAACACCAGAGAGCCCACATCATGAAATTGTGATCAACCCAGCCGTTGGAACCTCAGAGCAGAAGGCCCACATCCCCATGGGGATGGGAACCTAAGAGGAGTGCTTGAACAACACTGGGCTCACTAAGAAAAGTTGGGGAGCCCAGCAGTTAGGGCCTGACGTCAGAGGGCCCTCATCACAGAGCTGAGGAGGCTCCCAGCAGGGTCCAATTGCCACCAGAGGGCTCATGTCAACAAGGCGAGGTGAGCAACCCAGGCAAGAGTTACCTGATAGTAGAGGGCCCACCTCACAGATGGGTGAGGAACCCAGCCAGGATCAGACTCTCACCAGAGCGCCCACATCACAAAGGGGATGGGACCCAGTCAGGATTATCCTCACACCAGTGGGGCCTCATCATCTTAAGGTGAGGAACCCAGCACATGTGTCCTCAAACCAGAGGACCCACATCACCAAGGGCCTTGGAGTGAGGCAGGCAGGAGTAACCTCACAACACAGGGCACATAATATAAAAAACGTGAGGATTCCAGCATTTAGACCTTCCAGCAGGCGGCCCAGAACACCGAGGCTATGGGATCCAGGCCACAGTGAACTCACAGCAGAGGGCCCACATCACAAAACTGTGAGCAACCCAGGAGTTGAGACCTCAGCGCAGAAGGACCACATCCCCATGGGAATGGGAACCTGGCTGGAGTGTCCTCGCACCACTGGGCGCACATCAGAAAATGTGGGGAGCCCACCATTTAGGGCCTGACGCCAGAGGGCCGTCATCACCGAGAGGAGGAGGCGCCCTGCACGCTCCAACTGCCACCAGAGGGCTCACGTCTCCAAGGTGACGTGTGCCAGCCAGGCAGGAGTGACCTCACAGCAGAGGGCCTACCTCACAGAACGTTGAGGAACCCAGCCAGGATTAGACTCTCGCCAGAGGGCCCACCTCACCAAGGGGATGGGAACCAGGCAGGAGTGTCCTCACACGAGTGGGGTCACATCATCGAAAGGTGAGGAACGCAGCACATGTGGCCTCAAGCCATAGGACAGTCATCACCAAGGGGCTGGCAGTGAGGCAGGCAGGAGGAGCCTCACAACAGAGGGCACATAGAATAAAAAAGTTGAGGAATCCAGCAGTTGGAACCTCCCAGCAGGCGGCTCAGAGCACCGATGATAAGGGATCCTTGCCGGAGTGAACTCACAGCAGAGGGCCCACATCATGGTACTGTGAGCAAGCCAGCCGTTTTGACCTCAGAGCAGAAGGCCCATATCACCATGGGGATGGGAACCTGGCAAGAGTCTCCTCACTCACTTGGCGCACATCAGAAAATGTGGGGAGCCCAGCAGTTATGGTCTAAGGCAAGAGGGCCCTCATCACCGAGGGGAGGAGGATCCCAGCACACTCCAACTGCCACCAGAGGGCCCACGTCGCCAAGGTGACGTGTGCCAGACAGGCATGATTGACCTCACAGCAGAGGGCCCACCTCACAGAAGGGTGAGGAACCCAGCCAGGATCAGACTCTCACCTGAGGGCCCACATCAGCAAGGGGATGGGAACCAGTCAGGACTGTCTTCCCTCCAGTGGGGTCACATCATCGAAAGGTGCAGAACCCAGCACATGTGGCCTCAAATCAGAGGACACATATCACAAAGGGAATGGGAGTGAGGCAGGCAGGAGTAGCCTAAAAACAGAGGGCCCAAAGAATAAGAAAGGTGAGGAATCCAGCAGTTGGAACCTCCTAGCAGGCGGCCCAGAGCACAGAAGCTATGGGATACAGGCAGGAGTGAACTAACAGCAGAGAGCCCACATCATGAAACTGTGAGCAACCCAGGCTTTGGGACCTCAGAGCAGAAGGCCCACACCCCAATGGGGATGTGAACCTGGCTGGAGTGTCCTCGCACCACTGGGCGCACATCACAAAATGTAGGGAGCCCAGCAGTTAGGGCCTGATGCCAGAGGGCCCTCATCACCGAGGAGAGGAGGCTCCCAGCAGGATCCAAGTGCCACCAGAGGGCTCATGTCCACAAGGCGAGGTGAGCAAGCCAGGCAGGAGTGACCTCACAGCAGACGGCCCACCTCACAGATGGGTTAGGAACCCAGCCAGGATCAGACTCTCAACAGAGGGCCCACATCACCAAGGGGATGTGAACCAGGCAGGAGTCTCCTAAGACCATTGGTCCCACATCATCGAAAGGTGAGGAACCCAGCACATGTGGCCTCAAACCAGACGACACACATCACGAAGGGGCTGGGAGTGAGGCAGGCAGGAGGATCCTCACAACAGAGGGCCCAAAAAATTAAAAAAGTGAGGAATCCAGCAGTTGGAACCTCCCAGCAGGCGGCCAAGAGCACAGAGGCTATGGGATCCAGGCTTCTGTGAACTAACACCAGAGA
Source organism: Leucopleurus acutus (assembly GCF_964270905.1). NCBI lineage: Eukaryota > Metazoa > Chordata > Mammalia > Artiodactyla > Delphinidae > Leucopleurus > Leucopleurus acutus. The sequence goes on from NW_028139202.1 coordinate 847,290, forward strand.
GCCCACATCATGAAAATGTGAACAACCCAGCCGTTGGGACCTCAGAGCAGAAGGCCCACATCCCCATGGAGATGGGATCCTAAGAGGAGTGCCAAAGCATCACTGGGCTCACTAAGAAAAGTTGGTGAGCCCAGCAGTTAGGGCCTGACGCAAGAGGGCTCTCATCACCGGGGGGAAGAGATTCCCAGCACGCTCCAACTGCCACCACACGGCTGACTTCACCAAGGCAATGTGTGCCAGCCATGCAGGAGTGACCTATCAGCAGAGGGTCTCCCTCACAGGTGGGTGAGGAACAAAGCCAGGAACAGACTCTCACCAGGGGGTCCACATAACCACGTGGATGAGAACCAAGCAGGAGTGTCCTCACACTAGTGGGGCCACATCATCGAAAGGTGAGGAACCCAGCAAAAGTGGCCACAAACCAGAGGACCCACATCACCAAGGGGTTGAGAGTGAGGTAGGTGTCTGGACGGGCATATTTAACACTCATTTCCCACCAGGAAGAGGAATTAACCAAAGGCTCAGCGTGCCCTGCCAGAAGCAGATTAGGGCCTGAAGCAGTCTTGCGGGTTTGCGGCCAGCTCACAAGAAAGCGAGTTGAAGAAAGGAGCTCAGGGGCCCTGTAATTCACAAACCTGCAGAGTTATAAATGACAGATAACGTCCAAAAATATATTGAAGTAAGGCTGCGAAGAGGACTTGAAAGCGGGGCAGAATTGCAGGAAACCGATTTCAGGAGGTAGACTGGATTTGCATTTAAAGCATAGGAAAAGAGGCAGAACATCGACAATGATGCACTTGGCAACAAAGGGCGTATGAGTTTGTTCCTGAATATATTCAGGAAAAAACACATACGCCCTTTTTGGCAAACCAAGCAAGCTTGCAATGGAAATCCGAACTACTATGAAGTGTCACTTCCCCCCGGTCTAAAGGGCCATCTGAGAAAAGTGTAAAATCCAGAAAGGCAAGACAGGCCATGGGGAAAAAGGAGCCTTGTTATGCTGATGGGCGGGATGTACATTGCCAACAGCCACTCTGGAGAAGTGTATGGTGTTTCCTGATACATCTGAAAAACAAAGCAACAGAGTCTAGGGCATTTCCACTTATGGTCCTATAGCTTAGGGAAATTAAAATCAAAAAGACACAGCCACCCCAAAATTTACAATGGCTCTGTTTACAGGAGCCTCTTCTACAGTACAAGTTAAATATCCCAGAGAACAAATAATTGATAAAGAAGTTGCGGTACTTATGTACAACAGAATACCACTCAGCAATGAAATCTGTGTCACCAGGCCTGTACCAGCATAATGAGTGGATTGAGGCATGATGATTCTAAGTGAAATAAGTCACACAGAAAAAGAAACATCATAAGGTATCACTAATGCACGGAATGTAAACTTGGCTACACATGAACTGAATTACAAAACAGAACAGGGTCTCAAGTTTAGAAAACCAACTTATGCTTGCTTAAGGGGAAAGGTGAGTTGGGGTGCTGCATAAAACCAGAGTTTGAAATTAGCACAGATACCGTTCCATAAGCCAAATATGTAATAGACAAGACCTACCCCTTGCTCAACGAAATGGACTCAACAATGAGGTATCACCTCACACCTGTTAGAATGGGCATCATCTGAAAATCTACAAACAACAAATGCTGGAAAGGGTGTGGAGAAAAGGAAGCCTCTTCCACTATTGTTGGGAATATAAATTGATACAGTCACTATGGAGAACAATATGGAGTTTCTTAAGAAACTAATAATAGAATTACCATATGATACAGCAATCCCAGGACTGGACATATACTCAGACAAAACCATAAATCAAAAAGAGACATTCACCGCAATGTTCATTGCATCACTATTTACAATATCGAGGTAATGGAAGCAACCTAAATGCCCACAGACAGACGAATGCATAAAGCTGTGGTACATATATAAAATGGAATATTACTAAGCCATGAAAGGAATGAAATTGGGTCATTTGTAGAGACGTCGATGGATCTAGAGACTGTCATACAGAGTGAAGTAAGTCAGAAAGAGAAAAACAAATCTTGTATATTCATGCATATATGTGGAACCTAGAAAAACTGTACAGATTAACCGTTTTGCAAGGCATAAATAGAGCAACAGATGTAGACAACAATCGTATGGACAACAAGGGGGGAAAGCTCTTGGAGGGGTGGTGGTGGGAGGAGTTGAGAGATTGGGATTGGCATGTAAACATTTATATGTATAAAATAGATAACCAATGAGAACCTGCTGTATAAAAATATAAAATAAAATTCAAAATTAAAAAGAAATAAAATTTAAAAAAATAAAACAGAAAAAACAATTATTCCCTTCACATACATGTATTTATATGAATAAATTATTTCCATGCTTATATCTGTAAATACAAAAAAGAGGAATAAAATCTACCTTGAACCAAAAACAAAGAAGAGAAAAAAAAAAACAGAACCCACCAGTTACTCAGAGGAAAACCGTATCAGGGCACTTGCTCCAGTTGTAAACAATTCTGAAGTTGGTCAGTGGTGGGGAATCGTCTCCCATTCAGCCAGCAGCCCCCACACAACAAGCGTCCTCATTGCAAAGCTGGGGCACCGTGCCGAGGCATCTGTGAGTAAACGTGAGCTGAGCCCCAGGCCAGTTGCTGCTGAACTGTTCCCGCCCTTCCCAGGTAAAACACCTGAATATATACAAGGACTTGAAAGCCTAGAGGAAGGGCCATGGAGCCACACGAGTGACAGCATGCCAGCTGACTTGGTGCCTGCAGGCCAGCCAGGATGGTCCTGGCCCTGGGTGCTCTTCTGGAAGATTTCCATTTCCCTGCCTGAGATACCCGTCCTGTCCCTGCCCCCACTGCTTTTTTCCTTCCTCACCTCTGCCCAGGGAGAAATTCCAGCAGCAGGTATGGGTGACACATCCTCTTCTTTAGCAGGTGGCAGCCTGGCAACTGCTGCAGAAAGTCCAGCAGAGCCCCACTCACACTGGGCCACCCACAAAGCCGTGGCCTCTCACTCCCTCCCACCAGCCCAGCCCCGAGACTGCTGACAGGGCAGAGAAAATGGCGTCAGGCACAGCTGCAGGGGCTTTTGCTGCCTGGAGTGGTATTTATATTGATCTCAACCCAGGCACACCTGGGGAGGGCTGGCCGGCATGGTAAGGCTGCCCAGGTAGCCAATCATCACCCCTCAGGGGCTCACAGTTGCAGAAAATGGAACTTGCTGAACGGGCCAGGTCCAAGGAACAGGTGTGGGCTCCTGAGAGTCAGGATAGACAAGGGGCTGCAGCTTTGGCTTGTTTTCTAATCATTTTATCTGGCCCATGAGTGGGAGACAACTTCAAGAAAACCCTCTCCTAATGAGACGAACCCAGGAGTCAGGGAGAGGAGGGGTGGGTGGTGGTTGGAGACAGAGGCCTGGTGCCCTGGGTGCAGTGGAAGTCTCTGGAAGACCAGGTGGAGGGAGGCCACACAGAGTGATGCCCAGGGTCACAGACCTGTCGGAGCTGCTGTTTGTTAGTTCAAGTCCTGCTCTGAGGTGCTCTGTGTCAGCTCTGAGCGACAGGTGAGCTGGGGGTGCTCTTCAATGAGGGCTATGTGCACGGTTCCTGTGTGCCCAGCCCTGCCACAGTACCTGCAAGGGTAGCTCTGTATCCTGGGAGGGGCCTGACCATGAGAGCCCCGTGGGCTGGGTTGGGGGTGGGGTACCTGCCCAGGAGAGCTTCATATCCTGGGATTGGCCTGACCACGAGAGCCCCATGGGCTGCTGGGGACCTGGTAAAGGATGTCAGGACAGTCAGTGAAGCCACCGAGGATATACCTCCAGTTACTCCTGATTCCTACACCCTGCTGGTCATTCTACCAACCACCAGGACATGGTATTCTGTATTAGTCTTCAATGATGCCTTCTTTTGTATTCCATTAGCCCCAGAGTCACAAGAAATTTTGGCTTGTGAGTGGCAGGACTCAACATACAACTAAAACAATACTTCCGGGCCGTCTTGCCCCAAGGGTTCAAAAATTCCCACACCATCTTTGGGGAAAGCTTAGCTAACGACCGAAAAGTTCTACCTCTGGAAAAGGAAACCCTCCTTCAATATGCAGACGACATTCTGATCGCCAGCCCTACTAAGGAGGCCTCTGAACTACCAAGCCAATAAAGGATAGAAGTTGTCCAAGAAAAAGCTCAAATATCACAGACTGCAGTGACCTGCCTGGGCTTCATTCTCACACAAGGTCAGAGAAGCCCATCCCAGGAAAGGGAAGAAACCATTTGCAGCCTTACCCCTTTCTAAAACTAGAAGACAGCTTAGGGGTTCCTGGGGAGGCCAGGGTTTGCTGCTTCTGGATCCCTAACTACAGTCTACTAGCTGGGCCTCTATATGAAACACTGAAAGGAAAAGATGATGATCCTTTTGAACAGAATCCAGAAGTGGCCTTTCAAGAATGGAAAGAGCAGTCAATTCAGACCCTTGCCCTGGAACTCCCTAATTGAGCTAAACCCTTTGACCTTTCCATTCCCGGTGAAAGGTGAATCGCCATTGGAGAATTAGTGCAAAAACTGGGACCACTTGAAATGGAACAACGCAAGAATGCCATCCAGGTAGGATAAACTACAGTCACCAAGGGGCTTGGCCCACTGCCACATCTGGCCAAGATACTGGCGGTATCTAAAAACCTGGAAATCAGCAGCCCAAAAGGCCACCTCCCTCCTAAGGGAAAAGGACCCCACGTGGTGATCCTAATCACCAACCATGCCCTGAAGTTGCAGGGTTCGCTCCGTGGGCACACCGACCTCGAGTGAGGAGGCCCTCCAACTCCAACATCCAGAGAGATAACCGGGGGCAACAGGGCACCATGACGACTCGTGTGAACATCACTTGACCTGGAGTTTCTCTCATAAAACAACAATAGTGTGTCCCGAAGGAGTAGACTACTGCTTGCAAGACTTCCTGCACCCGGAGGGGAGCTAATAATCTTGGCGGGGCAACCGTATATCACACTGTCACCATAGAAAAGCCTACAGACACCGTGATGATGGTGGCCAATAAGACCGGCTGGACTCCTGTTTACTTCAAAAGGCTGTTGACTCAGTGGCCATCATGGTCCTTGATCACCACTGACCCTGGACTGTCTGGGAGTTGAGTGGGCAGGGCTCTGACACCTGGTGCTGTTTTTACGTTAATTCAGGGGCCTAATTGAAGAAAGAGCAGACTACTGGTCAGAGCATCTAGGCTGGCAGAAACGGTCAGCCTAAGGTGGCCGAACAAATGTGGGGCGGGGTGAAACCGGCCCCCACAGCGTCTCTGCACATCTCTTTCCTGGACCCTTAAAGGTCATTAGAATCTATAACACTTCCAATGCTGGTGCTCAGGCGGACGAGCAGGGAGGCAGGGGTCCTGGGGCCAATCAACGTCACCTGGAGGCTGCTGGGGAGAAGTTCTGACCCTCGTCCCCTGGTATGAGGGCTCCCAACTCAGCACTCAGCAGTTACAGAAGAAGGGTCTGCACCCTCAGCACTCCAAGAATGAGGAACGGGACAAAAGGCAGAGGAGGGTTTTGTCCCCAGCAAGGCCCATTAAAAATCCCTGGGAGATAAAAATAGAATGTGGGCAATAAAGTCAAGTCTGACCTTTTTTATCCTTTGTGCTTTGTCTAATTTCACGTGCTCCTAGGGTCCCGCATGCAGAGGTTCCACACCCGGCACTTCAGACCAGATTTCCTGGTGCAGAATGGCTGGGTCGACACCTCAGCTCCTGGGGCCCAGTGCAGACTCCGAGATATAGAGCCTGAGCTGCAGCCAACCCGGCCCTTGAGAGCTCCGCCCCCTCCCTCCCACTGACTCTGACAGGATCTCTACACAGCAGCCCAGCCCACAGCCCACGGGGTAGTGCATGCTCTCACCTCTCCATTCTCTGATGAAAATATAAAGTTTCCTTTGCTTGGGAACCAAACTCAGTCTCGATCTGTTGGCCCCAATGACACTGGGCAGGGGGACCCTTGTTGGGGTCCACTCTGGAGGATCAGTAACAGAAATTGAGACTATTGTAACTTCAATGAACAGATGTGTGAGCCAAACTGTAGTTAACATAGAACAGTTTATAAGGCTCGGGTAAAATAAGATGTTTCTAACACTTCCATTTGATATTTCCATCACTTTATTATAAGCAAGTTCAGTGAGAAGGTTTGTCCTATTTGTCAGGTCAATATTAGAGAAATGAAGTGATTTCTTTCCAAGGATGTACATCTAATAATCTTGGTTAAAGCTTCAATCTTGTTTTAAATGCTTTTCCATTGAAAATGATACCTCTCTTTCAGCTCCCCCATTTCTGAGAAGTATAAAATCTTATAATTTATTATTACCAAAGGGGAAAGGTGGGAGGAGGGATAAATTAACAGTTTGGAATTAACACATACACACTGCTATGTATAAAATAGATCATCAACAAGGAACTACTGTATAGCACAGGGAACTACACTCAATATTGTGCAATAACCTATAAGGGGAAATAATCGGAAAAAGAACAGATATTTTTATTGACATCATCTATCAATGACAGTTAAAGTGTAACCTAAGGGAAGCCGGTGGTGAGTGCTTCTGACCCTGAAGACTTCAGTCATCTAAAGTTTGCACTCTGCCTACTTCCCAAGGCCCTTAATGAACATATGTGTAGCCGTAGCTTAAAAAACTCCCCAGTTTGGGTTTCGGGGAGACACTGATTTTGAAAAAGCCCTGGTGTTCTCCTTACATGAATGGGACTCTTCCTACTGCTAAAACATGTCTGTCACATCCAGAGGATGGTATACCGTCTGATCGGGAAGAGTTTGGAAAAGGCATCTCATCTCCTCATCTCCTGGTGCTCGGGTTCACCCCTCCAGCGTCTTTACTAACAGTCTCCCCACTTGGAGATGTCAACACTGTCAACATCCTGTTGCGTACAGTTTGGAATTTGTCCAGAGGATGAAGCGGAAGGATGAGGAACAATGAGAGACAAGTCCTAGGTGTTCAGACAGGCACATGTCACTCTAATTTCCAATCAGGAAGATGAATTGACCAAAGGCTAGGGTTGCCCATGGAAACAGTATAGGGCTTGAGGAAATCCCACTGCTTTGTGGCCAGTTCCCATAAACACAAGTTGAACAATGGAACTCAGGGGCAGTAAAATTCACGAAACTGCAGAGTTGAAAATATCTATCACTGAAAAATGTCTTGAGGAAAGTCAGAGAAAAGGATTGGCAAGCAAGGGAGAATGGCAGGAAAGGGATTTGAGGAGGTAGAAAGGACTCGCCATTAAGCACAAGAAAAGGGGCTGAACATTGCCAACATTGCAGTTGGCCAAAAAGGCTGTATGCGTTTTTTTCTGTATATATTCAAGAAAAGGGCATACACTTTTTTAGCCAACCAAACAGGTGGGCACTGGAAATCAATACTACAAAAGATATCACTTCACATCAGTCAGAAGAGCCATCCTCATAAAGTGTAAACGCCAGAAATGCAGGACAGGGCAAGGAGAAGTGGGAGCTCTGTGAGGCTTATAGTGGAAATTATATTGCCAATGGCCATTCTGGAGAAGTGTATTGTGTTTACTAAAGCATCTAAAAAATGAGCTACAGAGCATAGGGCACTTGCACTCATGGGCGTATATCTAGGGAAAAACAAAAATCGAGAGGACACAGGCACCCCAATGTTTACTGCCTCTCTGTTTAAAAGATCCTCGACTAGGATATAACTTAAATGTCTCTGGAGGGAAAAAATGGATAGAGATGTGGTACTTATGTAGAGTGGAATATTACTCAGCCTGGAAATCAATGAAATATGGCCAGTTGTAACAACTCCGGAGGAGTTACGTATGATCATTCTAAGTGACATAAATATGTAGAAAACACGCGTAAGGCTGCTAAACGGGAAAGGTGGGGAGGGGTGAGGCATCATCCAGGAGGTTGAATTTAGCAAAGATACCATTCCAAATACCAAACTGATAATCAACAAGGCCTACACGGTAGCTAAAAGAACTGCACTCAGCACACTCAAGTCACCGGAAAAGAATATCTATGACTGGTAAGAATCTGAAAAAGAAATTATTGATGTCTCTCTGTACGTGAATTAAGTGGATGTACAGCAGCAAGAAACAGAGCTTTGAAAATCAGCTGTAAACAACATAGTAATAAATTGAAAAAAATAAACGACAGAGAGACAGAGAAAACCTCTTACAACTTTTCCTCAGGGACGGTGATGCAACATGGATTGAACACATCTAGACCCACAGCAGGATGAGACATAAGGCTGGAAACTGTTCGCACTAAGAGAAATGTGAGGTTGGGTGAGGAAATGCACACCCTTTAAAGTAATACTACCTGGTACCCATTCAATGGGTCCCAAATCTGCAGGTTCAAGGAATCTTCCTACAGCTAAAACATGCATGGAAAACCCAGAGGACTGTACACCATGTGATCGGGAGATGTGTCTAAAATGCACCTCATTTATCCTCTCCTGGTGCTCCTGTTCATCATTCCAGCCACGTTACTTAGAATCTCCCCACTTAGAGAATCAGCACATTTAAACTTCTGTTTCACACATTTTGCAAATTGTGAGGAGGATGAACGGGAACAGGGGGAACCAATGAGAGAATAGTTGTAGGGGTTTGGACGGGCACATGTCACTCTAATTTCCCATTAAGAATAAGAATTAAAAAAAGGCTCAGCCCGCCTCGCCGGAGCCAAAATAGGGCCTGAAGCAATCCTGCGGTTTTGAGGCCAGCTCACAAAAGAGCAACTTAAAAAATGGAGCTCAGGGTCACTGCAATTCACAAACCTGCAGAGTTATAAATGAAAACTAACGTCCAAAAATATGTTGAGGTAAGGCAAAGAAGAGGATCTGAATGCAAGACAGAATTGCAAGAAACAGATTTCAAGAGATAGATTGGACTCGCCTTTAAAGCACATGAAAAGCGGCAGAATTTCGACAATGATGCAGTTGGCCCAAAAGGGAGTATGCGTTTTTTCCTGAATATATCCAGGAAATAACGCATACGCACTTTATGGGCAACCAAGCAAGCAAGCAATGCAAATGTGCACAACAAAGAAGTCTCATTTCCCACCGGTCAAAAGGGCCATCCGAAAAAATTGTAAAAACCAGAAATGCAGGACAGGCCATGGAGAACAGGGAGCCTTTATACGCTGATGGACAGTGTGTGAACTGCCGAGAGCCACTCTGGAGAAGTGTATGGTGGTTCCTAAATCATCTAAAACACAGAGCGACAGAGCATAGGGCACTTCCAATCACGGGAGTATATCTAGGGAAGTCTAAAAATCAACAAGACACAAGCACACCACAGTTTAGGGCTACTCTGTTTACAAGAACCTCAACTTCAGTACACCTTAAATATCCCAGGAAAGAGAACAATGGATAAAGAAAATGTGGTACTTATGTACAATGGAATATCTCTTCACCATGAAATCAATGTAATAAGGCTAGTAGAAGGATAAAGAGTGGATTGAGGTCCGATAATACTACTTGAAATAAGTCAAACAGAAAAAGAAACATATCATAAGATATCACTTATAGAGGGAGGATAAATATGGTTGCACAAAAAATTAATTACAAAACAGAACAGTGTCTCACATTTAGAAAACACACTTATGTCAGCTTAAGGGGAAAGGAGAGGTGGGGTGACGCATAAAACCAGAGTTTGAAATTAGCACAGATACCGTTCAATAAACCAAATAGGTATCAGACAAGATCTACACCTCGCTCAATGAACTGGCCTCAACACACCCTATACACCGCAGAGAAATATATCTGAGTAATAAGAATCTTAAAACCCATGTATTGATATATCTCCATAAGGGAATCAAGTGTGCGCAGAGCGGCACAAACACAGCAGTGAAAATGAGCTAAACCCCATTATAGAAATAAATTTTAAAACCAAAACGCAGAAACAATGAAAGAGAGAAAAATTCTTACAAAATTCGCTCAGGGGCTGTGATGCAACCTGGAATGACCACATATAAACCCACAGCTGGATAAGACATAAGGCTGGACACTTGGGGCTGAAAGGATTGGTGAGCTTTGGTGAGCAACTGCCGAAAGTTTAATGCAATACTTCATGCTACTTATTCCAAGGGTCCCAACACTCCAAGTTGAAGGGAATCTTCCTACAGCTAAACCATGCATGGGAAATCCAGCAGATGGTATACCATATGATCGGGAAAGGTTTCTAAAATGCACCTCATTTTCCTCTCCTGGGGCTCCGGATCAACATTCCAGCCACTTTACTAACAACATCTCCACATGGAGAGTCAATGCCTTTAAGTTCCGGTATCGCACAGTCTGCAGTTAGTGCGGAGGATGAATGGGAATAGGGGGAACCAGTGAGAAAATAGCTGTAGCGGTTTCAATGGGCACATGTCACTCTAATTTCACATCAGGAAGAAGAATTAACCAAAGGCAGAGCAAGGCGCCCCAGAAGAAGAATACGGCCTGAAGAAATCCTGTGGATATGAGGCAAGATCACAAAAATAAGAGCTGAAAAATGGAGCTAATGGCCACTGCAATTCAAAAACCTGCAGAGTTATAAAGGCCAACTATTTTCCAAAAGTATATTGAGGTAAGGCTATGAAGAGGCACTGAGAGCAAGGCAGAACTGCAGGAAACCGATTTCAGGAGGGAGACTGGAATTGCACTGAAAACATATGAAAAGACTCAGAACGTCGACAATGATGCACTTGGCCAAAAAGGGTGTATGCGTACTTTCCTGAATATATTCAGGAAGAAACGCATAGGCCCTTTCTGGCCAACCAAGCAGCTTGCAAAGGAAATTTGCACTACAATGAAGTCTCACTGCCCCCCGGTCAAAAGGCCTTCTGAAAAAAGTGTAAAATCCAGAAAGGCAGGACAGGCCATGGAGAACTGGGAGCCTTGTTATGCTGATGGGCGGGATGTAAATTGCCAGCAGCCACTCTGGAGAAGTGTATGGTGTTTCCTGAAACATCCAAAAAACAAAGCAACAGAGCCTAGGGCACTTCCACTTATGGTCCTATAGCTTAGGGAAATTAAAATCAAAAAGACACAGTCACCCCAAAGTTTCGGCGGGCTCTGTTTACAAGAACCTCGTTTACGGTACAGGTTCAATATCACAGAAAGCGAAAAATGGATAAAGAAGTTGTGGTACTTACGTACAATGCAATATCACTCAGCAATGAAATCTATGTCATCAGGCCCGTAGCAGCATAATGAGTGGATTCAGGTACGATGATTCTAAGTGAAATAAGTCACACAGAAAAAGAAACATCATAAGATATCACTACTACACGGAATGTAAACTTGGCTACAAAAGAACTGAATTACACAACAGAACAGGGCCTCAAATGTAGAAAACCAACTTATGCTTGCTTAAGGGGAAAGGTGAGTTGGGGTGCTTCATAAAACCAGAGATTGAAATTAGCACAGATACCGTTCCATAAGCCAAATATGTAATAGACAAGAGCTACACCTTGCTCAACGAAGTGGACTCAACACCCCATATTAAATGCCTAAGAATATACCTGACTAGTAAGAATCTTAAAACCTATGGATTTATATGTCTCTGAAAGAGAATCAAGCGTGTGTACAGCGGCATAAACGCAGCAGTGATAGGACTGGTGAGGTTCGGTGAGCAAATGCAGACCCTTTGAAGTCATATTGCATGGTACCCATTCCATGGGTCTCAACTCTCCATGTTTAAGGGATTCTTCCTTCAGCTAAAACATGCATGTGGAACCCAGAGTATGATCCACCGTGTGATCGGAAAACGTGTTCAAATGTGTCTCAGTTTTCGTCCCCTGGTACTCGGGTGCAACATTCCAGACGCTTTACTAACACTCCCCCACTTGGAGAGTCAGTGCCTTTAACCTCCTGTTTGGCCCAGTTTGCAATTTCTGTGGAAAATGAACAGGAATAGGGAGAACCAATGAGAGACTAGGTGGAGGTGTCTGGACGGGCAAATTTAACTCTCATTTCCCACCAGGAAGAGGGATTAACCAAAGGCGCAGCATGCCGTGCCAGAACCAAACTAGGGCCTGAAGCAATCCTGCGATGTTGCGGCCAGCTCACAAGAAAATGAGTAGAAGAAAGTAGCTCAGGGGCACTGTAATTCACAAACCTGCAGAGTTATAAATGACAGCTATCTTCCAAAAATATATTGAAGTAAGGGTGCCAAGAGGAGTTGAAAGCGGGGCAGAATTGCAGGAAACCGATTTCAGGAGGTAGACTGGAATTGCATGTAAAGCATAGGAAAAGAGGCAGAACGTCCACAATGATGCACTTGGCCAAAAAGGGCATATGCGTTTTTTCCTGAATATATTCAGGAAAAAACGCATACGCCCTTTTTGGCCAACCAAGCAAGCTTGCAAAGGAAATCTGCACTACAATGAAGTCTCACTGCTCCCCGGTCAAAAGGGCCATCTGAAAAAAGTGTAAAATCCAGAAAGGCAGGACAGGCCATGGAGAACTGGGAGCCTTGTTATGCTGATGGGCGGCATGTAAATTGCCAACAGCCACTCTGGAGAAGTGTATGGTGTTTCCTGAAACATCTAAAAAACAAAGCAACAGAGCCTAGGGCACTTCCACATATGGTCCTATAGCTTAGGGAAATTAAAATCAAAAAGACACAGCCACCCCAAATTTTGGGCCGGCTCTGTTTACAAGAACCTCGTTTACGGTACAAGTTCAGTATCACAGAAAGCAAAAAATGGATAAAGAAGTTGTGGTACTTACGTACAATGCAATATCACTCAGCAATGAAATCTATGTCATCAGGCCCGTAGCAGCATAATGAGTGGATTCAGGTACGATGATTCTAAGTGAAATAAGTCACACAGAAAAAGAAGCATCATAAGATATCACTAATACACGGAATGGAAACTTGGCTACAAAGGAACTGAATTACAAAACAGAACAGGGTGTCAAATGTAGAAAACCAACTTAGGCTTGCTTAAGGGGACGGATGAGTCGGGGTGCTGCATAAAACCAGAGATTGAAATTAGCACAGATACCGTTCCATAAGCCAAATATGTAATAGACAAGAGCTACTCCTTGCTCAACGAAGTGGACTCAACACCCCATATTAAACGCCTAAGAATATACCTGACTAGTAAGAATCTTAAAACCTATGGATTTATATGTCTCCGAAAGAGAATCAAGCGTGTGTACAGCGGCATAAGCGCAGCAGTGATAGGATTGGTGAGGTTCGGTGAGCAAATGCAGACCCTTTGAAGTCATATTGCATGGTACCCATTCCATGGGTCTCAACTCTCCAGGTTTAAGGGATTCTTCCTTCAGCTAAAACATGCATGTGGAACCCAGAGTATGATCCACCGTGTGATCGGAAAACGTGTTCAAATGTGTCTCAGTTTTCGTCCCCTGGTACTCGGGTGCAACATTCCAGATGCTTTACTAACACTCTCCCCACTTGGAGAGTCAGTGCCTTTAACCTCCTGTTTGGCCCAGTTTGCAATTTCTGTGGAAAATGAACAGGAATAGGGAGAACCAATGAGAGACTAGCTGGAGGTGTCTGGACGGGCAAATTTAACTTTCATTTCCCACCAGGAAGAGGAATTAACCAAAGGCTCAGCATGCGATGCCGGAACCAAACTAGGGCCTGAAGCAATCCTGCGGTGTTGCGGCCAGCTCACAAGAAAGCGAGTTGAAGAAAGGAGCTCAGGGGCACTGTAATTCACAAACCTGCAGTTATAAATGACAGCTATCGTCCAAAATATATTGAAGGAAGGCTGCCAAGAGGACTTGAAAGCGGGGCAGAATTGCAGGAAACCGATTTCAGGAGGTAGACTGGAATTGCATGTAAAGCATAGGAAAAGAGGCAGAACGTCCACAATGATGCACTTGGCCAAAAAGGGCGTATGCGTTTTTTCCTGAATATATTCAGGAAAAAACGCATACGCACTTTTTGGCCAACCAAGCAAGCTTGCAAAGGAAATCTGCACTACAATGAAGTCTCACTGCCCCCGGGTCAAAAGGGCTATCTGAAAAAAGTGTAAAATGCAGAAAGGCAGGACAGGCCATGGAGAACTGGGAGCCTTGTTATGCTGATCGGCGGGATGTAAATTGCCAACAGCCACTCTTGAGAAGTGTATGATGTTTCCTGAAACATCAAAAAAACAAAGCAACAGAGCCTAGGGCACTTCCACTTATGGTCCTATAGCTTAGGGAAATTAAAATCAAAAAGACACAGCCACCCCAAAGTTTGGGACGGCTCTGTTTACAAGAACCTCGTTTACGGTACAGGTTCAATATCACAGAAAGCGAAAAATGGATAAAGAAGTTGTGGTACTTACGTACAATGCAATATCACTCAGCAATGAAATCTATGTCATCAGGCCCGTAGCAGCATAATGAGTGGATTCAGGTACGATGATTCTAAGTGAAATAAGTCACACAGAAAAAGAAACATCATAAGATATCACTACTACACGGAATGTAAACTTGATTACACAAGAACTGAATTACAAAACACAACAGGGCCTCAAATGTAGAAAACCAACTTATGCTTGCTTAAGGGGAAAGGTGAGTTGGGGTGCTTCATAAAACCAGAGATTGAAATTAGCACAGATACCATTCCATAAGCCAAATATGTAATAGAGAAGAGCTACTCGTTGCTCAACGAAGTGGACTCAACACCCCATATTAAACACCTAAGAATATACCTGACTAGTAAGAATCTTAAAACCTATGGATTTATATGTCTCCGAAAGAGAATCAAGCGTGTGTACAGTGGCATAAGCGCAGCAGTGATAGGATTGGTGAGGTTCGGTGAGCAAATGCAGACCCTTTGAAGTCATATTGCATGGTACCCATTCCATGGGTCTCAACTCTCCAGGTTTAAGGGATTCTTCCTTCAGCTAAAACATGCATGTGGAACCCAGAGTATGATCCACCGTGTGATCGGAAAACGTGTTCAAATGTGTCTCAGTTTTCATCCCCTGGTACTCGGGTGCAACATTCCAGATGCTTTACTAACACTCTCCCCACTTGGAGAGTCAGTGCCTTTAACCTCCTGTTTGGCCCAGTTTGCAATTTCTGTGGAAAATGAACAGGAATAGGGAGAACCAATGAGAGACTAGGTGGAGGTGTCCGGACGGGCAAATTTAACTCTCATTTCCCACCAGGAAGAGGAATTAACGAAAGGCTTAGCGTGCCATTCCGGAACCACACTAGGGCCTGAAGCAATCCTGCGGTGTTGCGGCCAGCTCAAAAGAAAGCGAGTTGAAGAAAGGAGCTCAGGGGCACTGTAATTCACAAACCTGCAGAGTTATAAATGACAGCCATCTTCCAAAAATATATTAAAGTAAGGCTGCCAAGAGGAGTTGAATGCGGGGCAGAATTGCAGGAAACCGATTTCAGGAGGTAGACTGGAATTGCATGTAAAGCATAGGAAAAGAGGCAGAACGTCCACAATGATGCACTTGGCCAAAAAGGGCGTATGCGTTTTTTCCTGAATATATTCAGGAAAAAACGCATACGCCCTTTTTGGCCAACCAAGCAAGCTTGCAAAGGAAATCTGCACTACAATGAAGTCTCACTGCCCCCCGGTCAAAAGGGCCATCTGAAAAAAGTGTAAAATCCAGACAGGCAGGACAGGCCATGGAGAACTGGGAGCCTTGTTATGCTGATGGGCGGGATGTAAATTGCCAACAGCCACTCTGGAGAAGTGTATGGTGTTTCCTGAAACATCCAAAAAACCAAGCAACAGAGCCTAGGGCATTTCCACTTATGGTCATATAGCTTAGGGAAATAATAATCAAAAAGACACAGCCTCCCCAAAGTTTGGGACGGCTCTGTTTACAAGAACCTCGTTTACGGTACAGGTTCAATATCACAGAAAGCGAAAAATGGATAAAGAAATTGTGGTACTTACGTACAATGCAATATCACTCAGCAATGAAATCTATGTCATCAGGCCTGTGACAGCATAATGAGTGGATTCAGGTATGATGATTCTAAGAGAAATAAATCACACAGAAAAAGAAACATCATAAGATATCACTACTACACGAATGTAAACTTGGCTACACAGGAACTGAATTACAAAACAGAACAGGGTGTCAAATGTAGAAAACCAACTTATGCTTGCTTAAGGGGAAAGGTGAGTTGGGGTGCTGCATAAAACCAGAGATTGAAATTAGCACAGATACCGTTCCATAAGCCAAATATATAATAGACAAGAGCTACTCCTTGCTCAATGAAGTGGACTCAACACCCCATATTAAACGCCTAACAATATACCTGACTAGTAAGAATCTTAAAACTTATGGATTTATATGTCTCCGAAAGAGAATCAAGGGTGTGTACAGCGGCATAAACACAGCAGTGATAGGATTGGTGAGGTTCGGTGAGCAAATGCAGACCCTTTGAAGTCATATTGTATGGTACCCATTCCATGGGTCTCAAAACTCCATGTTTAAGGGATTCTTCCTTCAGCTAAAACATGCATGTGGAAACCAGAGTATGATCCACCGTGTGATCGGGAAACGTGTTCAAATGTGTCTCAGTTTTCGTACCCTGGTACTCGGGTGCAACATTCCAGACGCTTTACTAACACTCTCCCCACTTGGAGAGTCAGTGCCTTTAAACTCCTGTTTGGCCCAGTTTGCAATTTCTGCGTAAGATGAACAGGAAGAGGGAGAACCAATGAGAGACTAGCTGGAGCTCTCTGGACAGGCAAATTTAACTCTCATTTCCCACCAGGAAGAGGAATTAACCAAAGGCTCAGCATGCGATGCCGGAACCAAACTAGGGCCTGAAGCAATCCTGCGGTTTTGCGGCCAGCTCAGAAGAAAGCGAGTTGAAGAAAGGAGCTCAGGGGCACTGTAATTCACAAACCTGCAGAGTTATAAATGACAGCTATCGTCCAAAAATATATTGAAGGAAGGCTGCCAAGAGGAGTTGAAAGCAGGGCAGAATTGCAGGAAACCGATTTCAGGAGGTAGACTGGAATTGCATGTAAAGCATAGGAAAAGAGGCAGAACGTCCACAATGATGCACTTGGCCAAAAAGGGCGTATGCGTTTTTTCCTGAATATATTCAGGAAAAAACGCATACGCCCTTTTTGGTCAACCAAGCAAGCTTGCAAAGGAAATCTGCACTACAATGAAGTCTCACTGCCCCCCGGTCAAAAGGGCCATCTGAAAAAAGTGTAAAATCCAGAAAGGCAGGACAGGCCATGGAGAACTGGGAGCCTTGTTATGCTGATGGGCGGGATGTAAATTGCCAGCAGCCACTCTGGAGAAGTGTATGGTGTTTCCTGAAACATCCAAAAAACCAAGCAACAGAGCCTAGGTCACTTCCACTTATGGTCCTATAGCTTAGGGAAATTAAAATATAAAAGACACAGCCACCCCAAAGTTTGGGCCGGCTCTGTTTACAAGAACCTCGTTTACAGTACAAGTTCAATATCACAGAAAGCGAAAAATGGATAAAGAAGGTGTGGTACTTACGTACCATGCAATATCACTCAGCAATGAAATCTATGTCATCAGGCCTGTAGCAGCATAATGAGTGGATTCAGGTACGATGATTCTAAGTGAAATAAGTCACACAGAAAAAGAAACATCATAAGATATCACTACTACACGGAATGTAAACTTGGCTACACAAGAACTGAATTACAAAACAGAACAGGGCCTCAAATGTAGAAAACCAACTTATGCTTGCTTAAGGGGAAAGGTGAGTTGGGGTGCTTCATAAAACCAGAGATTGAAATTAGCACAGATACCGTTCCATAAGCCAAATATGTAATAGACAAGAGCTACTCCTTGCTCAACGAAGTGGACTCAACACCCCATATTAAACGCCTAAGAATATACCTGACTAGTAAGAATCTTAAAACCTATGGATTTATATGTCTCTGAAAGAGAATCAAGCGTGTGTACAGCGGCATAAGCGCAGCAGTGATAGGATTGGTGAGGTTTGGTGAGCAAATGCAGACCCTTTGAAGTCATATTGCATGGTACCCATTCCATGGGTCTCAACTCTCCAGGTTTAAGGGATTCTTCCTTCAGCTAAAACATGCATGTGGAACCCAGAGTATGATCCACCGTGTGATAGGAAAACGTGTTCAAATGTCTCTCAGTTTTCGTGCCCTGGTACTCGGGTGCAACATTCCAGATGCTTTACTAACACTCTCCCCACTTGGAGAGTCAGTGCCTTTAACCTCCTGTTTGGCCCAGTTTGCAATTTCTGTGGAAAATGAACAGGAATAGGGAGAACCAATGAGAGACTAGGTGGAGGTGTCCGGACGGGCAAATTTAACTCTCATTTCCCACCAGGAAGAGGAATTAACCAAAGGCTCAGCGTGCCATTCCAAAACCACACTAGGGCCAGACGGAATCCTGCGGTGTTGCGGCCAGCTCACAAGAAAGCGAGTTGAAGAAAGGAGCTCAGGGGCACTGTAATTCACAAACCTGCAGAGTTATAAATGACAGCCATCTTCCAAAAATATATTAAAGTAAGGCTGCCAGAGGAGTTGAAATCGGGGCAGAATTGCAGGAAACCGATTTCAGGAGGTAGACTGGAATTGCATGTAAAGCATAGGAAAAGAGGCAGAACGTCCAAAATGATGCACTTGGCCAAAAAGGGCGTATCTGTTTTTTCCTGAATATATTTAGGAAAAAACGCATACGCCCTTTTTGGCCAACCAAGCAAGCTTGCAAAGGAAATCTGCACTACAATGAAGTCTCACTGCCCCCCGGTCAAAAGGGCCATCTGAAAAAAGTGTAAAATCCAGAAAGGCAGGACAGGCCATGGAGAACTGGGAGCCTTGTTATGCTGATGGGCGGGATGTAAATTGCCAACAGCCACTCTGGAGAAGTGTATGGTGTTTCCTGAAACATCCAAAAAACCAAGCAACAGAGACTAGGGCATTTCCACTTATGGTCATATAGCTTAGGGAAATAATAATCAAAAAGACACAGCCTCCCCAAAGTTTGGGACGGCTCTGTTTACAAGAACCTCGTTTACGGTACAGGTTCAATATCGCAGAAAGCGAAAAATGGATAAAGAAATTGTGGTACTTACGTACAATGCAATATCACTCAGCAATGAAATCTATGTCATCAGGCCTGTGACAGCATAATGAGTGGATTCAGGTACGATGATTCTAAGAGAAATAAGTCACACAGAAAAAGAAACATCATAAGATATCACTACTACACGAATGTAAACTTGGCTACACAGGAACTGAATTACAAAACAGAACAGGGTGTCAAATGTAGAAAACCAACTTACGCTTGCTTAAGGGGAAAGGTGAGTTGGGGTGCTGCATAAAACCAGAGATTGAAATTAGCACAGATACCGTTCCATAAGACAAATATGTAATAGACAAGAGCTACTCCTTGCTCAACGAAGTGGACTCAACACCCCATATTAAACGCCTAACAATATACCTGACTAGTAAGAATCTTAAAACTTATGGATTTATATGTCTCCGAAAGAGAATCAAGTGTGTGTACAACGGCATAAACACAGCAGTGATAGGATTGGTGAGGTTCGGTGAGCAAATGCAGACCCTTTGAAGTCATATTGTATGGTACCCATTCCATGGGTCTCAAAACTCCATGTTTAAGGGATTCTTCCTTCAGCTAAAACATGCATGTGGAAACCAGAGTATGATCCACCGTGTGATCGGGAAACGTGTTCAAATGTGTCTCAGTTTTCGTCCCCTGGTACTCGGGTGCAACATACCAGACGCTTTACTAACACTCTCCCCACTTGGAGAGTCAGTGCCTTTAAACTCCTGTTTGGCCCAGTTTGCAATTTCCGCGTAAGATGAACAGGAAGAGGGAGAACCAAAGAGAGACTAGCTGGAGCTGTCTGGACAGGCAAATTTAACTCTCATTTCCCACCAGGAAGAGGAATTAACCAAAGGCTCAGCATGCGATGCCGGAACCAAACTAGGGCCTGAAGCAATCCTGCAGTGTTGCGGCCAGCTCACAAGAAAGCGAGTTGAAGAAAGGAGCTCAGCGGCACTGTAATTCACAAACCTGCAGAGTTATAAATGACAGCTATCGTCCAAAAATATATTGAAGGAAGGCTGCCAAGAGGACTTGAAAGCGGGGCAGAATTGCAGGAAACCGATTTCAGGAGGTAGACTGGAATTGCATGTAAAGCATAGGAAAAGAGGCAGAACGTCCACAATGATGCACTTGGCCAAAAAGGGCGTATGCGTTTTTTCCTGAATATATTCAGGAAAAAACGCATACGCCCTTTTTGGTCAACCAAGCAAGCTTGCAAAGGAAATCTGCACTACAATGGAGTCTCACTGCCCCCCGGTTAAAAGGGCCATCTGAAAAAAGTGTAAAATCCAGAAAGGCAGGACAGGCCATGGAGAACTGGGAGCCTTGTTATGCTGATGGGCGGGATGTAAATTGCCAGCAGCCACTCTGGAGAAGTGTATGGTGTTTCCTGAAACATCCAAAAAACCAAGCAACAGAGCCTAGGTCACTTCCACTTATGGTCCTATAGCTTAGGGAAATTAAAATCAAAAAGACACAGCCACCCCAAAGTTTGGGCCGGCTCTGTTTACAAGAACCTCGTTTACTGTACAAGTTCAATATCACAGAAAGCGAAAAATGGATAAAGAAGTTGTGGTACTTACGTACAATGCAATATCACTCAGCAATGAAATCTATGTCATCAGGCCCGTAGCAGCATAATGAGTGGATTCAGGTACGATGATTCTAAGTGAAATAAGTCACACAGAAAAAGAAACATCATAAGATATCACTACTACACGGAATGTAAACTTGGCTACACAAGAACTGAATTACAAAACAGAACAGGGCCTCAAATGTCGAAAACCAAATTATGCTTGCTTAAGGGGAAAGGTGAGTTGGGGTGCTTCATAAAACCAGAGATTGAAATTAGCACAGATACCGTTCCATAAGCCAAATATGTAATAGACAAGAGCTACTCCTTGCTCAACGAAGTGGACTCAACACCCCATATTAAACGCCTAAGAATATACCTGACTAGTAAGAATCTTAAAACCAATGGATTTATATGTCTCCGAAAGAGAATCAAGCGTGTGTACAGTGGCATAAGCGCAGCAGTGATAGGATTGGTGAGGTTCGGTGAGCAAATGCAGACCCTTTGAAGTCATATTGCATGGTACCCATTCCATGGGTCTCAACTCTCCAGGTTTAAGGGATTCTTCCTTCAGCTAAAGCATGCATGTGGAACCCAGAGTATGATCCACCGTGTGATCGGAAAACGTGTTCATATGTGTCTCAGTTTTCGTCCCCTGGTACTCGGGTGCAACATTCCAGATGCTTTACTAACACTCTCCCCACTTGGAGAGTCAGTGCCTTTAACCTCCTGTTTGGCCCAGTTTGCAATTTCTGTGGAAAATGAACAGGAATAGGGAGAACCAATGAGAGACTAGGTGGAGGTGTCCGGACAGGCAAATTTAACTCTCATTTCCCACCAGGAAGAGGAATTAACCAAAGGCTCAGCGTGCCATGCCAGAACCACACTAGGGCCCGAAGCAATCCTGCGGTGTTGCGGCCAGCTCACAAGAAAGCGAGTTGAAGAAAGGAGCTCAGGGGCACTGTAATTCACAAACCTGCAGAGTTATAAATGACAGCCATCTTCCAAAAATATATTAAAGTAAGCCTGCCAAGAGGAGTTGAAAGCGGGGCAGAATTGCAGGAAACCGATTTCAGGAGGTAGACTGGAATTGCATGTAAAGCATAGGAAAAGAGGCAGAACGTCCACAATGATGCACTTGGCCAAAAAGGGCATATGCGTTTTTTCCTGAATATATTCAGGAAAAAACGCATACGCCCTTTTTGGCCAACCAAGCAAGCTTGAAAAGGAAATCTGCACTACAATGAAGTCTCACTGCCCCACGGACAAAAGGGCCATCTGAAAAAAGTGTAAAATCCAGAAAGGCAGGACAGGCCATGGAGAACTGGGAGCCTTGTTATGCTGATGGGCGGGATGTAAATTGCCAGCAGCCACTCTGGAGAAGTGTATGGTGTTTCCTGAAACATCCAAAAAACCAAGCAACAGAGCCTAGGGCATTTCCACTTATGGTCCTATAGCTTAGGGAAATAATAATCAAAAAGAAACAGCCTCCCCAAAGTTTGGGACGGCTCTGTTTACAAGAACCCCGTTTACGGTACAGGTTCAATATCGCAGAAAGCGAAAAATGGATAAAGAAATTGTGGTACTTACGTACAATGCAATATCACTCAGCAATGAAATCTATGTCATCAGGCCCGTGACAGCATAATGAGTGGATTCAGGTATGATGACTCTAAGAGAAATAAGTCACACAGAAAAAGAAACATCATAAGATATCACTACTACACGGAATGTAAACTTGGCTACACAGAAACTGAATTACAAAACAGAACAGCGTCTCAAATGTAGAAAACCAACTTATGCTTGCTTAAGGGGAAAGGTGAGTTGGGGTGCGGCATAAAACCTCAGATTGAAATTAGCACAGATACCGTTCCATAAGCCAAATATGTAATAGACAAGAGCTACTCCTTGCTCAACGATGTGGACTCAACACCCAATATTAAACGCCTAAGAATATACCTGACTAGTAAGAATCTTAAAACCTATGGATTTATATGTCTCCGAAAGAGAATCAAGCGTGTATACAGCGGCATAAACGCAGCAGTGATAGGATTGGTGAGGTTCGGTGAGCAAATGCAGACCCTTTGAAGTCATATTGCATGGTACCCATTCCATGGGTCTCAACTCTCCAGGTTTAAGGGATTCTTCCTTCAGCTAAAACATGCATGTGGAACCCAGAGTATGATCCACGGTGTGATCGGGAAACGTATTCAAATGTGTCTCAGTTTTCGTCCCCTGGTACTCGGGTGCAACATTCCAGACGCTTTACTAACACTCTCCCCACTTGGAGAGTCAGTGCCTTTAACCTCTTGTTTGGCCCAGTTTGCAATTTCTGCGTAAGATAAACAGGAAGAGGGAGAACCAATGAGAGACTAGCTGGAGGTGTCTGGACGGGCAAATTTAACTCTCATTTCCCACCAGGAAGAGGAATTAACCAAAGGCTCAGCATGCGATGCCGGAACAAAACTAGGGCCTGAAGCAATCCTGCGGTGTTGCGGCCAGCTCACAAGAAAGCGAGTTGAAGAAAGGAGCTCAGGGGCACTGTAATTCACAAACCTGCAGTTACAAATGACAGCTATCGTCCAAAATATATTGAAGGAAAGCTTCCAAGAGGACTTGAAAGCGGGGCAGAATTGCAGGAAACTGATTTCAGGAGGTAGACTGGAATTGCATGTAAAGCATAGGAAAAGAGGCAGAACGTCCACAATGATGCCCTTGGCCAAAAAGGGCGTATGCGTTTTTTCCTGAATATATTCAGGAAAAAACGCATACGCCCTTTTTGGCCAACCAAGCAAGCTTGCAAAGGAAATCTGCACTACAATGAAGTCTCACTGCCCCCCGGTCAAAAGGGCCATCTGAAAAAAGTGTAAAATCCAGAAAGGCAGGACAGGCCATGGAGAACTGGGAGACTTGTTATGCTGATGGGCGGGATGTAAATTGCCAACAGCCACTCTGGAGAAGTGTATGGTGTTTCCTGAAACATCCAAAAAACCAAGCAACAGAGCCTAGGGCATTTCCACTTATGGTCGTATAGCTTAGGGAAATAATAATCAAAAAGACACAGCCTCCCCAAAGTTTGGGACGGCTCTGTTTACAAGAACCTCGTTTACGGTACAGGTTCAATATCGCAGAAAGCGAAAAATGGATAAAGAAATTGTGGTACTTACGTACAATGCAATATCACTCAGCAATGAAATCTATGTCATCAGGCCCGTGACAGCATAATGAGTGGATTCAGGTATGATGATTCTAAGAGAAATAAGTCACACAGAAAAAGAAACATCATAAGATATCACTACTACACGGAATGTAAACTTGGCTACACAGAAACTGAATTACAAAACAGAACAGCGTCTCAAATGTAGAAAACCAACTTATGCTTGCTTAAGGGGAAAGGTGAGTTGGGGTGCTTCATAAAACCAGAGATTGAAATTAGCACAGATACCGTTCCATAAGCCAAATATGTAATAGACACGAGCTACTCCTTGCTCAACGATGTGGACTCAACACCCAATATTAAACGCCTAAGAATATACCTGACTAGTAAGAATCTTACAACCTATGGATTTATATGTCTCCGAAAGAGAATCAAGCGTGTATACAGTGGCATAAACGCAGCAGTGATAGGATTGGTGAGGTTCGGTGAGCAAATGCAGACCCTTTGAAGTCATATTGCATGGTACCCATTCCATGGGTCTCAACTCTCCATGTTTAAGGGATTCTTCCTTCAGCTAAAACATGCATGTGGAACCCAGAGTATGATCCACCGTGTGATCAGGAAACGTGTTCAAATGTGTGTCAGTTTTCGTCCCCTGGTACTCGGGTGCAACATTCCAGACGCTTTACTAACACTCTCCCCACTTGGAGAGTCAGTGCCTTTAATCTCCTGTTTGGCCCAGTTTGCAATTTCTGTGGAAAATGAACAGGAATAGGGAGAACCAATGAGAGACTAGGTGGAGGTGTCCGTACGGGCAAATTTAATTCTCATTTCCCAGCAGGAAGAGGAATTAACCAAAGGCTCAGCGTGCCATGCTGGAACCACACTACGGCCCGAAGCAATCCTGCGGTGTTGCGGCCAGCTCACAAGAAAGCGAGTTGAAGAAAGGAGCTCAGGGGCACTGTAATTCACAAACCTGCAGAGTTATAAATGACAGCTATCTTCCAAAAATATATTGAAGGAAGGCTGCCAAGAGGACTTGAAAGCGGGGCGGAATTGCAGGAAACCGATTTCAGGAGGTAGACTGGAATTGCATGTAAAGCATAGGAAAAGAGGCAGAACATCCACAATGATGCACTTGGCCAAAAAGGGCGTATGCATTTTTTCCTGAATATATACAGTAAAAAACGCATACGCCCTTTTTGGTCAACCAAGCAAGCTTGCAAAGGAAATCTGCACTACAATGAAGTCTCACTGCCCCCCGGTCAAAAGGGCTATCTGTAAAAAGTGTAAAATCCAGAAAGGCAGGACAGGCCATGGAGAACTGGGAGCCTTGTTATGCTGATGGGCAGGATGTAAATTGCCAACAGCCTCTCTGGAGAAGTGTATGGTGTTTCCTGAAACATCCAAAAAACAAAGCAACAGAGCCTAGGGCACTTCCACTTATGGTCCTATAGCTTAGGGATATTAAAATCAAAAAGACACAGCCACCCCAAAGTTTGGGCCGGCTCTGTTTACAAGAACCTCGTTTACAGTACAAGTTCAATATCACAGAAAGCGAAAAATGGATAAAGAAGTTGTGGTACTTACGTACCATGCAATATCACTCAGCAATGAAATCTATGTCATCAGGCCTGTAGCAGCATAATGAGTGGATTCAGGTACGATGATTCTAAGTGAAATAAGTCACACAGAAAAAGAAACATCATAAGATATCACTACTACACGGAATGTAAACTTGGCTACACAAGAACTGAATTACAAAACAGAACAGGGCCTCAAATGTAGAAAACCATCTTATGCTTGCTTAAGGGGAAAGGTGAGTTGGGGTGCTTCATAAAACCAGAGATTGAAATTAGCACAGATACCGTTCCATAAGCCAAATATGTAATAGACAAGAGCTACTCCTTGCTCAACGAAGTGGACTCAACACCCCATATTAAACGCCTAAGAATATACCTGACTAGTAAGAATCTTAAAACCTATGGATTTATATGTCTCTGAAAGAGAATCAAGCGTGTGTACAGCGGCATAAGCGCAGCAGTGATAGGATTGGTGAGGTTCGGTGAGCAAATGCAGACCCTTTGAAGTCATATTGCATGGTACCCATTCCATGGGTCTCAACTCTCCAGGTTTAAGGGATTCTTCCTTCAGCTAAAACATGCATGTGGAACCCAGAGTATGATCCACCGTGTGATAGGAAAACGTGTTCAAATGTCTCTCAGTTTTCGTGCCCTGGTACTCGGGTGCAACATTCCAGATGCTTTACTAACACTCTCCCCACTTGGAGAGTCAGTGCCTTTAACCTCCTGTTTGGCCCAGTTTGCAATTTCTGTGGAAAATGAACAGGAATAGGGAGAACCAATGAGAGACTAGGTGGAGGTGTCCGGACGGGCAAATTTAACTCTCATTTCCCACCAGGAAGAGGAATTAACCAAAGGCTCAGCGTGCCATTCCAAAACCACACTAGGGCCAGACGGAATCCTGCGGTGTTGCGGCCAGCTCACAAGAAAGCGAGTTGAAGAAAGGAGCTCAGGGGCACTGTAATTCACAAACCTGCAGAGTTATAAATGACAGCCATCTTCCAAAAATATATTAAAGTAAGGCTGCCAGAGGAGTTGAAATCGGGGCAGAATTGCAGGAAACCGATTTCAGGAGGTAGACTGGAATTGCATGTAAAGCATAGGAAAAGAGGCAGAACGTTCACAATGATGCACTTGGCCAAAAAGGGCGTATCTGTTTTTTCCTGAATATATTTAGGAAAAAACGCATACGCCCTTTTTGGCCAACCAAGCAAGCTTGCAAAGGAAATCTGCACTACAATGAAGTCTCACTGCCCCCCGGTCAAAAGGGCCATCTGAAAAAAGTGTAAAATCCAGAAAGGCAGGACAGGCCATGGAGAACTGGGAGCCTTGTTATGCTGATGGGCGGGATGTAAATTGCCAACAGCCACTCTGGAGAAGTGTATGGTGTTTCCTGAAACATCCAAAAAACCAAGCAACAGAGACTAGGGCATTTCCACTTATGGTCATATAGCTTAGGGAAATAATAATCAAAAAGACACAGCCTCCCCAAAGTTTGGGACGGCTCTGTTTACAAGAACCTCGTTTACGGTACAGGTTCAATATCGCAGAAAGCGAAAAATGGATAAAGAAATTGTGGTACTTACGTACAATGCAATATCACTCAGCAATGAAATCTATGTCATCAGGCCTGTGACAGCATAATGAGTGGATTCAGGTACGATGATTCTAAGAGAAATAAGTCACACAGAAAAAGAAACATCATAAGATATCACTACTACACGAATGTAAACTTGGCTACACAGGAACTGAATTACAAAACAGAACAGGGTGTCAAATGTAGAAAACCAACTTACGCTTGCTTAAGGGGAAAGGTGAGTTGGGGTGCTGCATAAAACCAGAGATTGAAATTAGCACAGATACCGTTCCATAAGACAAATATGTAATAGACAAGAGCTACTCCTTGCTCAACGAAGTGGACTCAACACCCCATATTAAACGCCTAACAATATACCTGACTAGTAAGAATCTTAAAACTTATGGATTTATATGTCTCCGAAAGAGAATCAAGGGTGTGTACAACGGCATAAACACAGCAGTGATAGGATTGGTGAGGTTCGGTGAGCAAATGCAGACCCTTTGAAGTCATATTGTATGGTACCCATTCCATGGGTCTCAAAACTCCATGTTTAAGGGATTCTTCCTTCAGCTAAAACATGCATGTGGAAACCAGAGTATGATCCACCGTGTGATCGGGAAACGTGTTCAAATGTGTCTCAGTTTTCGTCCCCTGGTACTCGGGTGCAACATACCAGACGCTTTACTAACACTCTCCCCACTTGGAGAGTCAGTGCCTTTAAACTCCTGTTTGGCCCAGTTTGCAATTTCCGCGTAAGATGAACAGGAAGAGGGAGAACCAAAGAGAGACTAGCTGGAGCTGTCTGGACAGGCAAATTTAACTCTCATTTCCCACCAGGAAGAGGAATTAACCAAAGGCTCAGCATGCGATGCCGGAACCAAACTAGGGCCTGAAGCAATCCTGCAGTGTTGCGGCCAGCTCACAAGAAAGCGAGTTGAAGAAAGGAGCTCAGCGGCACTGTAATTCACAAACCTGCAGAGTTATAAATGACAGCTATCGTCCAAAAATATATTGAAGGAAGGCTGCCAAGAGGACTTGAAAGCGGGGCAGAATTGCAGGAAACCGATTTCAGGAGGTAGACTGGAATTGCATGTAAAGCATAGGAAAAGAGGCAGAACGTCCACAATGATGCACTTGGCCAAAAAGGGCGTATGCGTTTTTTCCTGAATATATTCAGGAAAAAACGCATACGCCCTTTTTGGTCAACCAAGCAAGCTTGCAAAGGAAATCTGCACTACAATGAAGTCTCACTGCCCCCCGGTTAAAAGGGCCATCTGAAAAAAGTGTAAAATCCAGAAAGGCAGGACAGGCCATGGAGAACTGGGAGCCTTGTTATGCTGATGGGCGGGATGTAAATTGCCAGCAGCCACTCTGGAGAAGTGTATGGTGTTTCCTGAAACATCCAAAAAACCAAGCAACAGAGCCTAGGGCACTTCCACTTATGGTCCTATAGCTTAGGGAAATTAAAATCAAAAAGACACAGCCACCCCAAAGTTTGGGCCGGCTCTGTTTACAAGAACCTCGTTTACTGTACAAGTTCAATATCACAGAAAGCGAAAAATGGATAAAGAAGTTGTGGTACTTACGTACAATGCAATATCACTCAGCAATGAAATCTATGTCATCAGGCCCGTAGCAGCATAATGAGTGGATTCAGGTACGATGATTCTAAGTGAAATAAGTCACACAGAAAAAGAAACATCATAAGATATCACTACTACACGAATGTAAACTTGGCTACACAGGAACTGAATTACAAAACAGAACAGGGTGTCAAATGTAGAAAACCAACTTACGCTTGCTTAAGGGGAAAGGTGAGTTGGGGTGCTGCATAAAACCAGAGATTGAAATTAGCACAGATACCGTTCCATAAGACAAATATGTAATAGACAAGAGCTACTCCTTGCTCAACGAAGTGGACTCAACACCCCATATTAAACGCCTAACAATATACCTGACTAGTAAGAATCTTAAAACTTATGGATTTATATGTCTCCGAAAGAGAATCAAGGGTGTGTACAACGGCATAAACACAGCAGTGATAGGATTGGTGAGGTTCGGTGAGCAAATGCAGACCCTTTGAAGTCATATTGCATGGTACCCATTCCATGGGTCTCAAAACTCCATGTTTAAGGGATTCTTCCTTCAGCTAAAACATGCATGTGGAAACCAGAGTATGATCCACCGTGTGATCGGGAAACGTGTTCAAATGTGTCTCAGTTTTCGTCCCCTGGTACTCGGGTGCAACATACCAGACGCTTTACTAACACTCTCCCCACTTGGAGAGTCAGTGCCTTTAAACTCCTGTTTGGCCCAGTTTGCAATTTCCGCGTAAGATGAACAGGAAGAGGGAGAACCAAAGAGAGACTAGCTGGAGCTGTCTGGACAGGCAAATTTAACTCTCATTTCCCACCAGGAAGAGGAATTAACCAAAGGCTCAGCATGCGATGCCGGAACCAAACTAGGGCCTGAAGCAATCCTGCAGTGTTGCGGCCAGCTCACAAGAAAGCGAGTTGAAGAAAGGAGCTCAGCGGCACTGTAATTCACAAACCTGCAGAGTTATAAATGACAGCTATCGTCCAAAAATATATTGAAGGAAGGCTGCCAAGAGGACTTGAAAGCGGGGCAGAATTGCAGGAAACCGATTTCAGGAGGTAGACTGGAATTGCATGTAAAGCATAGGAAAAGAGGCAGAACGTCCACAATGATGCACTTGGCCAAAAAGGGCGTATGCGTTTTTTCCTGAATATATTCAGGAAAAAACGCATACGCCCTTTTTGGTCAACCAAGCAAGCTTGCAAAGGAAATCTGCACTACAATGAAGTCTCACTGCCCCCCGGTTAAAAGGGCCATCTGAAAAAAGTGTAAAATCCAGAAAGGCAGGACAGGCCATGGAGAACTGGGAGCCTTGTTATGCTGATGGGCGGGATGTAAATTGCCAGCAGCCACTCTGGAGAAGTGTATGGTGTTTCCTGAAACATCCAAAAAACCAAGCAACAGAGCCTAGGTCACTTCCACTTATGGTCCTATAGCTTAGGGAAATTAAAATCAAAAAGACACAGCCACCCCAAAGTTTGGGCCGGCTCTGTTTACAAGAACCTCGTTTACTGTACAAGTTCAATATCACAGAAAGCGAAAAATGGATAAAGAAGTTGTGGTACTTACGTACAATGCAATATCACTCAGCAATGAAATCTATGTCATCAGGCCCGTAGCAGCATAATGAGTGGATTCAGGTACGATGATTCTAAGTGAAATAAGTCACACAGAAAAAGAAACATCATAAGATATCACTACTACACGGAATGTAAACTTGGCTACACAAGAACTGAATTACAAAACAGAACAGGGCCTCAAATGTCGAAAACCAAATTATGCTTGCTTAAGGGGAAAGGTGAGTTGGGGTGCTTCATAAAACCAGAGATTGAAATTAGCCCAGATACCGTTCCATAAGCCAAATATGTAATAGACAAGAGCTACTCCTTGCTCAACGAAGTGGACTCAACACCCCATATTAAACGCCTAAGAATATACCTGACTAGTAAGAATCTTAAAACCAATGGATTTATATGTCTCCGAAAGAGAATCAAGCGTGTGTACAGTGGCATAAGCGCAGCAGTGATAGGATTGGTGAGGTTCGGTGAGCAAATGCAGACCCTTTGAAGTCATATTGCATGGTACCCATTCCATGGGTCTCAACTCTCCAGGTTTAAGGGATTCTTCCTTCAGCTAAAGCATGCATGTGGAACCCAGAGTATGATCCACCGTGTGATCGGAAAACGTGTTCATATGTGTCTCAGTTTTCGTCCCCTGGTACTCGGGTGCAACATTCCAGATGCTTTACTAACACTCTCCCCACTTGGAGAGTCAGTGCCTTTAACCTCCTGTTTGGCCCAGTTTGCAATTTCTGTGGAAAATGAACAGGAATAGGGAGAACCAATGAGAGACTAGGTGGAGGTGTCCGGACAGGCAAATTTAACTCTCATTTCCCACCAGGAAGAGGAATTAACCAAAGGCTCAGCGTGCCATGCCAGAACCACACTAGGGCCCGAAGCAATCCTGCGGTGTTGCGGCCAGCTCACAAGAAAGCGAGTTGAAGAAAGGAGCTCAGGGGCACTGTAATTCACAAACCTGCAGAGTTATAAATGACAGCCATCTTCCAAAAATATATTAAAGTAAGCCTGCCAAGAGGAGTTGAAAGCGGGGCAGAATTGCAGGAAACCGATTTCAGGAGGTAGACTGGAATTGCATGTAAAGCATAGGAAAAGAGGCAGAACGTCCACAATGATGCACTTGGCCAAAAAGGGCATATGCGTTTTTTCCTGAATATATTCAGGAAAAAACGCATACGCCCTTTTTGGCCAACCAAGCAAGCTTGAAAAGGAAATCTGCACTACAATGAAGTCTCACTGCCCCACGGACAAAAGGGCAATCTGAAAAAAGTGTAAAATCCAGAAAGGCAGGACAGGCCATGGAGAACTGGGAGCCTTGTTATGCTGATGGGCGGGATGTAAATTGCCAGCAGCCACTCTGGAGAAGTGTATGGTGTTTCCTGAAACATCCAAAAAACCAAGCAACAGAGCCTAGGGCATTTCCACTTATGGTCCTATAGCTTAGGGAAATAATAATCAAAAAGAAACAGCTTCCCCAAAGTTTGGGACGGCTCTGTTTACAAGAACCCCGTTTACGGTACAGGTTCAATATCGCAGAAAGCGAAAAATGGATAAAGAAATTGTGGTACTTACGTACAATGCAATATCACTCAGCAATGAAATCTATGTCATCAGGCCCGTGACAGCATAATGAGTGGATTCAGGTATGATGACTCTAAGAGAAATAAGTCACACAGAAAAAGAAACATCATAAGATATCACTACTACACGGAATGTAAACTTGGCTACACAGAAACTGAATTACAAAACAGAACAGCGTCTCAAATGTAGAAAACCAACTTATGCTTGCTTAAGGGGAAAGGTGAGTTGGGGTGCGGCATAAAACCTCAGATTGAAATTAGCACAGATACCGTTCCATAAGCCAAATATGTAATAGACAAGAGCTACTCCTTGCTCAACGATGTGGACTCAACACCCAATATTAAACGCCTAAGAATATACCTGACTAGTAAGAATCTTAAAACCTATGGATTTATATGTCTCCGAAAGAGAATCAAGCGTGTATACAGCGGCATAAACGCAGCAGTGATAGGATTGGTGAGGTTCGGTGAGCAAATGCAGACCCTTTGAAGTCATATTGCATGGTACCCATTCCATGGGTCTCAACTCTCCAGGTTTAAGGGATTCTTCCTTCAGCTGAAACATGCATGTTGAACCCAGAGTATGATCCACGGTGTGATCGGGAAACGTATTCAAATGTGTCTCAGTTTTCGTCCCCTGGTACTCGGGTGCAACATTCCAGACGCTTTACTAACACTCTCCCCACTTGGAGAGTCAGTGCCTTTAACCTCTTGTTTGGCCCAGTTTGCAATTTCTCCGTAAGATAAACAGGAAGAGGGAGAACCAATGAGAGACTAGCTGGAGGTGTCTGGACGGGCAAATTTAACTCTCATTTCCCACCAGGAAGAGGAATTAACCAAAGGCTCAGCATGCGATGCCGGAACAAAACTAGGGCCTGAAGCAATCCTGCGGTGTTGCGGCCAGCTCACAAGAAAGCGAGTTGAAGAAAGGAGCTCAGGGGCACTGTAATTCACAAACCTGCAGTTACAAATGACAGCTATCCTCCAAAATATATTGAAGGAAAGCTTCCAAGAGGACTTGAAAGCGGGGCAGAATTGCAGGAAACTGATTTCAGGAGGTAGACTGGAATTGCATGTAAAGCATAGGAAAAGAGGCAGAACGTCCACAATGATGCCCTTGGCCAAAAAGGGCGTATGCGTTTTTTCCTGAATATATTCAGGAAAAAACGCATACGCCCTTTTTGGCCAACCAAGCAAGCTTGCAAAGGAAATCTGCACTACAATGAAGTCTCACTGCCCCCCGGTCAGAAGGGCCATCTGAAAAAAGTGTAAAATCCAGAAAGGCAGGACAGGCCATGGAGAACTGGGAGACTTGTTATGCTGATGGGCGGGATGTAAATTGCCAACAGCCACTCTGGAGAAGTGTATGGTGTTTCCTGAAACATCCAAAAAACCAAGCAACAGAGCCTAGGGCATTTCCACTTATGGTCGTATAGCTTAGGGAAATAATAATCAAAAAGACACAGCCTCCCCAAAGTTTGGGACGGCTCTGTTTACAAGAACCTCGTTTACGGTACAGGTTCAATATCGCAGAAAGCGAAAAATGGATAAAGAAATTGTGGTACTTACGTACAATGCAATATCACTCAGCAATGAAATCTATGTCATCAGGCCTGTGACAGCATAATGAGTGGATTCAGGTATGATGATTCTAAGAGAAATAAGTCACACAGAAAAAGAAACATCATAAGATATCACTACTACACGGAATGTAAACTTGGCTACACAGAAACTGAATTACAAAACAGAACAGCGTCTCAAATGTAGAAAACCAACTTATGCTTGCTTAAGGGGAAAGGTGAGTTGGGGTGCGGCATAAAACCACAGATTGAAATTAGCACAGATACCGTTCCATAAGCCAAATATGTAATAGACACGAGCTACTCCTTGCTCAACGATGTGGACTCAACACCCAATATTAAACGCCTAAGAATATACCTGACTAGTAAGAATCTTACAACCTATGGATTTATATGTCTCCGAAAGAGAATCAAGCGTGTATACAGCGGCATAAACGCAGCAGTGATAGGATTGGTGAGGTTCGGTGAGCAAATGCAGACCCTTTGAAGTCATATTGCATGGTACCCATTCCATGGGTCTCAACTCTCCAGGTTTAAGGGATTCTTCCTTCAGCTAAAACATGCATGTGGAACCCAGAGTATGATCCACCGTGTGATCAGGAAACGTGTTCAAATGTGTGTCAGTTTTCGTCCCCTGGTACTCGGGTGCAACATTCCAGACGCTTTACTAACACTCTCCCCACTTGGAGAGTCAGTGCCTTTAATCTCCTGTTTGGCCCAGTTTGCAATTTCTGTGGAAAATGAACAGGAATAGGGAGAACCAATGAGAGACTAGGTGGAGGTGTCCGTACGGGCAAATTTAATTCTCATTTCCCACCAGGAAGAGGAATTAACCAAAGGCTCAGCGTGCCATGCTGGAACCACACTACGGCCCGAAGCAATCCTGCGGTGTTGCGGCCAGCTCACAAGAAAGCGAGTTGAAGAAAGGAGCTCAGGGGCACTGTAATTCACAAACCTGCAGAGTTATAAATGACAGCTATCTTCCAAAAATATATTGAAGGAAGGCTGCCAAGAGGACTTGAAAGCGGGGCGGAATTGCAGGAAACCGATTTCAGGAGGTAGACTGGAATTGCATGTAAAGCATAGGAAAAGAGGCAGAACATCCACAATGATGCACTTGGCCAAAAAGGGCGTATGCATTTTTTCCTGAATATATACAGTAAAAAACGCATACGCCCTTTTTGGTCAACCAAGCAAGCTTGCAAAGGAAATCTGCACTACAATGAAGTCTCACTGCCCCCCGGTCAAAAGGGCTATCTGAAAAAAGTGTAAAATCCAGAAAGGCAGGACAGGCCATGGAGAACTGGGAGCCTTGTTATGCTGATGGGCAGGATGTAAATTGCCAACAGCCTCTCTGGAGAAGTGTATGGTGTTTCCTGAAACATCCAAAAAACAAAGCAACAGAGCCTAGGGCACTTCCACTTATGGTCCTATAGCTTAGGGATATTAAAATCAAAAAGACACAGCCACCCCAAAGTTTGGGATGGCTCTGTTTACAAGAACCTCATTTACGGTACAAGTTCAATATCACAGAAAGTGAAAAATGGATAAAGAAGTTGTGGTACTTACGTACAATGCAATATCACTCAGCAATGAAATCTATGTCATCAGGCCCATAGCAGCATAATGAGTGGATTCAGGTACGATGATTCTAAGTGAAATAAATCACACAGAAAAAGAAACATCATAAGATATCACTACTACACGGAATGTAAACTTGGCTACACAGGAACTGAATTACAAAACAGAACAGGGTCTAAAATGTAGAAAACCAACTTATGCTTGCTTAAGGGGAAAGGTGAGTTGGGGTGCGGCATAAAATCAGAGATTGAAATTAGCACAGATACTGTTCCATAAGCCAAATATGTAATAGACAAGAGCTACTCCTTGCTCAACGAAGTGGACTCAACACCCCATATTAAACGCCTAAGAATATACCTGACTAGTAAGAATCTTAAAACCTATGGATTTATATGTCTCCGAAAGAGAATCAAGCATGTGTACAGTGTCATAAACGCAGCAGTGATAGGATTGGTGAGGTTCGGTTAGCAAATGCAGACTCTTTGAAGTCATATTGCATGGTACCCATTCCATGGGTCTCAACTCTCCAGGTTTAAGGGATTCTTCCTTCAGCTAAAACATGCATGTGGAACCCAGAGTATGATCCACCGTGTGATCCGGAAACGTGTTCAAATGTGTCTCAGTTTTCGTCCCCTGGTACTCGGGTGCAACATTCCAGACGCTTTACTAACACTCTCCCCACTTGGAGAGTCAGTACCTTTAACCTCCTGTTTGGCCCAGTTTGCAATTTCTTCGGAAGATGAACAGGAATAAGGAAAAACAATGGGAGACTATCTGTAGGTGTCTGGACGGGCAAATTTAACTCTCATTTCCCACCAGGAAGATAAATGAACCAAAGGCTCCGTGTGCCATGCTGGAACTAGATTAGGGCCTGAGGAGATCCTGCGGTGTTGTGGCCAGCTCACAAGAAAGCGAGTTGAAGAAAGGAGCTCAGGGGCACTGTAATTCAGAAACCTGCGGAGTTATAAATGACAGCTATCATCCAAAATTATACTGAAGTAAGGCTGCGAAGAGGACTTGAATGCGGGGCAGAATTGCTGGAAACTGATTTCAGAACGTACACGGGAGTAGCTCTTAAAGCATAGGAAAAGAGACAGAACTTGGAAAATAATGCACTTGGCAAAAAAGGGCATATGTGTTTTATCCAGAGCTCTCATAACTGAGGGGAGGAGATTCCCAGCAGGCTCCAACTGCCACCTGAGGGCTCACATTGCCAAGGCAACGTGAGCATGCCAGGCAGGAGTTACCTCACAGCAGAGGTCCCACCTCACAGAAGGGTGAGAAACCCAGCCAACATCAGACTCTCACCAGAGGGCCCACATCACCAAGGGGATGGGAACCAGGCAGGAGTGTCTTCACATCAGTGGGGCCACATCATCGAAAGCTGAGGTACTCAGCACATGTGTCCTCAAACCAGAGGACCCACATCACCAAGGACCTCGGAGTGAGGCAGGCAGGAGTAGCCTCACAACACTGGGCACATAGAATAAAAACGTGAGGAATCCAGCAGTTGGAACCTCCCAGCAGGCGGCCCAGAGCACCGAGGCTATGGGATCCAGGCCACAGTGAACTCACAGAAGAGGGCCCATGTCATGAAACTGAGCAACCCAGCCATTGGGACCTCAGAGCAGGAGGCCCACATCCCCATGGGGATGGAATTCTGGTAGGAGTGTCCTCGCACCACTGAGAACGTATCAGAAAATTTTGGGCGACCAGCAGTTAGGGCCTGACGCCAGAGGACCCTCATCACCAAGGGAAGGAGGCTCCCAGCAGGCTCCAACTGCCACCAGAGGGCTGATGTCGTCAAGGCGATGTGTGCCAACCAGGCACGAATGACCTCACAGCAGAGGGCCCACCTCAGAGAAGTGTGACGAACCCAGTCAGGATCAGACTCGCACCAGAGGGCCCACATCACCAAATGGATTGGAACCAGGCAGGAGTGTCCTCACATGAGTAGGGCCACATCATCTAAAGGTGAGGAACCCAGAACATGTGGCTTCAAACCATAGGACACCCATCACCAAGGGGCTGGGAGTGAGGCAGGCAGGAGGAGCCTCATAACAGAGGGCCCAAAAATAAGAAAGGTGAGGAATCCAGCAGTTGGAACCTCCCAGCAGGCGGCCCAGAGCACAGAGGCTAGAGGAACCAGGCCAGAGTGAACTAACACCAGACAGCCCACATCATGAAACTGTGAGCAACCCAGACATTGGGACCTCAGAGCAGAAGGCCCACATCCCCATGGTGATGGGAACATGACAGGAGTGTCCTGGCATCACTGGGCTCACATCAGAAAACGTGGGGTGCTCAGAAGTTAGGGCCTGACGCTAGAGGGCACTCATCACCGAGAGGAGGAGGCTCCCAGCAGGCTCCAGCTGCCACCAGAGGGCCAACGTCGCCAAGGCGATGTGTGCCAGCCTGGCAGGAGTGACCTCACAGCAGAGGGCCCACCTCACAGAAGGGTGAGGAACACAGCCAGGATCAGACTCTCACCAGAGGGCCCACAACACCAAGGGGATGGGAACCAGTCAGGACTGTCCTCCCACCAGTGGGACAACATCATCGAAAGGTGAGGATCCCAGCACATGTGTCCTCAAACCAGAGGAACCACATCACCAAGGGGTTCGGAATGAGGCTGGCAGGACTGGCCTCACAACACAGGGTCCATAGAATATAAAAGTTGAGGAATCCAGCAGTTGGAACCTCCTAGCAAGTGGCCCAGAGCACCGAGGCTATGGGATCCAGGCCACAGTGAACTCACAGCAGAGGGCCCACATCATGAACCTGTGAGCAGCCCAGCTGTTGGGACCTCAGAACAGAAGACCCACATCCCCATTGGGATGGGAACCTGGCAGGAGTGGCTTTGCACCACTTAGCACATATCAGAAAATGTTAGGAGCCCAGCAGTTAGGGCCTGATGCCAGGGGGCCCTCATAACTGAGGGGAGGAGACTCCCAGCAGGTTCCAACTGCCAACAGAGGGCCCACGTCTACAAGGTGGCATGCACCAGCCAGGCAGTAGTGACCTCACAGCAGAGGGCCTATCTCACAGAAGGGTGAGGAACCGAGGCAGGATGAGACTCTCACCAGAGGGCCCACAACACCAAGGGGATGGGAACCAGTCAGGACTGTCCTCCCACCAGTGGGACCACATCATCGAAAGGTGAGGAACCCAGCACATGTGGCCTCATATCAGAGGACATACATCACAAAGGGGATGGGAGTGAGGCAGGTAGGAGTAGCCTAAAAACAGAGGGCCCAAAGAATAAAAAAAGTGAGGAATCCAGCATTTGGAACCTCCCAGCAGGCGGCCGAGAGCACAGAAGCTATGGGATGCAGGCAGGAGTTAACTAACACCAGAGAGCCCACATCATGAAACTGTGAGCAACCCAGGCATTGGGACCTCAGAGCAGAAAGCCCACATCCCCATGGGGATGGGAACCTGACAGGAGTGTCCTGGCATCACTGGGCTCACATCAGAAAACGTGGGGAGCCCAGCAGTTAGAGCCTGATGCTAGAGGGCCATCATCACCGAGGGCAGGAGGCTCCCAGCAGGTTCCATGTGCCAACAGAGGGCCCACGTCGCCAAGGTGATGTGTGCAAGTCAGGCAGGATTGACCTCACAGCAGAGGGCCTACCTCACAGAAGAGTGAGGAACTCAGCCAGGATAAGACTGTCACCAGAAGGCCCACATCACCAAGGGGATGGGAACCAGGCAGGAGTGTCCTCACACCAGTGGGGCCACATCATTGAAAGTTGCCTAACCCAGCACATGTGGCCTCAAACCAGAAGACCCACATCACGAAGGGGTTGCGAGTGAGGCAGGCAGGAGGAGCATCACAACACAGGACCCATAGAATACAAAAGTTGAGGAATCGAGCAGTTGGAACCTCCCAGCAGGCAGCCAAGACCACAGAGGCTATGGGATCCAGGCCACAGTGAACTAACACCAGAGAGCCCACATCATGAAATTGTGATCAACCCAGCCGTTGGAACCTCAGAGCAGAAGGCCCACATCCCCATGGGGATGGGAACCTAAGAGGAGTGCTTGAGCAACACTGGGCTCACTAAGAAAAGTTGGGGAGCCCAGCAGTTAGGGCCTGACGTCAGAGGGCCCTCATCACAGAGCTGAGGAGGCTCCCAGCAGGGTCCAATTGCCACCAGAGGGCTCATGTCAACAAGGCGAGGTGAGCAACCCAGGCAAGAGTTACCTGATAGTAGAGGGCCCACCTCACAGATGGGTGAGGAACCCAGCCAGGATCAGACTCTCACCAGAGGGCCCACATCACAAAGGGGATGGGACCCAGTCAGGATTATCCTCACACCAGTGGGGCCTCATCATCTTAAGGTGAGGAACCCAGCACATGTGTCCTCAAACCAGAGGACCCACATCACCAAGGGCCTTGGAGTGAGGCAGGCAGGAGTAGCCTCACAACACAGGGCACATAATATAAAAAACGTGAGGATTCCAGCATTTAGACCTTCCAGCAGGCGGCCCAGAACACCGAGGCTATGGGATCCAGGCCACAGTGAACTCACAGCAGAGGGCCCACATCACAAAACTGTGAGCAACCCAGGAGTTGAGACCTCAGCGCAGAAGGACCACATCCCCATGGGAATGGGAACCTGGCTGGAGTGTCCTCGCACCACTGGGCGCACATCAGAAAATGTGGGGAGCCCACCATTTAGGGCCTGACGCCAGAGGGCCGTCATCACCGAGAGGAGGAGGCGCCCTGCACGCTCCAACTGCCACCAGAGGGCTCACGTCTCCAAGGTGACGTGTGCCAGCCAGGCAGGAGTGACCTCACAGCAGAGGGCCTACCTCACAGAACGTTGAGGAACCCAGCCAGGATTAGACTCTCGCCAGAGGGCCCACCTCACCAAGGGGATGGGA
This sequence comes from Leucopleurus acutus, assembly GCF_964270905.1. NCBI lineage: Eukaryota > Metazoa > Chordata > Mammalia > Artiodactyla > Delphinidae > Leucopleurus > Leucopleurus acutus. Next base: position 887,050 of record NW_028139202.1, read on the forward strand.
ACCAGGCAGGAGTGTCCTCACACGAGTGGGGTCACATCATCGAAAGGTGAGGAACGCAGCACATGTGGCCTCAAGCCATAGGACAGTCATCACCAAGGGGCTGGCAGTGAGGCAGGCAGGAGGAGCCTCACAACAGAGGGCACATAGAATAAAAAAGTTGAGGAATCCAGCAGTTGGAACCTCCCAGCAGGCGGCTCAGAGCACCGATGATAAGGGATCCTTGCCGGAGTGAACTCACAGCAGAGGGCCCACATCATGGTACTGTGAGCAAGCCAGCCGTTTTGACCTCAGAGCAGAAGGCCCATATCGCCATGGGGATGGGAACCTGGCAAGAGTCTCCTCACTCACTTGGCGCACATCAGAAAATGTGGGGAGCCCAGCAGTTATGGCCTAAGGCAAGAGGGCCCTCATCACCGAGGGGAGGAGGATCCCAGCACACTCCAACTGCCACCAGAGGGCCCACGTCGCCAAGGTGACGTGTGCCAGACAGGCATGATTGACCTCACAGCAGAGGGCCCACCTCACAGAAGGGTGAGGAACCCAGCCAGGATCAGACTCTCACCTGAGGGCCCACATCAGCAAGGGGATGGGAACCAGTCAGGACTGTCTTCCCTCCAGTGGGGTCACATCATCGAAAGGTGCGGAACCCAGCACATGTGGCCTCAAATCAGAGGACACATATCACAAAGGGAATGGGAGTGAGGCAGGCAGGAGTAGCCTAAAAACAGAGGGCCCAAAGAATAAGAAAGGTGAGGAATCCAGCAGTTGGAACCTCCCAGCAGGCGGCACAGAGCACAGAAGCTATGGGATGCAGGCAGGAGTGAACTAACAGCAGAGAGCCCACATCATGAAACTGTGAGCAACCCAGGCTTTGGGACCTCAGAGCAGAAGGCCCACACCCCAATGGGGATGTGAACCTGGCTGGAGTGTCCTCGCACCACTGGGCGCACATCACAAAATGTAGGGAGCCCAGCAGTTAGGGCCTGATGCCAGAGGGCCCTCATCACCGAGGAGAGGAGGCTCCCAGCAGGCTCCAAGTGCCACCAGAGGGCTCATGTCCACAAGGCGAGGTGAGCAAGCCAGGCAAGAGTGACCTCACATCAGACGGCCTACCTCACAGATGGGTGAGGAACCCAGCCGGGATCAGACTCTCAACAGAGGGCCCACATCACCAAGGGGATGTGAACCAGGCAGGAGTCTCCTAAGACCATTGGTCCCACATCATCGAAAGGTGAGGAACCCAGCACATGTGGCCTCAAACCAGACGACACACATCACGAAGGGGCTGGGAGTGAGGCAGGCAGGAGGATCCTCACAACAGAGGGCCCAAAAAATTAAAAAAGTGAGGAATCCAGCAGTTGGAACCTCCCAGCAGGCAGCCAAGAGCACAGAGGCTATGGGATCCAGGCTTCTGTGAACTAACACCAGAGAGCCCACATCATGAAAATGTGAACAACCCAGCCGTTGGGACCTCAGAGCAGAAGGCCCACATCCCCATGGAGATGGGATCCTAAGAGGAGTGCCAAAGCATCACTGGGCTCCCTAAGAAAAGTTGGTGAGCCCAGCAGTTAGGGCCTGACGCAAGAGGACCCTCATCACCGGGGGAAGAGATTCCCAGCACGCTCCAACTGCCACCACACGGCTGACTTCACCAAGGCAATGTGTGCCAGCCATGCAGGAGTGACCTATCAGCAGAGGGTCTCCCTCACAGGTGGGTGAGGAACAAAGCCAGGAACAGACTCTCACCAGGGGGTCCACATAACCACGTGGATGAGAACCAAGCAGGAGTGTCCTCACACTAGTGGGGCCACATCATTGAAAGGTGAGGAACCCAGCAAAAGTGGCCACAAACCAGAGGACCCACATCACCAAGGGGTTGAGAGTGAGGTAGGTGTCTGGACGGGCATATTTAACACTCATTTCCCACCAGGAAGAGGAATTAACCAAAGGCTCAGCGTGCCCTGCCAGAAGCAGATTAGGGCCTGAAGCAGTCTTGCGGGTTTGCGGCCAGCTCACAAGAAAGTGAGTTGAAGAAAGGAGCTCAGGGGCCCTGTAATTCACAAACCTGCAGAGTTATAAATGACAGATAACGTCCAAAAATATATTGAAGTAAGGCTGCGAAGAGGACTTGAAAGCGGGGCAGAATTGCAGGAAACCGATTTCAGGAGGTAGACTGGATTTGCATTTAAAGCATAGGAAAAGAGGCAGAACATCGACAATGATGCACTTGGCAACAAAGGGCGTATGAGTTTGTTCCTGAATATATTCAGGAAAAAACACATACGCCCTTTTTGGCAAACCAAGCAAGCTTGCAATGGAAATCCGAACTACTATGAAGTGTCACTTCCCCCCGGTCTAAAGGGCCACTGAGAAAAGTGTAAAATCCAGAAAGGCAAGACAGGCCATGGGGAAAAAGGAGCCTTGTTATGCTTATGGGCGGGATGTACATTGCCAACAGCCACTCTGGAGAAGTGTATGGTGTTTCCTGATACATCTGAAAAACAAAGCAACAGAATCTAGGGCATTTCCACTTATGGTCCTATAGCTTAGGGAAATTAAAATCAAAAAGACACAGCCACCCCAAAATTTACAACGGCTCTGTTTACAGGAGCCTCTTCTACAGTACAAGTTAAATATCCCAGAGAACAAATAATTGATAAAGAAGTTGCGGTACTTATGTACAACAGAATACCACTCAGCAATGAAATCTGTGTCACCAGGCCTGTACCAGCATAATGAGTGGATTGAGGCATGATGATTCTAAGTGAAATAAGTCACACAGAAAAAGAAACATCATAAGGTATCACTAATGCACGGAATGTAAACTTGGCTACACATGAACTGAATTACAAAACAGAACAGGGTCTCAAGTTTAGAAAACCAACTTATGCTTGCTTAAGGGGAAAGGTGAGTTGGGGTGCTGCATAAAACCAGAGTTTGAAATTAGCACAGATACCGTTCCATAAGCCAAATATGTAATAGACAAGACCTACCCGTTGCTCAACGAAATGGACTCAACAATGAGGTATCACCTCACACCTGTTAGAATGGGCATCATCTGAAAATCTACAAACAACAAATGCTGGAAAGGGTGTGGAGAAAAGGAACACTCTTCCACTATTGTTGGGAATATAAATTGATACAGTCACTATGGAGAACAATATGGAGTTTCTTAAGAAACTAATAATAGAATTACCATATGATACAGCAATCCCAGGACTGGACATATACTCAGACAAAACCATAAATCAAAAAGAGACATTCACCGCAATGTTCATTGCATCACTATTTACAATATCGAGGTAATGGAAGCAACCTAAATGCCCACAGACAGACGAATGCATAAAGCTGTGGTACATATATAAAATGGAATATTACTAAGCCATGAAAGGAATGAAATTGGGTCATTTGTAGAGACGTCGATGGATCTAGAGACTGTCCTACAGAGTGAAGTAAGTCAGAAAGAGAAAAACAAATCTTGTATATTCATGCATATATGTGGAACCTAGAAAAACTGTACAGATTAACCGTTTTGCAAGGCATAAATAGAGCAACAGATGTAGACAACAATCGTATGGACAACAAGGGGGGAAAGCTCTTGGAGGGGTGGTGGTGGGAGGAGTTGAGAGATTGGGATTGGCATGTAAACATTTATATGTATAAAATAGATAACCAATGAGAACCTGCTGTATAAAAATATAAAATAAAATTCAAAATTAAAAAGAAATAAAATTTAAAAAATAAAACAGAAAAAACAATTATTCCCTTCACATACATGTATTTATATGAATAAATTATTTCCATGCTTATATCTGTAAATACAAAAAAGAGGAATAAAATCTACCTTGAACCAAAAACGAAAAAGAGAAAAAAAAAAAACAGAACCCACCAGTTACTCAGAGGAAAACCGTATCAGGGCACTTGCTCCAGTTGTAAACAATTCTGAAGTTGGTCAGTGGTGGGGAATCGTCTCCCATTCAGCCAGCAGCCCCCACACAACAAGCGTCCTCATTGCAAAGCTGGGGCACCGTGCCGAGGCATCTGTGAGTAAACGTGAGCTGAGCCCCAGGCCACTTGCTGCTGAACTGTTCCCACCCTTCCCAGGTAAAACACCTGAATATATACAAGGACTTGAAAGCCTAGAGGAAGGGCCATGGAGCCACACGAGTGACAGCATGCCAGCTGACTTGGTGCCTGCAGGCCAGCCAGGATGGTCCTGGCCCTGGGTGCTCTTCTGGAAGATTTCCATTTCCCTGCCTGAGATACCCGTCCTGTCCCTGCCCCCACTGCTTTTTTCCTTCCTCACCTCTGCCCAGGGAGAAATTCCAGCAGCAGGTATGGGTGACACATCCTCTTCTTTAGCAGGTGGCAGCCTGGCATCTGCTGCAGAAAGTCCAGCAGAGCCCCACTCACACTGGGCCACCCACAAAGCCGTGGCCTCTCACTCCCTCCCACCAGCCCAGCCCCGAGACTGCTGACAGGGCAGAGAAAATGGCGTCAGGCACAGCTGCAGGGGCTTTTGCTGCCTGGAGTGGTATTTATATTGATCTCAACCCAGGCACACCTGGGGAGGGCTGGCCAGCATGGTAAGGCTGCCCAGGTAGCCAATCATCACCCCTCAGGGGCTCACAGTTGCAGAAAATGGAACTTGCTGAACCGGCCAGGTCCAAGGAACAGGTGTGGGCTCCTGAGAGTCAGGATAGACAAGGGGCTGCAGCTTTGGCTTGTTTTCTAATCATTTTATCTGGCCCATGAGTGGGAGACAACTTCAAGAAAACCCTCTCCTAATGAGAGGAACCCAGGAGTCAGGGAGAGGAGGGGTGGGTGGTGGTTGGAGACAGAGGCCTGGTGCCCTGGGTGCAGTGGAAGTCTCTGGAAGACCAGGTGGAGGGAGGCCACACAGAGTGATGCCCAGGGTCACAGACCTGTCGGAGCTGCTGTTTGTTAGTTCAAGTCCTGCTCTGAGGTGCTCTGTGTCAGCTCTGAGCGACAGGTGAGCTGGGGGTGCTCTTCAATGAGGGCTATGTGCACGGTTCCTGTGTGCCCAGCCCTGCCACGGTACCTGCAAGGGTAGCTCTGTATCCTGGGAGGGGCCTGACCATGAGAGCCCCGTGGGCTGGGTTGGGGGTGGGGTACCTGCCCAGGAGAGCTCCATATCCTGGGATTGGCCTGACCACGAGAGCCCCATGGGCTGCTGGGGACCTGGTAAAGGATGTCAGGACAGTCAGTGAAGCCACCGAGGATATACCTCCAGTTGCTCCTGATTCCTACACCCTGCTGGTCATTCTACCAACCACCAGGACATGGTATTCTGTATTAGTCTTCAATGATGCCTTCTTTTGTATTCCATTAGTCCCAGAGTCACAAGAAATTTTGGCTTGTGAGTGGCAGGACTCAACATACAACTAAAACAATACTTCCGGGCCGTCTTGCCCCAAGGGTTCAAAAATTCCCACACCATCTTTGGGGAAAGCTTAGCTAACGACCGAAAAGTTCTACCTCTGGAAAAGGAAACCCTCCTTCAATATGCAGACGACATTCTGATCGCCAGCCCTACTAAGGAGGCCTCTGAACTACCAAGCCAATAAAGGATAGAAGTTGTCCAAGAAAAAGCTCAAATATCACAGACTGCGGTGACCTGCCTGGGCTTCATTCTCACACAAGGTCAGAGAAGCCCATCCCAGGAAAGGGAAGAAACCATTTGCAGCCTTACCCCTTTCTAAAACTAGAAGACAGCTTAGGGGTTCCTGGGGAGGCCAGGGTTTGCTGCTTCTGGATCCCTAACTACAGTCTACTAGCTGGGCCTCTATATGAAACACTGAAAGGAAAAGATGATGATCCTTTTGAACAGAATCCAGAAGTGGCCTTTCAAGAATGGAAAGAGCAGTCAATTCAGACCCTTGCCCTGGAACTCCCTAATTGAGCTAAACCCTTTGACCTTTCCATTCCCGGTGAAAGGTGAATCGCCATTGGAGAATTAGTGCAAAAACTGGGACCACTTGAAATGGAACAACGCAAGAATGCCATCCAGGTAGGATAAACTACAGTCACCAAGGGGCTTGGCCCACTGCCACATCTGGCCAAGATACTGGCGGTATCTAAAAACCTGGAAATCAGCAGCCCAAAAGGCCACCTCCCTCCTAAGGGAAAAGGACCCCACGTGGTGATCCTAATCACCAACCATGCCCTGAAGTTGCAGGGTTCGCTCCGTGGGCACACCGACCTCGAGTGAGGAGGCCCTCCAACTCCAACATCCAGAGAGATAACCGGAGGCAACAGGGCACCATGACGATTCATGTGAACATCACTTGACCTGGAGTTTCTCTCATAAAACAACAATAGTGTGTCCCGAAGGAGTAGACTACTGCTTGCAGGACTTCCTGCACCCGGAGGGGAGCTAATAATCTTGGCGGGGGAACCGTATATCACACTGTCACCATAGAAAAGCCTACAGACACCGTGATGATGGTGGCCAATAAGACCGGCTGGACTCCTGTTTACTTCAAAAGGCTGTTGACTCAGTGGCCATCATGGTCCTTGATCACCACTGACCCTGGACTGTCTGGGAGTTGAGCGGGCAGGGCTCTGACACCTGGTGCTGATTTTATGTTAATTCAGGGGCCTAATTGAAGAAAGAGCAGACTACTGGTCAGAGCATCTAGGCTGGCAGAAACGGTCAGCCTAAGGTGGCCGAACAAATGTGGGGCGGGGTGAAACCGGCCCCCACAGCGTCTCTGCACATCTCTTTCCTGGACCCTTAAAGGTCATTAGAATCTATAACACTTCCAATGCTGGTGCTCAGGCGGACGAGCAGGGAGGCAGGGGTCCTGGGGCCAATCAACGTCACCTGGAGGCTGCTGGGGAGAAGTTCTGACCCTCGTCCCCTGGTATGAGGGCTCCCAACTCAGCACTCAGCAGTTACAGAAGAAGGGTCTGCACCCTCAGCACTCCAAGAATGAGGAACGGGACAAAAGGCAGAGGAGGGGTTTGTCCCCAGCAAAGCCCACTAAAAATCCCTGGGAGATAAAAATAGAATCTGGGCAATAAAGTCAAGTCTGACCTTTTTTATCCTTTGTGCTTTGTCTAATTTCACGTGCTCCTAGGGTCCCGCATGCAGAGGTTCCACACCCGGCACTTCAGACCAGATTTCCTGGTGCAGAATGGCTGGGTCGACACCTCAGCTCCTGGGGCCCAGTGCAGACTCCGAGATATAGAGCCTGAGCTGCAGCCAACCCGGCCCTTGAGAGCTCCGCCCCCTCCCTCCCACTGACTCTGACAGGATCTCTACACAGCAGCCCAGCCCACAGCCCACGGGGTAGTGCATGCTCTCACCTCTCCATTCTCTGATGAAAATATAAAGTTTCCTTTGCTTGGGAACCAAATTCAGTCTCGATCTGTTGGCCCCAATGACACTGGGCAGGGGGACCCTTGTTGGGGTCCACTCTGGAGGATCAGTAACAGAAATTGAGACTATTGTAACTTCAATGAACAGATGTGTGAGCCAAACTGTAGTTAACATAGAACAGTTTATAAGGCTCGGGTAAAATAAGATGTTTCTAACACTTCCATTTGATATTTCCATCACTTTATTATAAGCAAGTTCAGTGAGAAGGTTTGTCCTATTTGTCAGGTCAATATTAGAGAAATGAAGTGATTTCTTTCCAAGGATGTACATCTAATAATCTTGGTTAAAGCTTCAATCTTGTTTTAAATGCTTTTCCATTGAAAATGATACCTCTCTTTCAGCTCCCCCATTTCTGAGAAGTATAAAATCTTATAATTTATTATTACCAAAGGGGAAAGGTGGGAGGAGGGATAAATTAACAGTTTGGAATTAACACATACACACTGCTATGTATAAAATAGATCATCAACAAGGAACTACTGTATAGCACAGGGAACTACACTCAATATTGTGCAATAACCTATAAGGGGAAATAATCGGAAAAAGAATAGATATTTTTATTGACATCATCTATCAATGACAGTTAAAGTGTAACCTAAGGGAAGCCGGTGGTGAGTGCTTCTGACCCTGAAGACTTCAGTCATCTAAAGTTTGGACTCTGCCTACTTCCCAAGGCCCTTAATGAACATATGTGTAGCCGTAGCTTAAAAAACTCCCCAGTTTGGGTTTCGGGGAGACACTGATTTTGAAAAAGCCCTGGTGTTCTCCTTACATGAATGGGACTCTTCCTACTGCTAAAACATGTCTGTCACATCCAGAGGATGGTATACCGTCTGATCGGGAAGAGTTTGGAAAAGGCATCTCATCTCCTCATCTCCTGGTGCTCGGGTTCACCCCTCCAGCGTCTTTACTAACAGTCTCCCCACTTGGAGATGTCAACACTGTCAACATCCTGTTGCGTACAGTTTGGAATTTGTCCAGAGGATGAAGCGGAAGGATGAGGAACAATGAGAGACAAGTCCTAGGTGTTCAGACAGGCACATGTCACTCTAATTTCCAATCAGGAAGATGAAATGACCAAAGGCTAGGGTTGCCCATGGAAACAGTATAGGGCTTGAGGAAATCCCACTGCTTTGTGGCCAGTTCCCATAAACACAAGTTGAACAATGGAACTCAGGGGCAGTAAAATTCACGAAACTGCAGAGTTGAAAATATCTATCACTGAAAAATGTCTTGAGGAAAGTCAGAGAAAAGGATTGGCAAGCAAGGGAGAATGGCAGGAAAGGGATTTGAGGAGGTAGAAAGGACTCGCCATTAAGCACAAGAAAAGGGGCTGAACATTGCCGACATTGCAGTTGGCCAAAAAGGCTGTATGCGTTTTTTTCTGTATATATTCAAGAAAAGGGCATACACTTTTTTAGCCAACCAAACAGGTGGGCACTGGAAATCAATACTACAAAAGATATCACTTCGCATCAGTCAGAAGAGCCATCCTCATAAAGTGTAAACGCCAGAAATGCAGGACAGGGCAAGGAGAGGAGGGAGCCCTGTGAGGCTTATAGTGGAAATGTATATTGCCAACGGCCATTCTGGAGAACTGTATTGTGTTTACTAAAGCATCTAAAAAATGAGCTACAGAGCATAGGGCACTTGCACTCATGGGCGTATATCTTGGGAAAAACAAAAATCGAGAGGACACAGGCACCCCAATGTTTACTGCCTCTCTGTTTAAAAGATCCTCGACTAGGATATAACTTAAATGTCTCTGGAGGGAAAAAATGGATAGAGATGTGGTACTTATGTAGAGTGGAATATTACTCAGCCTGGAAATCAATGAAATATGGCCAGTTGTAACAACTCCGGAGGAGTTACGTATGATCATTCTAAGTGACATAAATATGTAGAAAACACGTGTAAGGCTGCTAAACGGGAAAGGTGGGGAGGGGTGAGGCATCATCCAGGAGGTTGAAATTAGCAAAGATACCATTCCAAATACCAAACTGATAATCAACAAGGCCTACACGGTAACTAAAAGAACTGCACTCAGCACACTCAAGTCACCGGAAAAGAATATCTATGACTGGTAAGAATCTGAAAAAGAAATTATTGATGTCTCTCTGTACGTGAATCAAGTAGATGTACAGCAGCAAGAAACAGAGCTTTGAAAATCAGCTGTAAACAACATAGTAATAAATTGAAAAAAATAAACGACAGAGAGACAGAGAAAACCTCTTACAACTTTTCCTCAGGGACGGTGATGCAACATGGATTGAACACATCTAGACCCACAGCAGGATGAGACATAAGGCTGGAAACTGTTCGCACTAAGAGAAATGTGGGGTTGGGTGAGGAAATGCACACCCTTTAAAGTAATACTACCTGGTACCCATTCAATGGGTCCCAAACCTGCAGGTTCAAGGAATCTTCCTACAGCTAAAACATGCATGGAAAACCCAGAGGACTGTACACCATGTGATCGGGAGATGTGTCTAAAATGCACTTCATTTATCCTCTCCTGGTGCTCCTGTTCATCATTCCAGCCACGTTACTTAGAATCTCCCCACTTAGAGAATCAGCACATTTAAACTTCTGTTTCACACATTTTGCAAATTGTGAGGAGGATGAACGGGAACAGGGGGAAACAATGAGAGAATAGTTGTAGGGGTTTGGACGGGCACATGTCACTCTAATTTCCCATTAAGAATAAGAATTAAAAAAAGGCTCAGCCCGCCTCGCCGGAGCCAAAATAGGGCCTGAAGCAATCCTGCAGTTTTGAGGCCAGCTCACAAAAGAGCAACTTAAAAAATGGAGCTCAGGGTCACTGCAATTCACAAACCTGCAGAGTTATAAATGAAAACTAACGTCCAAAAATATGTTGAGGTAAGGCAAAGAAGAGGATCTGAATGCAAGACAGAATTGCAAGAAACAGATTTCAAGAGATAGATTGGACTCGCCTTTAAAGCACATGAAAAGCGGCAGAATTTCGACAATGATGCAGTTGGCCCAAAAGGGAGTATGTGTTATTTCCTGAATATATCCAGGAAAAAACGCATACGCACTTTATGGGCAACCAAGCAAGCAAGCAATGCAAATGTGCACAACAAAGAAGTCTCATTTCCCACCGGTCAAAAGGGCCATCCGAAAAAATTGTAAAAACCAGAAATGCAGGACAGGCCATGGAGAACAGGGAGCCTTTATACGCTGATGGACAGTGTGTGAACTGCTGAGAGCCACTCTGGAGAAGTGTATGGTGGTTCCTAAATCATCTAAAAAACAGAGCGACAGAGCATAGGGCACTTCCAATCACGGGAGTATATCTAGGGAAGTTTAAAAATCAACAAGACACAAGCACACCACAGTTTAGGGCTACTCTGTTTACAAGAACCTCAACTTCAGTACACCTTAAATATCCCAGGAAAGAGAACAATGGATAAAGAAAATGTGGTACTTATGTACAATGGAATATCTCTTCACCATGAAATCAATGTAATAAGGCTAGTAGAAGGATAAAGAGTGGATTGAGGTCCGATAATACTACTTGAAATAAGTCAAACAGAAAAAGAAACATATCATAAGATATCACTTATAGAGGGAGGATAAATATGGCTGCACAAAAAATGAATGACAAAACAGAACAGTGTCTCACATTTAGAAAACACACTTATGTCAGCTTAAGGGGAAAGGAGAGGTGGGGTGATGCATAAAACCAGAGTTTGAAATTAGCACAGATACCGTTCAATAAACCAAATAGGTATCAGGCAAGATCTACACCTTGCTCAATGAACTGGCCTCAACACACCCTATACACCACAGAGAAATATATCTGAGTAATAAGAATCTTAAAACCCATGTATTGATATATCTCCATAAGGGAATCAAGTGTGCGCAGAGCGGCACAAACACAGCAGTGAAAATGAGCTAAACCCCATTATAGAAATAAATTTTAAAACCAAAACGCAGAAACAATGAAAGAGAGAAAAATTCTTACAAAATTCGCTCAGGGGCTGTGATGCAACCTGGAATGACCACATATAAACCCACAGCTGGATAAGACATAAGGCTGGACACTTGGGGCTGAAAGGATTGGAGAGCTTTGGTGAGCAACTGCCGAAAGTTTAATGCAATACTTCATGCTACTTATTCCAAGGGTCCCAACACTCCAAGTTGAAGGGAATCTTCCTACAGCTAAACCATGCATGGGAAATCCAGCAGATGGTATACCATATGATCGGGAAAGGTTTCTAAAATGCACCTCATTTTCCTCTCCTGGGGCTCCGGATCAACATTCCAGCCACTTTACTAACAACATCTCCACATGGAGAGTCAATGCCTTTAAGTTCCGGTATCGCACAGTCTGCAGTTAGTGCGGAGGATGAATGGGAATAGGGGGAACCAGTGAGAAAATAGCTGTAGCGGTTTCAATGGGCACATGTCACTCTAATTTCACATCAGGAAGAAGAATTAACCAAAGGCAGAGCAAGGCGCCCCAGAAGAAGAATAGGGCCTGAAGAAATCCTGTGGATATGAGGCAAGATCACAAAAATAAGAGCTGAAAAATGGAGCTAAGGGCCACTGCAATTGAAAAACCTGCAGAGTTATAAAGGCCAACTATTTTCCAAACGTATATTGAGGTAAGGCTATGAAGAGGAACTGAGAGCAAGGCAGAACTGCAGGAAACCGATTTCAGGAGGTAGACTGGAATCGCACTGAAAACATATGAAAAGACTCAGAACGTCGACAATGATGCACTTGGCCAAAAAGGGCGTATGCGTTCTTTCCTGAATATATTCAGGAAGAAACGCATACGCCCTTTCTGGCCAACCAAGCAAGCTCGCAAAGGAAATCTGCACTACAATGAAGTCTCACTGCCCCCCGGTCAAAGGGCCTTCTGAAAAAAGTGTAAAATCCAGAAAGGCAGGACAGGCCATGGAGAACTGGGAGCCTTGTTATGCTGATGGGCGAGATGTAAATGGCCAACAGCCACTCTGGAGAAGTGTATGGTGTTTCCTGAAACATCCAAAAAACTAAGCAACAGAGCCTAGGGCACTTCCACTTATGGTCCTATAGCTTAGGGAAATTAAAATCAAAAAGACACAGCCACCCCAAAGTTTGGGATGGCTCTGTTTACAAGAACCTCGTTTACGGTACAAGTTAAATATCGCAAAAAGCGAAAAATGGATAAAGAAGTTGTGGTACTTACGTACAATGCAATATCACTCAGAAATGAAATCTATGTCATCAGGCCCGGAGCAGCATAATGAGTGGATTCAGGTACGATGATTCTAAGTGAAATTAGTCACACAGAAAAAGAAACATCATAAGATATCACTACTACACGGAATGTAAACTTGGCTACACAGGAACTGAATTACAAAACAGAACAGGGTCAAAAATGTAGAAAACCAACTTATGCTTGCTTAAGGGGAAAGCCGATATGGGGTGCTGCATGAAACCAGAGATTAAAATTGGCACAGATACCGTTCCATAAGCCAAAAATATAATAGACAAAAGGTACCCCTTGCTCAACGAAGTGGACTCAACACCCTATATTAAACGCCTAGGAATATACCTGACTAGTAAGAATCTACCTGACTAGTAAGAATCTTAAAACCTATAGATTTATATGTCTCCGAAAGAGAATCAAGCGTGTGTACAGCGGCATAAACGCAGCAGTGATAGGATTGGTGAGGTTCGGTGAGCAAATGCAGACCCTTTGACGTCATATTGCATGGTACCCATTCCATGGGTCTCAACTCTCCAGGTTTAAGGGATTCTTCCTTCAGCTAAAACATGCATGTGGAACCCAGAGTATGATCCACCGTGTGATCGGGAAACGTGTTCAAATGTGTCTCAGTTTTCGTCCCCTGGTACTCGGGTGCAACATTCCAGACGCTTTACTAACACTCTCCCCACTTGGAGAGTCAGTGCCTTTAACCTCCTGTATGGCCCAATTTGCAATTTCTGTGGAAAATGAACAGGAATAGGGAGAACCAATGAGAGATTAGGTGGAGGTGTCCGGACGGGCCAATTTAACTCTCATTTCCCACCAGGAAGAGGAATTAACCAAAGGCTCAGCATGCCGTGCCGGAACCAAACTAGGGCCTGAAGCAATCCTGCGGTGTTGCGGCCAGCTCACAAGAAAGCGAGTTGAAGAAAGGAGCTCAGGGGCACTGTAATTCACAAACCTGCAGAGTTATAAATGACAGCTATCTTCCAAAAATATATTGAATTAGGATGCCAAGAGGAGTTGAAAGCAGGGCAGAATTGCAGGAAACCGATTTCAGGAGGTAGACTGGAATTGCATGTAAAGCATAGGAAAAGAGGCAGAACGTCCACAATGATGCACTTGGCCAAAAAGGGCGTATGCGTTTTTTCCTGAATATATTCAGGAAAAAACGCATACGCCCTTTTTGGCCAACCAAGCAAGCTTGCAAAGGAAATCTGCACTACAATGAAGTCTCACTGCCCCCCGGTCAAAAGGGCCATCTGAAAAAAGTGTAAAATCCAGAAAGGCAGGACAGGCCATGGAGAACTGGGAGCCTAGTTATGCTGATGGGCGGGATGTAAATTGCCAGCAGCCACTCTGGAGAAGTGTATGGTGTTTCCTGAAACATCCAAAAAACAAAGCAACAGAGCCTAGGGCACTTCCACTTATGGTCCTATAGCTTAGGGAAATTAAAATCAAAAAGACACAGCCACCCCAAAGTTTGGGACGGCTCTGTTTACAAGAACCTCGTTTACGGTACAAGTTCAATATCACAGAAAGCGAAAAATGGATAAAGAAATTGTGGTACTTACGTACAATGCAATATCACTCAGCAATGAAATCTATGTCATCAGGCCCGTAGCAGCATAATGAGTGGATTCAGGTACGATGATTCTAAGTGAAATTAGTCACACAGAAAAAGAAACATCATAAGATATCACTAATACACGGAATGTAAACTTGGCTACACAAGAACTGAATTACAAAACAGAACAGGGTGTCAAATGTAGAAAACCAACTTATGCTTGCTTAAGGGGACGGGTGAGTTGGGGTGCTGCATAAAACCAGAGATTGAAATGAGCACAGATACCGTTCCATAAGCCAAATATGTAATAGACAAGAGCTACTCCTTGCTCAACGAAGTGGACTCAACACCCCATATTAAACGCCTAAGAATATACCTGACTAGTAAGAATCTACCTGACTAGTAAGAATCTTAAAACCTATGGATTTATATGTCTCCGAAAGAGAATCAAGTGTGTGTACAGCGGCATAAACGCAGCAGTGATAGGATTGGTGAGGTTCGGTGAGCAAATGCAGAACCTTTGAAGTCATATTGCATGGTACCCATTCCATGGGTCTCAACTCTCCATGTTTAAGGGATTCTTCCTTCAGCTAAAACATGCATGTGGAACCCAGAGTATGATCCACCATGTGGTCGGAAAACGTGTTCAAATGTGTCTCAGTTTTCGTCCCCTGGTACTCGGGTGCAACATTCAAGACGCTTTACTAACACTCTCCCCACTTGGAGAGTCAGTGCCTTTAACCTCCTGTTTGGCCCAGTTAGCAATTTCTGCGGAAGATGAACAGGAATAGGGAGAACCAATGAGAGATTAGGTGGAGGTGTCCGGACGGGCCAATTTAACTCTCATTTCCCACCAGGAAGAGGAATTAACCAAAGGCTCAGCATGCCGTGCCGGAACCAAACTAGGGCCTGAAGCAATCCTGCGGTGTTGCGGCCAGCTCACAAGAAAGCGAGTTGAAGAAAGGAGCTCAGGGGCACTGTAATTCACAAACCTGCAGAGTTATAAATGACAGCTATCTTCCAAAAATATATTGAATTAGGATGTCAAGAGGAGTTGAAAGCAGGGCAGAATTGCAGGAAACCGATTTCAGGAGGTAGACTGGAATTGCATGTAAAGCATAGGAAAAGAGGCAGAACGTCCACAATGATGCACTTGGCCAAAAAGGGCGTATGCGTTTTTTCCTGAATATATTCAGGAAAAAACGCATACGCCCTTTTTGGCCAACCAAGCAAGCTTGCAAAGGAAATCTGCACTACAATGAAGTCTCACTGCCCCCCGGTCAAAAGGGCCATCTGAAAAAAGTGTAAAATCCAGAAAGGCAGGACAGGCCATGGAGAACTGGGAGCCTAGTTATGCTGATGGGCGGGATGTAAATTGCCAGCAGCCACTCTGGAGAAGTGTATGGTGTTTCCTGAAACATCCAAAAAACAAAGCAACAGAGCCTAGGGCACTTCCACTTATGGTTCTATAGCTTAGGGAAATTAAAATCAAAAAGACACAGCCACCCCAAAGTTTGGGACGGCTCTGTTTACAAGAACCTCGTTTACGGTACAAGTTCAATATCACAGAAAGCGAAAAATGGATAAAGAAATTGTGGTACTTACGTACAATGCAATATCACTCAGCAATGAAATCTATGTCATCAGGCCCGTAGCAGCATAATGAGTGGATTCAGGTACGATGATTCTAAGTGAAATTAGTCACACAGAAAAAGAAACATCATAAGATATCACTAATACATGGAATGTAAACTTGGCTACACAAGAACTGAATTACAAAACAGAACAGGGTGTCAAATGTAGAAAACCAACTTATGCTTGCTTAAGGGGACGGGTGAGTTGGGGTGCTGCATAAAACCAGAGATTGAAATGAGCACAGATACCGTTCCATAAGCCAAATATGTAATAGACAAGAGCTACTACTTACTCAACGAAGTGGACTCAACACCCCATATTAAACGCCTAAGAATATACCTGACTAGTAAGAATCTACCTGACTAGTAAGAATCTTAAAACCTATGGATTTATATGTCTCCGAAAGAGAATCAAGCGTGTGTACAGCGGCATAAACGCAGCAGTGATAGGATTGGTGAGGTTCGGTGAGCAAATGCAGACCCTTTGAAGTCATATTGCATGGTACCCATTCCATGGGTCTCAACTCTCCATGTTTAAGGGATTCTTCCTTCAGCTAAAACATGCATGTGGAACCCAGAGTATGATCCACCATGTGGTCGGAAAACGTGTTCAAATGTGTCTCAGTTTTTGTCCCCTGGTACTCGGGTGCAACATTCCAGACGCTTTACTAACACTCTCCCCACTTGGAGAGTCAGTGCCTTTAACCTCCTGTTTGGCCCAGTTAGCAATTTCTGCGGAAGATGAACAGGAATAGGGAGAACCAATGAGAGATTAGGTGGAGGTGTCCGGACGGGCCAATTTAACTCTCATTTCCCACCAGGAAGAGGAATTAACCAAAGGCTCAGCATGCCGTGCCGGAACCAAACTAGGGCCTGAAGCAATCCTGAGGTGTTGCGGCCAGCTCACAAGAAAGCGAGTTGAAGAAAGGAGCTCAGGGGCACTGTAATTCACAAACCTGCAGAGTTATAAATGACAGCTATCTTCCAAAAATATATTGAATTAGGATGCCAAGAGGAGTTGAAAGCAGGGCAGAATTGCAGGAAACCGATTTCAGGAGGTAGACTGGAATTGCATGTAAAGCATAGGAAAAGAGGCAGAACGTCCACAATGATGCACTTGGCCAAAAAGGGCGTATGCGTTTTTTCCTGAATATATTCAGGAAAAAACGCATACGCCCTTTTTGGCCAACCAAGCAAGCTTGCAAAGGAAATCTGCACTACAATGAAGTCTCACTGCCCCCCCGGTCAAAAGGGCCATCTGAAAAAAGTGTAAAATCCAGAAAGGCAGGACAGGCCATGGAGAACTGGGAGCCTTGTTATGCTGATGGGCGGGATGTAAATTGCCAGCAGCCACTCTGGAGAAGTGTATGGTGTTTCCTGAAACATCCAAAAAACAAAGCAACAGAGCCTAGGGCACTTCCACTTATGGTCCTATAGCTTAGGGAAATTAAAATCAAAAAGACACAGCCACCCCAAAGTTTGGGACGGCTCTGTTTACAAGAACCTCGTTTACCGAACAAGTTCAATATCACAGAAAGCGAAAAATGGATAAAGAAGTTGTGGTACTTATGTACAATGCAATATCACTCAGCAATGAAATCTATGTCATCAGGCCCGTAGCAGCATAATGAGTGGATTCAGGTACGATGATTCTAAGTGAAATTAGTCACACAGAAAAAGAAACATCATAAGATATCACTAATACACGGAATGTAAACTTGGCTACACAAGAACTGAATTACAAAACAGAACAGGGTGTCAAATGTAGAAAACCAACTTATGCTTGCTTAAGGGGACGGGTGAGTTGGGGTGCTGCATAAAACCAGAGATTGAAATGAGCACAGATACCGTTCCATAAGCCAAATATGTAATAGACAAGAGCTACTCCTTGCTCAACGAAGTGGACTCAACACCCCATATTAAACGCCTAAGAATATACCTGACTAGTAAGAATCTACCTGACTAGTAAGAATCTTAAAACCTATGGATTTATATGTCTCCGAAAGAGAATCAAGCGTGTGTACAGCGGCATAAACGCAGCAGTGATAGGATTGCTGAGGTTCGGTGAGCAAATGCAGACCCTTTGAAGTCATATTGCATGGTACCCATTCCATGGGTCTCAACTCTCCCTGTTTAAGGGATTCTTCCTTCAGCTAAAACATGCATGTGGAACCCAGAGTATGATCCACCGTGTGATTGGAAAACGTGTTCAAATGTGTCTCAGTTTTCGTCCCCTGGTACTCGGGTGCAACATTCCAGACGCTTTACTAACACTCTCCCCACTTGGAGAGTCAGTGCCTTTAACCTCCTGTTTGGCCCAGTTTGCAATTTCTGTGGAAAATGAACAGGAATAGGGAGAACCAATGAGAGACTAGGTGGAGGTGTCCGGACGGGCAAATTTAACTCTCATTTCCCACCAGGAAGAGGAATTAACCAAAGGCTCCGCGTGCCATGCTGGAACTAAATTAGGGCCTGAGGAGATCCTGTGGTGTTGCGGCCAGCTCACAAGAAAGCGAGTTGAAGAAAGGAGCTCAGGGGCACTGTAATTCAGAAACCTTCGGAGTTATAAATGACAGCTATCATCCAAAATTATGCTGAAGTAAGGCTGCGAAGAGGACTTGAATGCAGGGCAGAATTGCTGGAAATTGATTTCAAAACGTACACGGGAGTAGCTCTTAAAGCATAGGAAAAGAGACAGAACTTGGAAAATAATGCACTTGGCAAAAAAGGGCATATGTGTTTTATCCAGAGCTCTCATAACTGAGGGGAGGAGATTCCCAGCAGGCTCCAACTGCCACCTGAGGGCTCACATTGCCAAGGCAACGTTAGCATGCCAGGCAGGAGTTACCTCACAGCAGAGGTCCCACCTCACAGAAGGGTGAGAAACCCAGCCAACATCAGACTCTCACCAGAGGGCCCACATCACCAAGGGGATGGGAACCAGGCAGGAGTGTCTTCACATCAGTGGGGCCACATCATCGAAAGCTGAGGTACTCAGCACATGTGTCCTCAAACCAGAGGACCCACATCACCAAGGACCTCGGAGTGAGGCAGGCAGGAGTAGCCTCACAACACTGGGCACATAGAATAAAAAAGTGAGGAATCCAGCAGTTGGAACCTCCCAGCAGGCGGCCCAGAGCACCGAGGCTATGGGATCCAGGCCACAGTGAACTCACAGAAGAGGGCCCATGTCATGAAACTGAGCAACCCAGCCATTGGGACCTCAGAGCAGGAGGCCCACATCCCCATGGGGATGGAATTCTGGTAGGAGTGTCCTCGCACCACTGAGAACGTATCAGAAAATTTTGGGCGACCAGCAGTTAGGGCCTGGCGCCAGAGGACCCTCATCACCAAGGGAAGGAGGCTCCCAGCAGGCTCCAACTGCCACCAGAGGGCTGACGTCGCCAAGGCGATGTGTGCCAACCAGGCACGAATGACCTCACAGCAGAGGGTCCACCTCAGAGAAGTGTGACGAACCCAGTCAGGATCAGACTCGCACCAGAGGGCCCACATCACCAAATGGATTGGAACCAGGCAGGAGTGTCCTCACATGAGTAGGGCCACATCATCTAAAGGTGAGGAACCCAGAACATGTGGCTTCAAACCATAGGACACCCATCACCAAGGGGCTGGGAGTGAGGCAGGCAGGAGGAGCCTCATAACAGAGGGCCCAAAAATAAGAAAGGTGAGGAATCCAGCAGTTGGAACCTCCCAGCAGGCGGCCCAGAGCACAGAGGCTAGAGGAACCAGGCCAGAGTGAACTAACACCAGACAGCCCACATCATGAAACTGTGAGCAACCCAGACATTGGGACCTCAGAGCAGAAGGCCCACATCTCCATGGTGATGGGAACATGACAGGAGTGTCCTGGCATCACTGGGTTCACATCAGAAAACGTGGGGTGCTCAGAAGTTAGGGCCTGACGTTAGAGGGCACTCATCACCGAGAGGAGGAGGCTCCCAGCAGGCTCCAGCTGCCACCAGAGGGCCAACGTCGCCAAGGCGATGTGTGCCAGCCTGGCAGGAGTGACCTCACAGCAGAGGGCCCACCTCACAGAAGGGTGAGGAACACAGCCAGGATCAGACTCTCACCAGAGGGCCCACATCACCAAGGGGATGGGAACCAGGCAGGAGTGTCCCCACACCAGTGGGACAACATCATCGAAAGGTGAGGATCCCAGCACATGTGTCCTCAAACCAGAGGAACCACATCACCAAGGGGTTCGGAATGAGGCTGGCAGGACTGGCCTCACAACACAGGGTCCATAGAATATAAAAGTTGAGGAATCCAGCAGTTGGAACCTCCCAGCAAGTGGCCCAGAGCACCGAGGCTATGGGATCCAGGCCGCAGTGAACTCACAGCAGAGGGCCCACATCATGAACCTGTGAGCAGCCCAGCTGTTGGGACCTCAGAACAGAAGGCCCACATCCCCATTGGGATGGGAACCTGGCAGGAGTGGCTTTGCACCACTTAGCACATATCAGAAAATGTTAGGAGCCCAGCAGTTAGGGCCTGATGCCAGGGGGCCCTCATAACTGAGGGGAGGAGACTCCCAGCAGGTTCCAACTGCCAACAGAGGGCCCACGTCTACAAGGTGGCATGCACCAGCCAGGCAGTAGTGACCTCACAGCAGAGGGCCTATCTCACAGAAGGGTGAGGAACCGAGGCAGGATGAGACTCTCACCAGAGGGCCCACAACACCAAGGGGATGGGAACCAGTCAGGACTGTCCTCCCACCAGTGGGACCACATCATCGAAAGGTGAGGAACCCAGCACATGTGGCCTCATATCAGAGGACATACATCACAAAGGGGATGGGAGTGAGGCAGGTAGGAGTAGCCTAAAAACAGAGGGCCCAAAGAATAAAAAAAGTGAGGAATCCAGCATTTGGAACCTCCCAGCAGGCGGCCGAGAGCACAGAAGCTATGGGATGCAGGCAGGAGTTAACTAACACCAGAGAGCCCACATCATGAAACTGTGAGCAACCCAGGCATTGGGACCTCAGAGCAGAAAGCCCACATCCCCATGGGGATGGGAACCTGACAGGAGTGTCCTGGCATCACTGGGCTCACATCAGAAAACGTGGGGAGCCCAGCAGTTAGAGCCTGATGCTAGAGGGCCATCATCACCGAGGGCAGGAGGCTCCCAGCAGGTTCCATGTGCCAACAGAGGGCCCACGTCGCCAAGGTGATGTGTGCAAGTCAGGCAGGATTGACCTCACAGCAGAGGGCCTACCTCACAGAAGAGTGAGGAACTCAGCCAGGATAAGACTGTCACCAGAAGGCCCACATCACCAAGGGGATGGGAACCAGGCAGGAGTGTCCTCACACCAGTGGGGCCACATCATTGAAAGTTGCCTAACCCAGCACATGTGGCCTCAAACCAGAAGACCCACATCACGAAGGGGTTGCGAGTGAGGCAGGCAGGAGGAGCATCACAACACAGGACCCATAGAATACAAAAGTTGAGGAATCGAGCAGTTGGAACCTCCCAGCAGGCAGCCAAGACCACAGAGGCTATGGGATCCAGGCCACAGTGAACTAACACCAGAGAGCCCACATCATGAAATTGTGATCAACCCAGCCGTTGGAACCTCAGAGCAGAAGGCCCACATCCCCATGGGGATGGGAACCTAAGAGGAGTGCTTGAGCAACACTGGGCTCACTAAGAAAAGTTGGGGAGCCCAGCAGTTAGGGCCTGACGTCAGAGGGCCCTCATCACAGAGCTGAGGAGGCTCCCAGCAGGGTCCAATTGCCACCAGAGGGCTCATGTCAACAAGGCGAGGTGAGCAACCCAGGCAAGAGTTACCTGATAGTAGAGGGCCCACCTCACAGATGGGTGAGGAACCCAGCCAGGATCAGACTCTCACCAGAGGGCCCACATCACAAAGGGGATGGGACCCAGTCAGGATTATCCTCACACCAGTGGGGCCTCATCATCTTAAGGTGAGGAACCCAGCACATGTGTCCTCAAACCAGAGGACCCACATCACCAAGGGCCTTGGAGTGAGGCAGGCAGGAGTAGCCTCACAACACAGGGCACATAATATAAAAAACGTGAGGATTCCAGCATTTAGACCTTCCAGCAGGCGGCCCAGAACACCGAGGCTATGGGATCCAGGCCACAGTGAACTCACAGCAGAGGGCCCACATCACAAAACTGTGAGCAACCCAGGAGTTGAGACCTCAGCGCAGAAGGACCACATCCCCATGGGAATGGGAACCTGGCTGGAGTGTCCTCGCACCACTGGGCGCACATCAGAAAATGTGGGGAGCCCACCATTTAGGGCCTGACGCCAGAGGGCCGTCATCACCGAGAGGAGGAGGCGCCCTGCACGCTCCAACTGCCACCAGAGGGCTCACGTCTCCAAGGTGACGTGTGCCAGCCAGGCAGGAGTGACCTCACAGCAGAGGGCCTACCTCACAGAACGTTGAGGAACCCAGCCAGGATTAGACTCTCGTCAGAGGGCCCACCTCACCAAGGGGATGGGAACCAGGCAGGAGTGTCCCCACACCAGTGGGACAACATCATCGAAAGGTGAGGATCCCAGCACATGTGTCCTCAAACCAGAGGAACCACATCACCAAGGGGTTCGGAATGAGGCTGGCAGGACTGGCCTCACAACACAGGGTCCATAGAATATAAAAGTTGAGGAATCCAGCAGTTGGAACCTCCCAGCAAGTGGCCCAGAGCACCGAGGCTATGGGATCCAGGCCGCAGTGAACTCACAGCAGAGGGCCCACATCATGAACCTGTGAGCAGCCCAGCTGTTGGGACCTCAGAACAGAAGGCCCACATCCCCATTGGGATGGGAACCTGGCAGGAGTGGCTTTGCACCACTTAGCACATATCAGAAAATGTTAGGAGCCCAGCAGTTAGGGCCTGATGCCAGGGGGCCCTCATAACTGAGGGGAGGAGACTCCCAGCAGGTTCCAACTGCCAACAGAGGGCCCACGTCTACAAGGTGGCATGCACCAGCCAGGCAGTAGTGACCTCACAGCAGAGGGCCTATCTCACAGAAGGGTGAGGAACCGAGGCAGGATGAGACTCTCACCAGAGGGCCCACAACACCAAGGGGATGGGAACCAGTCAGGACTGTCCTCCCACCAGTGGGACCACATCATCGAAAGGTGAGGAACCCAGCACATGTGGCCTCATATCAGAGGACATACATCACAAAGGGGATGGGAGTGAGGCAGGTAGGAGTAGCCTAAAAACAGAGGGCCCAAAGAATAAAAAAAGTGAGGAATCCAGCATTTGGAACCTCCCAGCAGGCGGCCGAGAGCACAGAAGCTATGGGATGCAGGCAGGAGTTAACTAACACCAGAGAGCCCACATCATGAAACTGTGAGCAACCCAGGCATTGGGACCTCAGAGCAGAAAGCCCACATCCCCATGGGGATGGGAACCTGACAGGAGTGTCCTGGCATCACTGGGCTCACATCAGAAAACGTGGGGAGCCCAGCAGTTAGAGCCTGATGCTAGAGGGCCATCATCACCGAGGGCAGGAGGCTCCCAGCAGGTTCCATGTGCCAACAGAGGGCCCACGTCGCCAAGGTGATGTGTGCAAGTCAGGCAGGATTGACCTCACAGCAGAGGGCCTACCTCACAGAAGAGTGAGGAACTCAGCCAGGATAAGACTGTCACCAGAAGGCCCACATCACCAAGGGGATGGGAACCAGGCAGGAGTGTCCTCACACCAGTGGGGCCACATCATTGAAAGTTGCCTAACCCAGCACATGTGGCCTCAAACCAGAAGACCCACATCACGAAGGGGTTGCGAGTGAGGCAGGCAGGAGGAGCATCACAACACAGGACCCATAGAATACAAAAGTTGAGGAATCGAGCAGTTGGAACCTCCCAGCAGGCAGCCAAGACCACAGAGGCTATGGGATCCAGGCCACAGTGAACTAACACCAGAGAGCCCACATCATGAAATTGTGATCAACCCAGCCGTTGGAACCTCAGAGCAGAAGGCCCACATCCCCATGGGGATGGGAACCTAAGAGGAGTGCTTGAGCAACACTGGGCTCACTAAGAAAAGTTGGGGAGCCCAGCAGTTAGGGCCTGACGTCAGAGGGCCCTCATCACAGAGCTGAGGAGGCTCCCAGCAGGGTCCAATTGCCACCAGAGGGCTCATGTCAACAAGGCGAGGTGAGCAACCCAGGCAAGAGTTACCTGATAGTAGAGGGCCCACCTCACAGATGGGTGAGGAACCCAGCCAGGATCAGACTCTCACCAGAGGGCCCACATCACAAAGGGGATGGGACCCAGTCAGGATTATCCTCACACCAGTGGGGCCTCATCATCTTAAGGTGAGGAACCCAGCACATGTGTCCTCAAACCAGAGGACCCACATCACCAAGGGCCTTGGAGTGAGGCAGGCAGGAGTAGCCTCACAACACAGGGCACATAATATAAAAAACGTGAGGATTCCAGCATTTAGACCTTCCAGCAGGCGGCCCAGAACACCGAGGCTATGGGATCCAGGCCACAGTGAACTCACAGCAGAGGGCCCACATCACAAAACTGTGAGCAACCCAGGAGTTGAGACCTCAGCGCAGAAGGACCACATCCCCATGGGAATGGGAACCTGGCTGGAGTGTCCTCGCACCACTGGGCGCACATCAGAAAATGTGGGGAGCCCACCATTTAGGGCCTGACGCCAGAGGGCCGTCATCACCGAGAGGAGGAGGTGCCCTGCACGCTCCAACTGCCACCAGAGGGCTCACGTCTCCAAGGTGACGTGTGCCAGCCAGGCAGGAGTGACCTCACAGCAGAGGGCCTACCTCACAGAACGTTGAGGAACCCAGCCAGGATTAGACTCTCGCCAGAGGGCCCACCTCACCAAGGGGATGGGAACCAGGCAGGAGTGTCCTCACACGAGTGGGGTCACATCATCGAAAGGTGAGGAACGCAGCACATGTGGCCTCAAGCCATAGGACAGTCATCACCAAGGGGCTGGCAGTGAGGCAGGCAGGAGGAGCCTCACAACAGAGGGCACATAGAATAAAAAAGTTGAGGAATCCAGCAGTTGGAACCTCCCAGCAGGCGGCTCAGAGCACCGATGATAAGGGATCCTTGCCGGAGTGAACTCACAGCAGAGGGCCCACATCATGGTACTGTGAGCAAGCCAGCCGTTTTGACCTCAGAGCAGAAGGCCCATATCGCCATGGGGATGGGAACCTGGCAAGAGTCTCCTCACTCACTTGGCGCACATCAGAAAATGTGGGGAGCCCAGCAGTTATGGCCTAAGGCAAGAGGGCCCTCATCACCGAGGGGAGGAGGATCCCAGCACACTCCAACTGCCACCAGAGGGCCCACGTCGCCAAGGTGACGTGTGCCAGACAGGCATGATTGACCTCACAGCAGAGGGCCCACCTCACAGAAGGGTGAGGAACCCAGCCAGGATCAGACTCTCACCTGAGGGCCCACATCAGCAAGGGGATGGGAACCAGTCAGGACTGTCTTCCCTCCAGTGGGGTCACATCATCGAAAGGTGCGGAACCCAGCACATGTGGCCTCAAATCAGAGGACACATATCACAAAGGGAATGGGAGTGAGGCAGGCAGGAGTAGCCTAAAAACAGAGGGCCCAAAGAATAAGAAAGGTGAGGAATCCAGCAGTTGGAACCTCCCAGCAGGCGGCCCAGAGCACAGAAGCTATGGGATGCAGGCAGGAGTGAACTAACAGCAGAGAGCCCACATCATGAAACTGTGAGCAACCCAGGCTTTGGGACCTCAGAGCAGAAGGCCCACACCCCAATGGGGATGTGAACCTGGCTGGAGTGTCCTCGCACCACTGGGCGCACATCACAAAATGTAGGGAGCCCAGCAGTTAGGGCCTGATGCCAGAGGGCCCTCATCACCGAGGAGAGGAGGCTCCCAGCAGGCTCCAAGTGCCACCAGAGGGCTCATGTCCACAAGGCGAGGTGAGCAAGCCAGGCAAGAGTGACCTCACATCAGACGGCCTACCTCACAGATGGGTGAGGAACCCAGCCGGGATCAGACTCTCAACAGAGGGCCCACATCACCAAGGGGATGTGAACCAGGCAGGAGTCTCCTAAGACCATTGGTCCCACATCATCGAAAGGTGAGGAACCCAGCACATGTGGCCTCAAACCAGACGACACACATCACGAAGGGGCTGGGAGTGAGGCAGGCAGGAGGATCCTCACAACAGAGGGCCCAAAAAATTAAAAAAGTGAGGAATCCAGCAGTTGGAACCTCCCAGCAGGCAGCCAAGAGCACAGAGGCTATGGGATCCAGGCTTCTGTGAACTAACACCAGAGAGCCCACATCATGAAAATGTGAACAACCCAGCCGTTGGGACCTCAGAGCAGAAGGCCCACATCCCCATGGAGATGGGATCCTAAGAGGAGTGCCAAAGCATCACTGGGCTCCCTAAGAAAAGTTGGTGAGCCCAGCAGTTAGGGCCTGACGCAAGAGGACCCTCATCACCGGGGGAAGAGATTCCCAGCACGCTCCAACTGCCACCACACGGCTGACTTCACCAAGGCAATGTGTGCCAGCCATGCAGGAGTGACCTATCAGCAGAGGGTCTCCCTCACAGGTGGGTGAGGAACAAAGCCAGGAACAGACTCTCACCAGGGGGTCCACATAACCACGTGGATGAGAACCAAGCAGGAGTGTCCTCACACTAGTGGGGCCACATCATTGAAAGGTGAGGAACCCAGCAAAAGTGGCCACAAACCAGAGGACCCACATCACCAAGGGGTTGAGAGTGAGGTAGGTGTCTGGATGGGCATATTTAACACTCATTTCCCACCAGGAAGAGGAATTAACCAAAGGCTCAGCGTGCCCTGCCAGAAGCAGATTAGGGCCTGAAGCAGTCTTGCGGGTTTGCGGCCAGCTCACAAGAAAGCGAGTTGAAGAAAGGAGCTCAGGGGCCCTGTAATTCACAAACCTGCAGAGTTATAAATGACAGATAACGTCCAAAAATATATTGAAGTAAGGCTGCGAAGAGGACTTGAAAGCGGGGCAGAATTGCAGGAAACCGATTTCAGGAGGTAGACTGGATTTGCATTTAAAGCATAGGAAAAGAGGCAGAACATCGACAATGATGCACTTGGCAACAAAGGGCGTATGAGTTTGTTCCTGAATATATTCAGGAAAAAACACATACGCCCTTTTTGGCAAACCAAGCAAGCTTGCAATGGAAATCCGAACTACTATGAAGTGTCACTTCCCCCCGGTCTAAAGGGCCACTGAGAAAAGTGTAAAATCCAGAAAGGCAAGACAGGCCATGGGGAAAAAGGAGCCTTGTTATGCTTATGGGCGGGATGTACATTGCCAACAGCCACTCTGGAGAAGTGTATGGTGTTTCCTGATACATCTGAAAAAGAAAGCAACAGAATCTAGGGCATTTCCACTTATGGTCCTATAGCTTAGGGAAATTAAAATCAAAAAGACACAGCCACCCCAAAATTTACAACGGCTCTGTTTACAGGAGCCTCTTCTACAGTACAAGTTAAATATCCCAGAGAACAAATAATTGATAAAGAAGTTGCGGTACTTATGTACAACAGAATACCACTCAGCAATGAAATCTGTGTCACCAGGCCTGTACCAGCATAATGAGTGGATTGAGGCATGATGATTCTAAGTGAAATAAGTCACACAGAAAAAGAAACATCATAAGGTATCACTAATGCACGGAATGTAAACTTGGCTACACATGAACTGAATTACAAAACAGAACAGGGTCTCAAGTTTAGAAAACCAACTTATGCTTGCTTAAGGGGAAAGGTGAGTTGGGGTGCTGCATAAAACCAGAGTTTGAAATTAGCACAGATACCGTTCCATAAGCCAAATATGTAATAGACAAGACCTACCCGTTGCTCAACGAAATGGACTCAACAATGAGGTATCACCTCACACCTGTTAGAATGGGCATCATCTGAAAATCTACAAACAACAAATGCTGGAAAGGGTGTGGAGAAAAGGAACACTCTTCCACTATTGTTGGGAATATAAATTGATACAGTCACTATGGAGAACAATATGGAGTTTCTTAAGAAACTAATAATAGAATTACCATATGATACAGCAATCCCAGGACTGGACATATACTCAGACAAAACCATAAATCAAAAAGAGACATTCACCGCAATGTTCATTGCATCACTATTTACAATATCGAGGTAATGGAAGCAACCTAAATGCCCACAGACAGACGAATGCATAAAGCTGTGGTACATATATAAAATGGAATATTACTAAGCCATGAAAGGAATGAAATTGGGTCATTTGTAGAGACGTCGATGGATCTAGAGACTGTCCTACAGAGTGAAGTAAGTCAGAAAGAGAAAAACAAATCTTGTATATTCATGCATATATGTGGAACCTAGAAAAACTGTACAGATTAACCGTTTTGCAAGGCATAAATAGAGCAACAGATGTAGACAACAATCGTATGGACAACAAGGGGGGAAAGCTCTTGGAGGGGTGGTGGTGGGAGGAGTTGAGAGATTGGGATTGGCATGTAAACATTTATATGTATAAAATAGATAACCAATGAGAACCTGCTGTATAAAAATATAAAATAAAATTCAAAATTAAAAAGAAATAAAATTTAAAAAATAAAACAGAAAAAACAATTATTCCCTTCACATACATGTATTTATATGAATAAATTATTTCCATGCTTATATCTGTAAATACAAAAAAGAGGAATAAAATCTACCTTGAACCAAAAACGAAAAAGAGAAAAAAAAAAAACAGAACCCACCAGTTACTCAGAGGAAAACCGTATCAGGGCACTTGCTCCAGTTGTAAACAATTCTGAAGTTGGTCAGTGGTGGGGAATCGTCTCCCATTCAGCCAGCAGCCCCCACACAACAAGCGTCCTCATTGCAAAGCTGGGGCACCGTGCCGAGGCATCTGTGAGTAAACGTGAGCTGAGCCCCAGGCCACTTGCTGCTGAACTGTTCCCACCCTTCCCAGGTAAAACACCTGAATATATACAAGGACTTGAAAGCCTAGAGGAAGGGCCATGGAGCCACACGAGTGACAGCATGCCAGCTGACTTGGTGCCTGCAGGCCAGCCAGGATGGTCCTGGCCCTGGGTGCTCTTCTGGAAGATTTCCATTTCCCTGCCTGAGATACCCGTCCTGTCCCTGCCCCCACTGCTTTTTTCCTTCCTCACCTCTGCCCAGGGAGAAATTCCAGCAGCAGGTATGGGTGACACATCCTCTTCTTTAGCAGGTGGCAGCCTGGCATCTGCTGCAGAAAGTCCAGCAGAGCCCCACTCACACTGGGCCACCCACAAAGCCGTGGCCTCTCACTCCCTCCCACCAGCCCAGCCCCGAGACTGCTGACAGGGCAGAGAAAATGGCGTCAGGCACAGCTGCAGGGGCTTTTGCTGCCTGGAGTGGTATTTATATTGATCTCAACCCAGGCACACCTGGGGAGGGCTGGCCAGCATGGTAAGGCTGCCCAGGTAGCCAATCATCACCCCTCAGGGGCTCACAGTTGCAGAAAATGGAACTTGCTGAACCGGCCAGGTCCAAGGAACAGGTGTGGGCTCCTGAGAGTCAGGATAGACAAGGGGCTGCAGCTTTGGCTTGTTTTCTAATCATTTTATCTGGCCCATGAGTGGGAGACAACTTCAAGAAAACCCTCTCCTAATGAGAGGAACCCAGGAGTCAGGGAGAGGAGGGGTGGGTGGTGGTTGGAGACAGAGGCCTGGTGCCCTGGGTGCAGTGGAAGTCTCTGGAAGACCAGGTGGAGGGAGGCCACACAGAGTGATGCCCAGGGTCACAGACCTGTCGGAGCTGCTGTTTGTTAGTTCAAGTCCTGCTCTGAGGTGCTCTGTGTCAGCTCTGAGCGACAGGTGAGCTGGGGGTGCTCTTCAATGAGGGCTATGTGCACGGTTCCTGTGTGCCCAGCCCTGCCACGGTACCTGCAAGGGTAGCTCTGTATCCTGGGAGGGGCCTGACCATGAGAGCCCCGTGGGCTGGGTTGGGGGTGGGGTACCTGCCCAGGAGAGCTCCATATCCTGGGATTGGCCTGACCACGAGAGCCCCATGGGCTGCTGGGGACCTGGTAAAGGATGTCAGGACAGTCAGTGAAGCCACCGAGGATATACCTCCAGTTGCTCCTGATTCCTACACCCTGCTGGTCATTCTACCAACCACCAGGACATGGTATTCTGTATTAGTCTTCAATGATGCCTTCTTTTGTATTCCATTAGTCCCAGAGTCACAAGAAATTTTGGCTTGTGAGTGGCAGGACTCAACATACAACTAAAACAATACTTCCGGGCCGTCTTGCCCCAAGGGTTCAAAAATTCCCACACCATCTTTGGGGAAAGCTTAGCTAACGACCGAAAAGTTCTACCTCTGGAAAAGGAAACCCTCCTTCAATATGCAGACGACATTCTGATCGCCAGCCCTACTAAGGAGGCCTCTGAACTACCAAGCCAATAAAGGATAGAAGTTGTCCAAGAAAAAGCTCAAATATCACAGACTGCGGTGACCTGCCTGGGCTTCATTCTCACACAAGGTCAGAGAAGCCCATCCCAGGAAAGGGAAGAAACCATTTGCAGCCTTACCCCTTTCTAAAACTAGAAGACAGCTTAGGGGTTCCTGGGGAGGCCAGGGTTTGCTGCTTCTGGATCCCTAACTACAGTCTACTAGCTGGGCCTCTATATGAAACACTGAAAGGAAAAGATGATGATCCTTTTGAACAGAATCCAGAAGTGGCCTTTCAAGAATGGAAAGAGCAGTCAATTCAGACCCTTGCCCTGGAACTCCCTAATTGAGCTAAACCCTTTGACCTTTCCATTCCCGGTGAAAGGTGAATCGCCATTGGAGAATTAGTGCAAAAACTGGGACCACTTGAAATGGAACAACGCAAGAATGCCATCCAGGTAGGATAAACTACAGTCACCAAGGGGCTTGGCCCACTGCCACATCTGGCCAAGATACTGGCGGTATCTAAAAACCTGGAAATCAGCAGCCCAAAAGGCCACCTCCCTCCTAAGGGAAAAGGACCCCACGTGGTGATCCTAATCACCAACCATGCCCTGAAGTTGCAGGGTTCGCTCCGTGGGCACACCGACCTCGAGTGAGGAGGCCCTCCAACTCCAACATCCAGAGAGATAACCGGAGGCAACAGGGCACCATGACGACTCATGTGAACATCACTTGACCTGGAGTTTCTCTCATAAAACAACAATAGTGTGTCCCGAAGGAGTAGACTACTGCTTGCAGGACTTCCTGCACCCGGAGGGGAGCTAATAATCTTGGCGGGGGAACCGTATATCACACTGTCACCATAGAAAAGCCTACAGACACCGTGATGATGGTGGCCAATAAGACCGGCTGGACTCCTGTTTACTTCAAAAGGCTGTTGACTCAGTGGCCATCATGGTCCTTGATCACCACTGACCCTGGACTGTCTGGGAGTTGAGCGGGCAGGGCTCTGACACCTGGTGCTGATTTTATGTTAATTCAGGGGCCTAATTGAAGAAAGAGCAGACTACTGGTCAGAGCATCTAGGCTGGCAGAAACGGTCAGCCTAAGGTGGCCGAACAAATGTGGGGCGGGGTGAAACCGGCCCCCACAGCGTCTCTGCACATCTCTTTCCTGGACCCTTAAAGGTCATTAGAATCTATAACACTTCCAATGCTGGTGCTCAGGCGGACGAGCAGGGAGGCAGGGGTCCTGGGGCCAATCAACGTCACCTGGAGGCTGCTGGGGAGAAGTTCTGACCCTCGTCCCCTGGTATGAGGGCTCCCAACTCAGCACTCAGCAGTTACAGAAGAAGGGTCTGCACCCTCAGCACTCCAAGAATGAGGAACGGGACAAAAGGCAGAGGAGGGGTTTGTCCCCAGCAAAGCCCACTAAAAATCCCTGGGAGATAAAAATAGAATCTGGGCAATAAAGTCAAGTCTGACCTTTTTTATCCTTTGTGCTTTGTCTAATTTCACGTGCTCCTAGGGTCCCGCATGCAGAGGTTCCACACCCGGCACTTCAGACCAGATTTCCTGGTGCAGAATGGCTGGGTCGACACCTCAGCTCCTGGGGCCCAGTGCAGACTCCGAGATATAGAGCCTGAGCTGCAGCCAACCCGGCCCTTGAGAGCTCCGCCCCCTCCCTCCCACTGACTCTGACAGGATCTCTACACAGCAGCCCAGCCCACAGCCCACGGGGTAGTGCATGCTCTCACCTCTCCATTCTCTGATGAAAATATAAAGTTTCCTTTGCTTGGGAACCAAATTCAGTCTCGATCTGTTGGCCCCAATGACACTGGGCAGGGGGACCCTTGTTGGGGTCCACTCTGGAGGATCAGTAACAGAAATTGAGACTATTGTAACTTCAATGAACAGATGTGTGAGCCAAACTGTAGTTAACATAGAACAGTTTATAAGGCTCGGGTAAAATAAGATGTTTCTAACACTTCCATTTGATATTTCCATCACTTTATTATAAGCAAGTTCAGTGAGAAGGTTTGTCCTATTTGTCAGGTCAATATTAGAGAAATGAAGTGATTTCTTTCCAAGGATGTACATCTAATAATCTTGGTTAAAGCTTCAATCTTGTTTTAAATGCTTTTCCATTGAAAATGATACCTCTCTTTCAGCTCCCCCATTTCTGAGAAGTATAAAATCTTATAATTTATTATTACCAAAGGGGAAAGGTGGGAGGAGGGATAAATTAACAGTTTGGAATTAACACATACACACTGCTATGTATAAAATAGATCATCAACAAGGAACTACTGTATAGCACAGGGAACTACACTCAATATTGTGCAATAACCTATAAGGGGAAATAATCGGAAAAAGAATAGATATTTTTATTGACATCATCTATCAATGACAGTTAAAGTGTAACCTAAGGGAAGCCGGTGGTGAGTGCTTCTGACCCTGAAGACTTCAGTCATCTAAAGTTTGGACTCTGCCTACTTCCCAAGGCCCTTAATGAACATATGTGTAGCCGTAGCTTAAAAAACTCCCCAGTTTGGGTTTCGGGGAGACACTGATTTTGAAAAAGCCCTGGTGTTCTCCTTACATGAATGGGACTCTTCCTACTGCTAAAACATGTCTGTCACATCCAGAGGATGGTATACCGTCTGATCGGGAAGAGTTTGGAAAAGGCATCTCATCTCCTCATCTCCTGGTGCTCGGGTTCACCCCTCCAGCGTCTTTACTAACAGTCTCCCCACTTGGAGATGTCAACACTGTCAACATCCTGTTGCGTACAGTTTGGAATTTGTCCAGAGGATGAAGCGGAAGGATGAGGAACAATGAGAGACAAGTCCTAGGTGTTCAGACAGGCACATGTCACTCTAATTTCCAATCAGGAAGATGAAATGACCAAAGGCTAGGGTTGCCCATGGAAACAGTATAGGGCTTGAGGAAATCCCACTGCTTTGTGGCCAGTTCCCATAAACACAAGTTGAACAATGGAACTCAGGGGCAGTAAAATTCACGAAACTGCAGAGTTGAAAATATCTATCACTGAAAAATGTCTTGAGGAAAGTCAGAGAAAAGGATTGGCAAGCAAGGGAGAATGGCAGGAAAGGGATTTGAGGAGGTAGAAAGGACTCGCCATTAAGCACAAGAAAAGGGGCTGAACATTGCCGACATTGCAGTTGGCCAAAAAGGCTGTATGCGTTTTTTTCTGTATATATTCAAGAAAAGGGCATACACTTTTTTAGCCAACCAAACAGGTGGGCACTGGAAATCAATACTACAAAAGATATCACTTCGCATCAGTCAGAAGAGCCATCCTCATAAAGTGTAAACGCCAGAAATGCAGGACAGGGCAAGGAGAGGAGGGAGCCCTGTGAGGCTTATAGTGGAAATGTATATTGCCAACGGCCATTCTGGAGAACTGTATTGTGTTTACTAAAGCATCTAAAAAATGAGCTACAGAGCATAGGGCACTTGCACTCATGGGCGTATATCTTGGGAAAAACAAAAATCGAGAGGACACAGGCACCCCAATGTTTACTGCCTCTCTGTTTAAAAGATCCTCGACTAGGATATAACTTAAATGTCTCTGGAGGGAAAAAATGGATAGAGATGTGGTACTTATGTAGAGTGGAATATTACTCAGCCTGGAAATCAATGAAATATGGCCAGTTGTAACAACTCCGGAGGAGTTACGTATGATCATTCTAAGTGACATAAATATGTAGAAAACACGTGTAAGGCTGCTAAACGGGAAAGGTGGGGAGGGGTGAGGCATCATCCAGGAGGTTGAAATTAGCAAAGATACCATTCCAAATACCAAACTGATAATCAACAAGGCCTACACGGTAACTAAAAGAACTGCACTCAGCACACTCAAGTCACCGGAAAAGAATATCTATGACTGGTAAGAATCTGAAAAAGAAATTATTGATGTCTCTCTGTACGTGAATCAAGTAGATGTACAGCAGCAAGAAACAGAGCTTTGAAAATCAGCTGTAAACAACATAGTAATAAATTGAAAAAAATAAACGACAGAGAGACAGAGAAAACCTCTTACAACTTTTCCTCAGGGACGGTGATGCAACATGGATTGAACACATCTAGACCCACAGCAGGATGAGACATAAGGCTGGAAACTGTTCGCACTAAGAGAAATGTGGGGTTGGGTGAGGAAATGCACACCCTTTAAAGTAATACTACCTGGTACCCATTCAATGGGTCCCAAACCTGCAGGTTCAAGGAATCTTCCTACAGCTAAAACATGCATGGAAAACCCAGAGGACTGTACACCATGTGATCGGGAGATGTGTCTAAAATGCACTTCATTTATCCTCTCCTGGTGCTCCTGTTCATCATTCCAGCCACGTTACTTAGAATCTCCCCACTTAGAGAATCAGCACATTTAAACTTCTGTTTCACACATTTTGCAAATTGTGAGGAGGATGAACGGGAACAGGGGGAAACAATGAGAGAATAGTTGTAGGGGTTTGGACGGGCACATGTCACTCTAATTTCCCATTAAGAATAAGAATTAAAAAAAGGCTCAGCCCGCCTCGCCGGAGCCAAAATAGGGCCTGAAGCAATCCTGCAGTTTTGAGGCCAGCTCACAAAAGAGCAACTTAAAAAATGGAGCTCAGGGTCACTGCAATTCACAAACCTGCAGAGTTATAAATGAAAACTAACGTCCAAAAATATGTTGAGGTAAGGCAAAGAAGAGGATCTGAATGCAAGACAGAATTGCAAGAAACAGATTTCAAGAGATAGATTGGACTCGCCTTTAAAGCACATGAAAAGCGGCAGAATTTCGACAATGATGCAGTTGGCCCAAAAGGGAGTATGTGTTATTTCCTGAATATATCCAGGAAAAAACGCATACGCACTTTATGGGCAACCAAGCAAGCAAGCAATGCAAATGTGCACAACAAAGAAGTCTCATTTCCCACCGGTCAAAAGGGCCATCCGAAAAAATTGTAAAAACCAGAAATGCAGGACAGGCCATGGAGAACAGGGAGCCTTTATACGCTGATGGACAGTGTGTGAACTGCCGAGAGCCACTCTGGAGAAGTGTATGGTGGTTCCTAAATCATCTAAAAAACAGAGCGACAGAGCATAGGGCACTTCCAATCACGGGAGTATATCTAGGGAAGTCTAAAAATCAACAAGACACAAGCACACCACAGTTTAGGGCTACTCTGTTTACAAGAACCTCAACTTCAGTACACCTTAAATATCCCAGGAAAGAGAACAATGGATAAAGGAAATGTGGTACTTATGTACAATGGAATATCTCTTCACCATGAAATCAATGTAATAAGGCTAGTAGAAGGATAAAGAGTGGATTGAGGTCCGATAATACTACTTGAAATAAGTCAAACAGAAAAAGAAACATATCATAAGATATCACTTATAGAGGGAGGATAAATATGGCTGCACAAAAAATGAATGACAAAACAGAACAGTGTCTCACATTTAGAAAACACACTTATGTCAGCTTAAGGGGAAAGGAGAGGTGGGGTGATGCATAAAACCAGAGTTTGAAATTAGCACAGATACCGTTCAATAAACCAAATAGGTATCAGGCAAGATCTACACCTTGCTCAATGAACTGGCCTCAACACACCCTATACACCACAGAGAAATATATCTGAGTAATAAGAATCTTAAAACCCATGTATTGATATATCTCCATAAGGGAATCAAGTGTGCGCAGAGCGGCACAAACACAGCAGTGAAAATGAGCTAAACCCCATTATAGAAATAAATTTTAAAACCAAAACGCAGAAACAATGAAAGAGAGAAAAATTCTTACAAAATTCGCTCAGGGGCTGTGATGCAACCTGGAATGACCACATATAAACCCACAGCTGGATAAGACATAAGGCTGGACACTTGGGGCTGAAAGGATTGGAGAGCTTTGGTGAGCAACTGCCGAAAGTTTAATGCAATACTTCATGCTACTTATTCCAAGGGTCCCAACACTCCAAGTTGAAGGGAATCTTCCTACAGCTAAACCATGCATGGGAAATCCAGCAGATGGTATACCATATGATCGGGAAAGGTTTCTAAAATGCACCTCATTTTCCTCTCCTGGGGCTCCGGATCAACATTCCAGCCACTTTACTAACAACATCTCCACATGGAGAGTCAATGCCTTTAAGTTCCGGTATCGCACAGTCTGCAGTTAGTGCGGAGGATGAATGGGAATAGGGGGAACCAGTGAGAAAATAGCTGTAGCGGTTTCAATGGGCACATGTCACTCTAATTTCACATCAGGAAGAAGAATTAACCAAAGGCAGAGCAAGGCGCCCCAGAAGAAGAATAGGGCCTGAAGAAATCCTGTGGATATGAGGCAAGATCACAAAAATAAGAGCTGAAAAATGGAGCTAAGGGCCACTGCAATTGAAAAACCTGCAGAGTTATAAAGGCCAACTATTTTCCAAACGTATATTGAGGTAAGGCTATGAAGAGGAACTGAGAGCAAGGCAGAACTGCAGGAAACCGATTTCAGGAGGTAGACTGGAATTGCACTGAAAACATATGAAAAGACTCAGAACGTCGACAATGATGCACTTGGCCAAAAAGGGCGTATGCGTTCTTTCCTGAATATATTCAGGAAGAAACGCATACGCCCTTTCTGGCCAACCAAGCAAGCTCGCAAAGGAAATCTGCACTACAATGAAGTCTCACTGCCCCCCGGTCAAAGGGCCTTCTGAAAAAAGTGTAAAATCCAGAAAGGCAGGACAGGCCATGGAGAACTGGGAGCCTTGTTATGCTGATGGGCGAGATGTAAATGGCCAACAGCCACTCTGGAGAAGTGTATGGTGTTTCCTGAAACATCCAAAAAACTAAGCAACAGAGCCTAGGGCACTTCCACTTATGGTCCTATAGCTTAGGGAAATTAAAATCAAAAAGACACAGCCACCCCAAAGTTTGGGATGGCTCTGTTTACAAGAACCTCATTTACGGTACAAGTTAAATATCGCAAAAAGCAAAAAATGGATAAAGAAGTTGTGGTACTTACGTACAATGCAATATCACTCAGAAATGAAATCTATGTCATCAGGCCCGGAGCAGCATAATGAGTGGATTCAGGTACGATGATTCTAAGTGAAATTAGTCACACAGAAAAAGAAACATCATAAGATATCACTACTACACGGAATGTAAACTTGGCTACACAGGAACTGAATTACAAAACAGAACAGGGTCAAAAATGTAGAAAACCAACTTATGCTTGCTTAAGGGGAAAGCCGATATGGGGTGCTGCATGAAACCAGAGATTAAAATTGGCACAGATACCGTTCCATAAGCCAAAAATATAATAGACAAAAGGTACCCCTTGCTCAACGAAGTTGACTCAACACCCTATATTAAACGCCTAGGAATATACCTGACTAGTAAGAATCTACCTGACTAGTAAGAATCTTAAAACCTATAGATTTATATGTCTCCGAAAGAGAATCAAGCGTGTGTACAGCGGCATAAACGCAGCAGTGATAGGATTGGTGAGGTTCGGTGAGCAAATGCAGACCCTTTGAAGTCATATTGCATGGTACCCATTCCATGGGTCTCAACTCTCCAGGTTTAAGGGATTCTTCCTTCAGCTAAAACATGCATGTGGAACCCAGAGTATGATCCACCGTGTGATCGGGAAACGTGTTCAAATGTGTCTCAGTTTTCGTCCCCTGGTACTCGGGTGCAACATTCCAGACGCTTTACTAACACTCTCCCCACTTGGAGAGTCAGTGCCTTTAACCTCCTGTATGGCCCAATTTGCAATTTCTGTGGAAAATGAACAGGAATAGGGAGAACCAATGAGAGATTGGGTGGAGGTGTCCGGACGGGCCAATTTAACTCTCATTTCCCACCAGGAAGAGGAATTAACCAAAGGCTCAGCATGCCGTGCCGGAACCAAACTAGGGCCTGAAGCAATCCTGCGGTGTTGCGGCCAGCTCACAAGAAAGCGAGTTGAAGAAAGGAGCTCAGGGGCACTGTAATTCACAAACCTGCAGAGTTATAAATGACAGCTATCTTCCAAAAATATATTGAATTAGGATGCCAAGAGGAGTTGAAAGCAGGGCAGAATTGCAGGAAACCGATTTCAGGAGGTAGACTGGAATTGCATGTAAAGCATAGGAAAAGAGGCAGAACGTCCACAATGATGCACTTGGCCAAAAAGGGCGTATGCGTTTTTTCCTGAATATATTCAGGAAAAAACGCATACGCCCTTTTTGGCCAACCAAGAAAGCTTGCAAAGGAAATCTGCACTACAATGAAGTCTCACTGCCCCCCGGTCAAAAGGGCCATCTGAAAAAAGTGTAAAATCCAGAAAGGCAGGACAGGCCATGGAGAACTGGGAGCCTAGTTATGCTGATGGGCGGGATGTAAATTGCCAGCAGCCACTCTGGAGAAGTGTATGGTGTTTCCTGAAACATCCAAAAAACAAAGCAACAGAGCCTAGGGCACTTCCACTTATGGTCCTATAGCTTAGGGAAATTAAAATCAAAAAGACACAGCCACCCCAAAGTTTGGGACGGCTCTGTTTACAAGAACCTTGTTTACGGTACAAGTTCAATATCACAGAAAGCGAAAAATGGATAAAGAAATTGTGGTACTTACGTACAATGCAATATCACTCAGCAATGAAATCTATGTCATCAGGCCCGTAGCAGCATAATGAGTGGATTCAGGTACGATGATTCTAAGTGAAATTAGTCACACAGAAAAAGAAACATCATAAGATATCACTAATACACGGAATGTAAACTTGGCTACACAAGAACTGAATTACAAAACAGAACAGGGTGTCAAATGTAGAAAACCAACTTATGCTTGCTTAAGGCGACGGGTGAGTTGGGGTGCTGCATAAAACCAGAGATTGAAATGAGCACAGATACCGTTCCATAAGCCAAATATGTAATAGACAAGAGCTACTCCTTGCTCAACGAAGTGGACTCAACACCCCATATTAAACGCCTAAGAATATACCTGACTAGTAAGAATCTACCTGACTAGTAAGAATCTTAAAACCTATGGATTTATATGTCTCCGAAAGAGAATCAAGTGTGTGTACAGCGGCATAAACGCAGCAGTGATAGGATTGGTGAGGTTCGGTGAGCAAATGCAGACCCTTTGAAGTCATATTGCATGGTACCCATTCCATGGGTCTCAACTCTCCATGTTTAAGGGATTCTTCCTTCAGCTAAAACATGCATGTGGAACCCAGAGTATGATCCACCATGTGGTCGGAAAACGTGTTCAAATGTGTCTCAGTTTTCGTCCCCTGGTACTCGGGTGCAACATTCAAGACGCTTTACTAACACTCTCCCCACTTGGAGAGTCAGTGCCTTTAACCTCCTGTTTGGCCCAGTTAGCAATTTCTGCGGAAGATGAACAGGAATAGGGAGAACCAATGAGAGATTAGGTGGAGGTGTCCGGACGGGCCAATTTAACTCTCATTTCCCACCAGGAAGAGGAATTAACCAAAGGCTCAGCATGCCGTGCCGGAAACAAACTAGGGCCTGAATCAATCCTGCGGTGTTGCGGCCAGCTCACAAGAAAGCGAGTTGAAGAAAGGAGCTCAGGGGCACTGTAATTCACAAACCTGCAGAGTTATAAATGACAGCTATCTTCCAAAAATATATTGAATTAGGATGCCAAGAGGAGTTGAAAGCAGGGCAGAATTGCAGGAAACCGATTTCAGGAGGTAGACTGGAATTGCATGTAAAGCATAGGAAAAGAGGCAGAACGTCCACAATGATGCACTTGGCCAAAAAGGGCGTATGCGTTTTTTCCTGAATATATTCAGGAAAAAACGCATACGCCCTTTTTGGTCAACCAAGCAAGTTTGCAAAGGAAATCTGCACTACAATGAAGTCTCACTGCCCCCCGGTCAAAAGGGCCATCTGAAAAAAGTGTAAAATCCAGAAAGGCAGGACAGGCCATGGAGAACTGGGAGCCTAGTTATGCTGATGGGCGGGATGTAAATTGCCAGCAGCCACTCTGGAGAAGTGTATGGTGTTTCCTGAAACATCCAAAAAACAAAGCAACAGAGCCTAGGGCACTTCCACTTATGGTCCTATAGCTTAGGGAAATTAAAATCAAAAAGACACAG
The DNA here is from genome assembly GCF_964270905.1 of Leucopleurus acutus. NCBI lineage: Eukaryota > Metazoa > Chordata > Mammalia > Artiodactyla > Delphinidae > Leucopleurus > Leucopleurus acutus. The sequence goes on from NW_028139202.1 coordinate 927,439, forward strand.
CCACCCCAAAGTTTGGGACGGCTCTGTTTACAAGAACCTCGTTTACGGTACAAGTTCAATATCATAGAAAGCGAAAAATGGATAAAGAAATTGTGGTACTTACGTACAATGCAATATCACTCAGCAATGAAATCTATGTCATCAGGCCCGTAGCAGCATAATGAGTGGATTCAGGTACGATGATTCTAAGTGAAATTAGTCACACAGAAAAAGAAACATCATAAGATATCACTAATACACGGAATGTAAACTTGGCTACACAAGAACTGAATTACAAAACAGAACAGGGTGTCAAATGTAGAAAACCAACTTATGCTTGCTTAAGGGGACGGGTGAGTTGGGGTGCTGCATAAAACCAGAGATTGAAATTAGCACAGATACCGTTCCATAAGCCAAATATGTAATAGACAAGAGCTACTCCTTGCTCAACGAAGTGGACTCAACACTCCATATTAAACGCCTAAGAATATACCTGACTAGTAAGTATCTTAAAACCTATGGATTTATATGTCTCCGAAAGAGAATCAAGCGTGTGTACAGCGGCATAAACGCAGCAGTGATAGGATTGCTGAGGTTCGGTGAGCAAATGCAGACCCTTTGAAGTCATATTGCATGGTACCCATTCCATGGGTCTCAACTCTCCAGGTTTAATGGATTCTTCCTTCAGCTAAAACATGCATGTGGAACCCAGAGTATGATCCACCGTGTGATCGGGAAACGTGTTCAAATGTGTCTCAGTTTTCGTCCCCTGGTACTCGGGTGCAACATTCCAGACGCTTTACTAACACTCTCCCCACTTGGAGAGTCAGTGCCTTTAACCTCCTGTTTGGCCCAGTTTGCAATTTCTGTGGAAAATGAATAGGAATAGGGAGAACCAATGAGAGACTAGGTGGAGGTGTCCGGACGGGCCAATTTAACTCTCATTTCCCACCAGGAAGAGGAATTAACCAAAGGCTCAGCATGCCGTGCCGGAATCAAACTAGGGCCTGAAGCAATCCTGCGGTGTTGCGGCCAGCTCACAAGAAAGCGAGTTGAAGAAAGGAGCTCAGGGGCACTGTAATTCACAAACCTGCAGAGTTATAAATGACAGCTATCTTCCAAAAATATATTGAAGTAAGGCTGCCAAGAGGAGTTGAAAGCGGGGCAGAATTGCAGGAAACCGATTTCAGGAGGTAGACTGGAATTGCATGTAAAGCATAGGAAAAGAGGCAGAACGTCCACAATGATACACTTGGCCAAAAAGGGCGTATGCGTTTTTTCCTGAATATATTCAGGGAAAAACGCATACGCCCTTTTTGGCCAACCAAGCAAGCTTGCAAAGGAAATCTGCACTACAATGAAGTCTCACTGCCCCCCGGTCAAAAGGGCCATCTGAAAAAAGTGTAAAATCCAGAAAGGCAGGACAGGCCATGGAGAACTGGGAGCCTTGTTATGCTGATGGGCTTGATGTAAATTGCCAGCAGCCACTCTGGAGAAGTGTATGGTGTTTCCTGAAACATCCAAAAAACAAAGCAACAGAGCCTAGGGCACTTCCACTTATGGTCCTATAGCTTAGGGAAATTAAAATCAAAAAGACACAGCCACCCCAAAGTTTGGGACGGCTCTGTTTACAAGAACCTCGTTTACGGTACAAGTTCAATATCACAGAAAGCGAAAAATGGATAAAGAAATTGTGGTACTTACGTACAATGCAATATCACTCAGCAATGAAATCTATGTCATCAGGCCCGTAGCAGCATAATGAGTGGATTCAGGTACGATGATTCTAAGTGAAATTAGTCACACAGAAAAAGAAACATCATAAGATATCACTAATACACGGAATGTAAACTTGGCTACACAAGAACTGAATTACAAAACAGAACAGGGTGTCAAATGTAGAAAACCAACTTATGCTTGCTTAAGGGGACGGGTGAGTTGGGGTGCTGCATAAAACCAGAGATTGAAATGAGCACAGATACCGTTCCATAAGCCAAATACGTAATAGACAAGAGCTACTCCTTGCTCAACGAAGTGGACTCAACACCCCATATTAAACGCCTAAAAATATACCTGACTAGTAAGAATCTACCTGACTAGTAAGAATCTTAAAACCTATGGATTTATATGTCTCCGAAAGAGAATCAAGCGTGTGTACAGCGGCATAAACGCAGCAGTGATAGGATTGCTGAGGTTCGGTGAGCAAATGCAGACCCTTTGAAGTCATATTGCATGGTACCCATTCCATGGGTCTCAACTCTCCAGGTTTAATGGATTCTTCCTTCAGCTAAAACATGCATGTGGAACCCAGAGTATGATCCACCGTGTGATCGGGAAACGTGTTCAAATGTGTCTCAGTTTTCGTCCCCTGGTACTCGGTTGCAACATTCCAGACGCTTTACTAACACTCTCCCCACTTGGAGAGTCAGTGCCTTTAACCTCCTGTTTGGCCCAGTTAGCAATTTCTGCGGAAGATGAACAGGAATAGGGAGAACCAATGAGAGACTAGGTGGAGGTGTCCGGACGGGCAAATTTAACTCTCATTTCCCACCAGGAAGAGGAATTAACCAAAGGCTCAGCATGCCGTGCCGGAACCAAACTAGGGCCTGAAGCAATCCTGCGGTGTTGCGGCCAGCTCACAAGAAAGCGAGTTGAAGAAAGGAGCTCAGGGGCACTGTAATTCACAAACCTGCAGAGTTATAAATGACAGCTATCTTCCAAAAATATATTGAATTAGGATGCCAAGAGGAGTTGAAAGCAGGGCAGAATTGCAGGAAACCGATTTCAGGAGGTAGACTGGAATTGCATGTAAAGCATAGGAAAAGAGGCAGAACGTCCACAATGATGCACTTGGCCAAAAAGGGCGTATGCGTTTTTTCCTGAATATATTCAGGAAAAAACGCATACGCCCTTTTTGGCCAACCAAGCAAGCTTGCAAAGGAAATCTGCACTACAATGAAGTCTCACTGCCCCCCGGTCAAAAGGGCCATCTGAAAAAAGTGTAAAATCCAGAAAGGCAGGACAGGCCATGGAGAACTGGGAGCCTAGTTATGCTGATGGGCGGGATGTAAATTGCCAGCAGCCACTCTGGAGAAGTGTATGGTGTTTCCTGAAACATCCAAAAAACAAAGCAACAGAGCCTAGGGCACTTCCACTTATGGTCCTATAGCTTAGGGAAATTAAAATCAAAAAGACACAGCCACCCCAAAGTTTGGGACGGCTCTGTTTACAAGAACCTTGTTTACGGTACAAGTTCAATATCACAGAAAGCGAAAAATGGATAAAGAAATTGTGGTACTTACGTACAATGCAATATCACTCAGCAATGAAATCTATGTCATCAGGCCCGTAGCAGCATAATGAGTGGATTCAGGTACGATGATTCTAAGTGAAATTAGTCACACAGAAAAAGAAACATCATAAGATATCACTAATACACGGAATGTAAACTTGGCTACACAAGAACTGAATTACAAAACAGAACAGGGTGTCAAATGTAGAAAACCAACTTATGCTTGCTTAAGGGGACGGGTGAGTTGGGGTGCTGCATAAAACCAGAGATTGAAATGAGCACAGATACCGTTCCATAAGCCAAATATGTAATAGACAAGAGCTACTCCTTGCTCAACGAAGTGGACTCAACACCCCATATTAAACGCCTAAGAATATACCTGACTAGTAAGAATCTACCTGACTAGTAAGAATCTTAAAACCTATGGATTTATATGTCTCCGAAAGAGAATCAAGCGTGTGTACAGCGGCATAAACGCAGCAGTGATAGGATTGCTGAGGTTCGGTGAGCAAATGCAGACCCTTTGAAGTCATATTGCATGGTACCCATTCCATGGGTCTCAACTCTCCATGTTTAAGGGATTCTTCCTTCAGCTAAAACATGCATGTGGAACCCAGAGTATGATCCACCATGTGGTCGGAAAACGTGTTCAAATGTGTCTCAGTTTTTGTCCCCTGGTACTCGGGTGCAACATTCCAGACGCTTTACTAACACTCTCCCCACTTGGAGAGTCAGTGCCTTTAACCTCCTGTTTGGCCCAGTTAGCAATTTCTGCGGAAGATGAACAGGAATAGGGAGAACCAATGAGAGATTAGGTGGAGGTGTCCGGACGGGCCAATTTAACTCTCATTTCCCACCAGGAAGAGGAATTAACCAAAGGCTCAGCATGCCGTGCCGGAACCAAACTAGGGCCTGAAGCAATCCTGAGGTGTTGCGGCCAGCTCACAAGAAAGCGAGTTGAAGAAAGGAGCTCAGGGGCACTGTAATTCACAAACCTGCAGAGTTATAAATGACAGCTATCTTCCAAAAATATATTGAATTAGGATGCCAAGAGGAGTTGAAAGCAGGGCAGAATTGCAGGAAACCGATTTCAGGAGGTAGACTGGAATTGCATGTAAAGCATAGGAAAAGAGGCAGAACGTCCACAATGATACACTTGGCCAAAAAGGGCGTATGCGTTTTTTCCTGAATATATTCAGGGAAAAACGCATACGCCCTTTTTGGCCAACCAAGCAAGCTTGCAAAGGAAATCTGCACTACAATGAAGTCTCACTGTCCCCCGGTCAAAGGGGCCATCTGAAAAAAGTGTAAAATCCAGAAAGGCAGGACAGGCCATGGAGAACTGGGAGCCTTGTTATGCTGATGGGCGGGATGTAAATTGCCAGCAGCCACTCTGGAGAAGTGTATGGTGTTTCCTGAAACATCCAAAAAACAAAGCAACAGAGCCTAGGGCACTTCCACTTATGGTCCTATAGCTTAGGGAAATTAAAATCAAAAAGACACAGCCACCCCAAAGTTTGGGACGGCTCTGTTTACAAGAACCTCGTTTACCGAACAAGTTCAATATCACAGAAAGCGAAAAATGGATAAAGAAGTTGTGGTACTTATGTACAATGCAATATCACTCAGCAATGAAATCTATGTCATCAGGCCCGTAGCAGCATAATGAGTGGATTCAGGTACGATGATTCTAAGTGAAATTAGTCACACAGAAAAAGAAACATCATAAGATATCACTAATACACGGAATGTAAACTTGGCTACACAAGAACTGAATTACAAAACAGAACAGGGTGTCAAATGTAGAAAACCAACTTATGCTTGCTTAAGGGGACGGGTGAGTTGGGGTGCTGCATAAAACCAGAGATTGAAATGAGCACAGATACCGTTCCATAAGCCAAATATGTAATAGACAAGAGCTACTCCTTGCTCAACGAAGTGGACTCAACACCCCATATTAAACGCCTAAGAATATACCTGACTAGTAAGAATCTACCTGACTAGTAAGAATCTTAAAACCTATGGATTTATATGTCTCCGAAAGAGAATCAAGCGTGTGTACAGCGGCATAAACGCAGCAGTGATAGGATTGCTGAGGTTCGGTGAGCAAATGCAGACCCTTTGAAGTCATATTGCATGGTACCCATTCCATGGGTCTCAACTCTCCCTGTTTAAGGGATTCTTCCTTCAGCTAAAACATGCATGTGGAACCCAGAGTATGATCCACCGTGTGATCGGAAAACGTGTTCAAATGTGTCTCAGTTTTCGTCCCCTGGTACTCGGGTGCAACATTCCAGACGCTTTACTAACACTCTCCCCACTTGGAGAGTCAGTGCCTTTAACCTCCTGTTTGGCCCAGTTTGCAATTTCTGTGGAAAATGAACAGGAATAGGGAGAACCAATGAGAGACTAGGTGGAGGTGTCCGGACGGGCAAATTTAACTCTCATTTCCCACCAGGAAGAGGAATTAACCAAAGGCTCCGCGTGCCATGCTGGAACTAAATTAGGGCCTGAGGAGATCCTGCGGTGTTGCGGCCAGCTCACAAGAAAGCGAGTTGAAGAAAGGAGCTCAGGGGCACTGTAATTCAGAAACCTTCGGAGTTATAAATGACAGCTATCATCCAAAATTATGCTGAAGTAAGGCTGCGAAGAGGACTTGAATGCAGGGCAGAATTGCTGGAAATTGATTTCAAAACGTACACGGGAGTAGCTCTTAAAGCATAGGAAAAGAGACAGAACTTGGAAAATAATGCACTTGGCAAAAAAGGGCATATGTGTTTTATCCAGAGCTCTCATAACTGAGGGGAGGAGATTCCCAGCAGGCTCCAACTGCCACCTGAGGGCTCACATTGCCAAGGCAACGTTAGCATGCCAGGCAGGAGTTACCTCACAGCAGAGGTCCCACCTCACAGAAGGGTGAGAAACCCAGCCAACATCAGACTCTCACCAGAGGGCCCACATCACCAAGGGGATGGGAACCAGGCAGGAGTGTCTTCACATCAGTGGGGCCACATCATCGAAAGCTGAGGTACTCAGCACATGTGTCCTCAAACCAGAGGACCCACATCACCAAGGACCTCGGAGTGAGGCAGGCAGGAGTAGCCTCACAACACTGGGCACATAGAATAAAAAAGTGAGGAATCCAGCAGTTGGAACCTCCCAGCAGGCGGCCCAGAGCACCGAGGCTATGGGATCCAGGCCACAGTGAACTCACAGAAGAGGGCCCATGTCATGAAACTGAGCAACCCAGCCATTGGGACCTCAGAGCAGGAGGCCCACATCCCCATGGGGATGGAATTCTGGTAGGAGTGTCCTCGCACCACTGAGAACGTATCAGAAAATTTTGGGCGACCAGCAGTTAGGGCCTGGCGCCAGAGGACCCTCATCACCAAGGGAAGGAGGCTCCCAGCAGGCTCCAACTGCCACCAGAGGGCTGACGTCGCCAAGGCGATGTGTGCCAACCAGGCACGAATGACCTCACAGCAGAGGGTCCACCTCAGAGAAGTGTGACGAACCCAGTCAGGATCAGACTCGCACCAGAGGGCCCACATCACCAAATGGATTGGAACCAGGCAGGAGTGTCCTCACATGAGTAGGGCCACATCATCTAAAGGTGAGGAACCCAGAACATGTGGCTTCAAACCATAGGACACCCATCACCAAGGGGCTGGGAGTGAGGCAGGCAGGAGGAGCCTCATAACAGAGGGCCCAAAAATAAGAAAGGTGAGGAATCCAGCAGTTGGAACCTCCCAGCAGGCGGCCCAGAGCACAGAGGCTAGAGGAACCAGGCCAGAGTGAACTAACACCAGACAGCCCACATCATGAAACTGTGAGCAACCCAGACATTGGGACCTCAGAGCAGAAGGCCCACATCCCCATGGTGATGGGAACATGACAGGAGTGTCCTGGCATCACTGGGCTCACATCAGAAAACGTGGGGTGCTCAGAAGTTAGGGCCTGACGCTAGAGGGCACTCATCACCGAGAGGAGGAGGCTCCCAGCAGGCTCCAGCTGCCACCAGAGGGCCAACGTCGCCAAGGCGATGTGTGCCAGCCTGGCAGGAGTGACCTCACAGCAGAGGGCCCACCTCACAGAAGGGTGAGGAACACAGCCAGGATCAGACTCTCACCAGAGGGCCCACATCACCAAGGGGATGGGAACCAGGCAGGAGTGTCCCCACACCAGTGGGACAACATCATCGAAAGGTGAGGATCCCAGCACATGTGTCCTCAAACCAGAGGAACCACATCACCAAGGGGTTCGGAATGAGGCTGGCAGGACTGGCCTCACAACACAGGGTCCATAGAATATAAAAGTTGAGGAATCCAGCAGTTGGAACCTCCCAGCAAGTGGCCCAGAGCACCGAGGCTATGGGATCCAGGCCGCAGTGAACTCACAGCAGAGGGCCCACATCATGAACCTGTGAGCAGCCCAGCTGTTGGGACCTCAGAACAGAAGGCCCACATCCCCATTGGGATGGGAACCTGGCAGGAGTGGCTTTGCACCACTTAGCACATATCAGAAAATGTTAGGAGCCCAGCAGTTAGGGCCTGATGCCAGGGGGCCCTCATAACTGAGGGGAGGAGACTCCCAGCAGGTTCCAACTGCCAACAGAGGGCCCACGTCTACAAGGTGGCATGCACCAGCCAGGCAGTAGTGACCTCACAGCAGAGGGCTTATCTCACAGAAGGGTGAGGAACCGAGGCAGGATGAGACTCTCACCAGAGGGCCCACAACACCAAGGGGATGGGAACCAGTCAGGACTGTCCTCCCACCAGTGGGACCACATCATCGAAAGGTGAGGAACCCAGCACATGTGGCCTCATATCAGAGGACATACATCACAAAGGGGATGGGAGTGAGGCAGGTAGGAGTAGCCTAAAAACAGAGGGCCCAAAGAATAAAAAAAGTGAGGAATCCAGCATTTGGAACCTCCCAGCAGGCGGCCGAGAGCACAGAAGCTATGGGATGCAGGCAGGAGTTAACTAACACCAGAGAGCCCACATCATGAAACTGTGAGCAACCCAGGCATTGGGACCTCAGAGCAGAAAGCCCACATCCCCATGGGGATGGGAACCTGACAGGAGTGTCCTGGCATCACTGGGCTCACATCAGAAAACGTGGGGAGCCCAGCAGTTAGAGCCTGATGCTAGAGGGCCATCATCACCGAGGGCAGGAGGCTCCCAGCAGGTTCCATGTGCCAACAGAGGGCCCACGTCGCCAAGGTGATGTGTGCAAGTCAGGCAGGAGTGACCTCACAGCAGAGGGCCTACCTCACAGAAGAGTGAGGAACTCAGCCAGGATAAGACTGTCACCAGAAGGCCCACATCACCAAGGGGATGGGAACCAGGCAGGAGTGTCCTCACACCAGTGGGGCCACATCATTGAAAGTTGCCTAACCCAGCACATGTGGCCTCAAACCAGAAGACCCACATCACGAAGGGGTTGCGAGTGAGGCAGGCAGGAGGAGCATCACAACACAGGACCCATAGAATACAAAAGTTGAGGAATCGAGCAGTTGGAACCTCCCAGCAGGCAGCCAAGACCACAGAGGCTATGGGATCCAGGCCACAGTGAACTAACACCAGAGAGCCCACATCATGAAATTGTGATCAACCCAGCCGTTGGAACCTCAGAGCAGAAGGCCCACATCCCCATGGGGATGGGAACCTAAGAGGAGTGCTTGAGCAACACTGGGCTCACTAAGAAAAGTTGGGGAGCCCAGCAGTTAGGGCCTGACGTCAGAGGGCCCTCATCACAGAGCTGAGGAGGCTCCCAGCAGGGTCCAATTGCCACCAGAGGGCTCATGTCAACAAGGCGAGGTGAGCAACCCAGGCAAGAGTTACCTGATAGTAGAGGGCCCACCTCACAGATGGGTGAGGAACCCAGCCAGGATCAGACTCTCACCAGAGGGCCCACATCACAAAGGGGATGGGACCCAGTCAGGATTATCCTCACACCAGTGGGGCCTCATCATCTTAAGGTGAGGAACCCAGCACATGTGTCCTCAAACCAGAGGACCCACATCACCAAGGGCCTTGGAGTGAGGCAGGCAGGAGTAGCCTCACAACACAGGGCACATAATATAAAAAACGTGAGGATTCCAGCATTTAGACCTTCCAGCAGGCGGCCCAGAACACCGAGGCTATGGGATCCAGGCCACAGTGAACTCACAGCAGAGGGCCCACATCACAAAACTGTGAGCAACCCAGGAGTTGAGACCTCAGCGCAGAAGGACCACATCCCCATGGGAATGGGAACCTGGCTGGAGTGTCCTCGCACCACTGGGCGCACATCAGAAAATGTGGGGAGCCCACCATTTAGGGCCTGACGCCAGAGGGCCGTCATCACCGAGAGGAGGAGGTGCCCTGCACGCTCCAACTGCCACCAGAGGGCTCACGTCTCCAAGGTGACGTGTGCCAGCCAGGCAGGAGTGACCTCACAGCAGAGGGCCTACCTCACAGAACGTTGAGGAACCCAGCCAGGATTAGACTCTCGCCAGAGGGCCCACCTCACCAAGGGGATGGGAACCAGGCAGGAGTGTCCTCACACGAGTGGGGTCACATCATCGAAAGGTGAGGAACGCAGCACATGTGGCCTCAAGCCATAGGACAGTCATCACCAAGGGGCTGGCAGTGAGGCAGGCAGGAGGAGCCTCACAACAGAGGGCACATAGAATAAAAAAGTTGAGGAATCCAGCAGTTGGAACCTCCCAGCAGGCGGCTCAGAGCACCGATGATAAGGGATCCTTGCCGGAGTGAACTCACAGCAGAGGGCCCACATCATGGTACTGTGAGCAAGCCAGCCGTTTTGACCTCAGAGCAGAAGGCCCATATCGCCATGGGGATGGGAACCTGGCAAGAGTCTCCTCACTCACTTGGCGCACATCAGAAAATGTGGGGAGCCCAGCAGTTATGGCCTAAGGCAAGAGGGCCCTCATCACCGAGGGGAGGAGGATCCCAGCACACTCCAACTGCCACCAGAGGGCCCACGTCGCCAAGGTGACGTGTGCCAGACAGGCATGATTGACCTCACAGCAGAGGGCCCACCTCACAGAAGGGTGAGGAACCCAGCCAGGATCAGACTCTCACCTGAGGGCCCACATCAGCAAGGGGATGGGAACCAGTCAGGACTGTCTTCCCTCCAGTGGGGTCACATCATCGAAAGGTGCGGAACCCAGCACATGTGGCCTCAAATCAGAGGACACATATCACAAAGGGAATGGGAGTGAGGCAGGCAGGAGTAGCCTAAAAACAGAGGGCCCAAAGAATAAGAAAGGTGAGGAATCCAGCAGTTGGAACCTCCCAGCAGGCGGCCCAGAGCACAGAAGCTATGGGATGCAGGCAGGAGTGAACTAACAGCAGAGAGCCCACATCATGAAACTGTGAGCAACCCAGGCTTTGGGACCTCAGAGCAGAAGGCCCACACCCCAATGGGGATGTGAACCTGGCTGGAGTGTCCTCGCACCACTGGGCGCACATCACAAAATGTAGGGAGCCCAGCAGTTAGGGCCTGATGCCAGAGGGCCCTCATCACCGAGGAGAGGAGGCTCCCAGCAGGCTCCAAGTGCCACCAGAGGGCTCATGTCCACAAGGCGAGGTGAGCAAGCCAGGCAAGAGTGACCTCACATCAGACGGCCTACCTCACAGATGGGTGAGGAACCCAGCCGGGATCAGACTCTCAACAGAGGGCCCACATCACCAAGGGGATGTGAACCAGGCAGGAGTCTCCTAAGACCATTGGTCCCACATCATCGAAAGGTGAGGAACCCAGCACATGTGGCCTCAAACCAGACGACACACATCACGAAGGGGCTGGGAGTGAGGCAGGCAGGAGGATCCTCACAACAGAGGGCCCAAAAAATTAAAAAAGTGAGGAATCCAGCAGTTGGAACCTCCCAGCAGGCAGCCAAGAGCACAGAGGCTATGGGATCCAGGCTTCTGTGAACTAACACCAGAGAGCCCACATCATGAAAATGTGAACAACCCAGCCGTTGGGACCTCAGAGCAGAAGGCCCACATCCCCATGGAGATGGGATCCTAAGAGGAGTGCCAAAGCATCACTGGGCTCCCTAAGAAAAGTTGGTGAGCCCAGCAGTTAGGGCCTGACGCAAGAGGGCCCTCATCACCGGGGGAAGAGATTCCCAGCACGCTCCAACTGCCACCACACGGCTGACTTCACCAAGGCAATGTGTGCCAGCCATGCAGGAGTGACCTATCAGCAGAGGGTCTCCCTCACAGGTGGGTGAGGAACAAAGCCAGGAACAGACTCTCACCAGGGGGTCCACATAACCACGTGGATGAGAACCAAGCAGGAGTGTCCTCACACTAGTGGGGCCACATCATTGAAAGGTGAGGAACCCAGCAAAAGTGGCCACAAACCAGAGGACCCACATCACCAAGGGGTTGAGAGTGAGGTAGGTGTCTGGACGGGCATATTTAACACTCATTTCCCACCAGGAAGAGGAATTAACCAAAGGCTCAGCGTGCCCTGCCAGAAGCAGATTAGGGCCTGAAGCAGTCTTGCGGGTTTGCGGCCAGCTCACAAGAAAGCGAGTTGAAGAAAGGAGCTCAGGGGCCCTGTAATTCACAAACCTGCAGAGTTATAAATGACAGATAACGTCCAAAAATATATTGAAGTAAGGCTGCGAAGAGGACTTGAAAGCGGGGCAGAATTGCAGGAAACCGATTTCAGGAGGTAGACTGGATTTGCATTTAAAGCATAGGAAAAGAGGCAGAACATCGACAATGATGCACATGGCAACAAAGGGCGTATGAGTTTGTTCCTGAATATATTCAGGAAAAAACACATACGCCCTTTTTGGCAAACCAAGCAAGCTTGCAATGGAAATCCGAACTACTATGAAGTGTCACTTCCCCCCGGTCTAAAGGGCCACTGAGAAAAGTGTAAAATCCAGAAAGGCAAGACAGGCCATGGGGAAAAAGGAGCCTTGTTATGCTTATGGGCGGGATGTACATTGCCAACAGCCACTCTGGAGAAGTGTATGGTGTTTCCTGATACATCTGAAAAACAAAGCAACAGAATCTAGGGCATTTCCACTTATGGTCCTATAGCTTAGGGAAATTAAAATCAAAAAGACACAGCCACCCCAAAATTTACAACGGCTCTGTTTACAGGAGCCTCTTCTACAGTACAAGTTAAATATCCCAGAGAACAAATAATTGATAAAGAAGTTGCGGTACTTATGTACAACAGAATACCACTCAGCAATGAAATCTGTGTCACCAGGCCTGTACCAGCATAATGAGTGGATTGAGGCATGATGATTCTAAGTGAAATAAGTCACACAGAAAAAGAAACATCATAAGGTATCACTAATGCACGGAATGTAAACTTGGCTACACATGAACTGAATTACAAAACAGAACAGGGTCTCAAGTTTAGAAAACCAACTTATGCTTGCTTAAGGGGAAAGGTGAGTTGGGGTGCTGCATAAAACCAGAGTTTGAAATTAGCACAGATACCGTTCCATAAGCCAAATATGTAATAGACAAGACCTACCCGTTGCTCAACGAAATGGACTCAACAATGAGGTATCACCTCACACCTGTTAGAATGGGCATCATCTGAAAATCTACAAACAACAAATGCTGGAAAGGGTGTGGAGAAAAGGAACACTCTTCCACTATTGTTGGGAATATAAATTGATACAGTCACTATGGAGAACAATATGGAGTTTCTTAAGAAACTAATAATAGAATTACCATATGATACAGCAATCCCAGGACTGGACATATACTCAGACAAAACCATAAATCAAAAAGAGACATTCACCGCAATGTTCATTGCATCACTATTTACAATATCGAGGTAATGGAAGCAACCTAAATGCCCACAGACAGACGAATGCATAAAGCTGTGGTACATATATAAAATGGAATATTACTAAGCCATGAAAGGAATGAAATTGGGTCATTTGTAGAGACGTCGATGGATCTAGAGACTGTCCTACAGAGTGAAGTAAGTCAGAAAGAGAAAAACAAATCTTGTATATTCATGCATATATGTGGAACCTAGAAAAACTGTACAGATTAACCGTTTTGCAAGGCATAAATAGAGCAACAGATGTAGACAACAATCGTATGGACAACAAGGGGGGAAAGCTCTTGGAGGGGTGGTGGTGGGAGGAGTTGAGAGATTGGGATTGGCATGTAAACATTTATATGTATAAAATAGATAACCAATGAGAACCTGCTGTATAAAAATATAAAATAAAATTCAAAATTAAAAAGAAATAAAATTTAAAAAATAAAACAGAAAAAACAATTATTCCCTTCACATACATGTATTTATATGAATAAATTATTTCCATGCTTATATCTGTAAATACAAAAAAGAGGAATAAAATCTACCTTGAACCAAAAACGAAAAAGAGAAAAAAAAAAACAGAACCCACCAGTTACTCAGAGGAAAACCGTATCAGGGCACTTGCTCCAGTTGTAAACAATTCTGAAGTTGGTCAGTGGTGGGGAATCGTCTCCCATTCAGCCAGCAGCCCCCACACAACAAGCGTCCTCATTGCAAAGCTGGGGCACCGTGCCGAGGCATCTGTGAGTAAACGTGAGCTGAGCCCCAGGCCACTTGCTGCTGAACTGTTCCCACCCTTCCCAGGTAAAACACCTGAATATATACAAGGACTTGAAAGCCTAGAGGAAGGGCCATGGAGCCACACGAGTGACAGCATGCCAGCTGACTTGGTGCCTGCAGGCCAGCCAGGATGGTCCTGGCCCTGGGTGCTCTTCTGGAAGATTTCCATTTCCCTGCCTGAGATACCCGTCCTGTCCCTGCCCCCACTGCTTTTTTCCTTCCTCACCTCTGCCCAGGGAGAAATTCCAGCAGCAGGTATGGGTGACACATCCTCTTCTTTAGCAGGTGGCAGCCTGGCATCTGCTGCAGAAAGTCCAGCAGAGCCCCACTCACACTGGGCCACCCACAAAGCCGTGGCCTCTCACTCCCTCCCACCAGCCCAGCCCCGAGACTGCTGACAGGGCAGAGAAAATGGCGTCAGGCACAGCTGCAGGGGCTTTTGCTGCCTGGAGTGGTATTTATATTGATCTCAACCCAGGCACACCTGGGGAGGGCTGGCCGGCATGGTAAGGCTGCCCAGGTAGCCAATCATCACCCCTCAGGGGCTCACAGTTGCAGAAAATGGAACTTGCTGAACCGGCCAGGTCCAAGGAACAGGTGTGGGCTCCTGAGAGTCAGGATAGACAAGGGGCTGCAGCTTTGGCTTGTTTTCTAATCATTTTATCTGGCCCATGAATGGGAGACAACTTCAAGAAAACCCTCTCCTAATGAGAGGAACCCAGGAGTCAGGGAGAGGAGGGGTGGGTGGTGGTTGGAGACAGAGGCCTGGTGCCCTGGGTGCAGTGGAAGTCTCTGGAAGACCAGGTGGAGGGAGGCCACACAGAGTGATGCCCAGGGTCACAGACCTGTCGGAGCTGCTGTTTGTTAGTTCAAGTCCTGCTCTGAGGTGCTCTGTGTCAGCTCTGAGCGACAGGTGAGCTGGGGGTGCTCTTCAATGAGGGCTATGTGCACGGTTCCTGTGTGCCCAGCCCTGCCACGGTACCTGCAAGGGTAGCTCTGTATCCTGGGAGGGGCCTGACCATGAGAGCCCCGTGGGCTGGGTTGGGGGTGGGGTACCTGCCCAGGAGAGCTCCATATCCTGGGATTGGCCTGACCACGAGAGCCCCATGGGCTGCTGGGGACCTGGTAAAGGATGTCAGGACAGTCAGTGAAGCCACCGAGGATATACCTCCAGTTGCTCCTGATTCCTACACCCTGCTGGTCATTCTACCAACCACCAGGACATGGTATTCTGTATTAGTCTTCAATGATGCCTTCTTTTGTATTCCATTAGTCCCAGAGTCACAAGAAATTTTGGCTTGTGAGTGGCAGGACTCAACATACAACTAAAACAATACTTCCGGGCCGTCTTGCCCCAAGGGTTCAAAAATTCCCACACCATCTTTGGGGAAAGCTTAGCTAACGACCGAAAAGTTCTACCTCTGGAAAAGGAAACCCTCCTGCAATATGCAGACGACATTCTGATCGCCAGCCCTACTAAGGAGACCTCTGAACTACCAAGCCAATAAAGGATAGAAGTTGTCCAAGAAAAAGCTCAAATATCACAGACTGCGGTGACCTGCCTGGGCTTCATTCTCACACAAGGTCAGAGAAGCCCATCCCAGGAAAGGGAAGAAACCATTTGCAGCCTTACCCCTTTCTAAAACTAGAAGACAGCTTAGGGGTTCCTGGGGAGGCCAGGGTTTGCTGCTTCTGGATCCCTAACTACAGTCTACTAGCTGGGCCTCTATATGAAACACTGAAAGGAAAAGATGATGATCCTTTTGAACAGAATCCAGAAGTGGCCTTTCAAGAATGGAAAGAGCAGTCAATTCAGACCCTTGCCCTGGAACTCCCTAATTGAGCTAAACCCTTTGACCTTTCCATTCCCGGTGAAAGGTGAATCGCCATTGGAGAATTAGTGCAAAAACTGGGACCACTTGAAATGGAACAACGCAAGAATGCCATCCAGGTAGGATAAACTACAGTCACCAAGGGGCTTGGCCCACTGCCACATCTGGCCAAGATACTGGCGGTATCTAAAAACCTGGAAATCAGCAGCCCAAAAGGCCACCTCCCTCCTAAGGGAAAAGGACCCCACGTGGTGATCCTAATCACCAACCATGCCCTGAAGTTGCAGGGTTCGCTCCGTGGGCACACCGACCTCGAGTGAGGAGGCCCTCCAACTCCAACATCCAGAGAGATAACCGGAGGCAACAGGGCACCATGACGACTCATGTGAACATCACTTGACCTGGAGTTTCTCTCATAAAACAACAATAGTGTGTCCCGAAGGAGTAGACTACTGCTTGCAGGACTTCCTGCACCCGGAGGGGAGCTAATAATCTTGGCGGGGGAACCGTATATCACACTGTCACCATAGAAAAGCCTACAGACACCGTGATGATGGTGGCCAATAAGACCGGCTGGACTCCTGTTTACTTCAAAAGGCTGTTGACTCAGTGGCCATCATGGTCCTTGATCACCACTGACCCTGGACTGTCTGGGAGTTGAGCGGGCAGGGCTCTGACACCTGGTGCTGTTTTTATGTTAATTCAGGGGCCTAATTGAAGAAAGAGCAGACTACTGGTCAGAGCATCTAGGCTGGCAGAAACGGTCAGCCTAAGGTGGCCGAACAAATGTGGGGCGGGGTGAAACCGGCCCCCACAGCGTCTCTGCACATCTCTTTCCTGGACCCTTAAAGGTCATTAGAATCTATAACACTTCCAATGCTGGTGCTCAGGCGGACGAGCAGGGAGGCAGGGGTCCTGGGGCCAATCAACGTCACCTGGAGGCTGCTGGGGAGAAGTTCTGACCCTCGTCCCCTGGTATGAGGGCTCCCAACTCAGCACTCAGCAGTTACAGAAGAAGGGTCTGCACCCTCAGCACTCCAAGAATGAGGAACGGGACAAAAGGCAGAGGAGGGGTTTGTCCCCAGCAAAGCCCATTAAAAATCCCTGGGAGATAAAAATAGAATCTGGGCAATAAAGTCAAGTCTGACCTTTTTTATCCTTTGTGCTTTGTCTAATTTCACGTGCTCCTAGGGTCCCGCATGCAGAGGTTCCACACCCGGCACTTCAGACCAGATTTCCTGGTGCAGAATGGCTGGGTCGACACCTCAGCTCCTGGGGCCCAGTGCAGACTCCGAGATATAGAGCCTGAGCTGCAGCCAACCCGGCCCTTGAGAGCTCCGCCCCCTCCCTCCCACTGACTCTGACAGGATCTCTACACAGCAGCCCAGCCCACAGCCCACGGGGTAGTGCATGCTCTCACCTCTCCATTCTCTGATGAAAATATAAAGTTTCCTTTGCTTGGGAACCAAACTCAGTCTCGATCTGTTGGCCCCAATGACACTGGGCAGGGGGACCCTTGTTGGGGTCCACTCTGGAGGATCAGTAACAGAAATTGAGACTATTGTAACTTCAATGAACAGATGTGTGAGCCAAACTGTAGTTAACATAGAACAGTTTATAAGGCTCGGGTAAAATAAGATGTTTCTAACACTTCCATTTGATATTTCCATCACTTTATTATAAGCAAGTTCAGTGAGAAGGTTTGTCCTATTTGTCAGGTCAATATTAGAGAAATGAAGTGATTTCTTTCCAAGGATGTACATCTAATAATCTTGGTTAAAGCTTCAATCTTGTTTTAAATGCTTTTCCATTGAAAATGATACCTCTCTTTCAGCTCCCCCATTTCTGAGAAGTATAAAATCTTATAATTTATTATTACCAAAGGGGAAAGGTGGGAGGAGGGATAAATTAACAGTTTGGAATTAACACATACACACTGCTATGTATAAAATAGATCATCAACAAGGAACTACTGTATAGCACAGGGAACTACACTCAATATTGTGCAATAACCTATAAGGGGAAATAATCGGAAAAAGAATAGATATTTTTATTGACATCATCTATCAATGACAGTTAAAGTGTAACCTAAGGGAAGCCGGTGGTGAGTGCTTCTGACCCTGAAGACTTCAGTCATCTAAAGTTTGGACTCTGCCTACTTCCCAAGGCCCTTAATGAACATATGTGTAGCCGTAGCTTAAAAAACTCCCCAGTTTGGGTTTCGGGGAGACACTGATTTTGAAAAAGCCCTGGTGTTCTCCTTACATGAATGGGACTCTTCCTACTGCTAAAACATGTCTGTCACATCCAGAGGATGGTATACCGTCTGATCGGGAAGAGTTTGGAAAAGGCATCTCATCTCCTCATCTCCTGGTGCTCGGGTTCACCCCTCCAGCGTCTTTACTAACAGTCTCCCCACTTGGAGATGTCAACACTGTCAACATCCTGTTGCGTACAGTTTGGAATTTGTCCAGAGGATGAAGCGGAAGGATGAGGAACAATGAGAGACAAGTCCTAGGTGTTCAGACAGGCACATGTCACTCTAATTTCCAATCAGGAAGATGAAATGACCAAAGGCTAGGGTTGCCCATGGAAACAGTATAGGGCTTGAGGAAATCCCACTGCTTTGTGGCCAGTTCCCATAAACACAAGTTGAACAATGGAACTCAGGGGCAGTAAAATTCACGAAACTGCAGAGTTGAAAATATCTATCACTGAAAAATGTCTTGAGGAAAGTCAGAGAAAAGGATTGGCAAGCAAGGGAGAATGGCAGGAAAGGGATTTGAGGAGGTAGAAAGGACTCGCCATTAAGCACAAGAAAAGGGGCTGAACATTGCCGACATTGCAGTTGGCCAAAAAGGCTGTATGCGTTTTTTTCTGTATATATTCAAGAAAAGGGCATACACTTTTTTAGCCAACCAAACAGGTGGGCACTGGAAATCAATACTACAAAAGATATCACTTCGCATCAGTCAGAAGAGCCATCCTCATAAAGTGTAAACGCCAGAAATGCAGGACAGGACAAGGAGAAGAGGGAGCCCTGTGAGGCTTATAGTGGAAATGTATATTGCCAACGGCCATTCTGGAGAAGTGTATTGTGTTTACTAAAGCATCTAAAAAATGAGCTACAGAGCATAGGGCACTTGCACTCATGGGCGTATATCTTGGGAAAAACAAAAATCGAGAGGACACAGGCACCCCAATGTTTACTGCCTCTCTGTTTAAAAGATCCTCGACTAGGATATAACTTAAATGTCTCTGGAGGGAAAAAATGGATAGAGATGTGGTACTTATGTAGAGTGGAATATTACTCAGCCTGGAAATCAATGAAATATGGCCAGTTGTAACAACTCCGGAGGAGTTACGTATGATCATTCTAAGTGACATAAATATGTAGAAAACACGCGTAAGGCTGCTAAACGGGAAAGGTGGGGAGGGGTGAGGCATCATCCAGGAGGTTGAAATTAGCAAAGATACCATTCCAAATACCAAACTGATAATCAACAAGGCCTACACGGTAGCTAAAAGAACTGCACTCAGCACACTCAAGTCACCGGAAAAGAATATCTATGACTGGTAAGAATCTGAAAAAGAAATTATTGATGTCTCTCTGTACGTGAATCAAGTGGATGTACAGCAGCAAGAAACAGAGCTTTGAAAATCAGCTGTAAACAACATAGTAATAAATTGAAAAAAATAAACGACAGAGAGACAGAGAAAACCTCTTACAACTTTTCCTCAGGGACGGTGATGCAACATGGATTGAACACATCTAGACCCACAGCAGGATGAGACATAAGGTTGGAAACTGTTCGCGCTAAGAGAAATGTGAGGTTGGGTGAGGAAATGCACACCCTTTAAAGTAATACTACCTGGTACCCATTCAATGGGTCCCAAATCTGCAGGTTCAAGGAATCTTCCTACAGCTAAAACATGCATGGAAAACCCAGAGGACTGTACACCATGTGATCGGGAGATGTGTCTAAAATGCACCTCATTTATCCTCTCCTGGTGCTCCTGTTCATCATTCCAGCCACGTTACTTAGAATCTCCCCACTTAGAGAATCAGCACATTTAAACTTCTGTTTCACACATTTTGCAAATTGTGAGGAGGATGAACGGGAACAGGGGGAACCAATGAGAGAATAGTTGTAGGGGTTTGGACGGGCACATGTCACTCTAATTTCCCATTAAGAATAAGAATTAAAAAAAGGCTCAGCCCGCCTCGCCCGAGCCAAAATAGGACCTGAAGCAATCCTGCGGTTTTGAGGCCAGCTCACAAAAGAGCAACTTAAAAAATGGAGCTCAGGGTCACTGCAATTCACAAACCTGCAGAGTTATAAATGAAAACTAACGTCCAAAAATATGTTGAGGTAAGGCAAAGAAGAGGATCTGAATGCAAGACAGAATTGCAAGAAACAGATTTCAAGAGATAGATTGGACTCGCCTTTAAAGCACATGAAAAGCGGCAGAATTTCGACAATGATGCAGTTGGCCCAAAAGGGAGTATGCGTTATTTCCTGAATATATCCAGGAAAAAACGCATACGCATTTTATGGGCAACCAAGCAAGCAAGCAATGCAAATGTGCACAACAAAGAAGTCTCATTTCCCACCGGTCAAAAGGGCCATCCGAAAAAATTGTAAAAACCAGAAATGCAGGACAGGCCATGGAGAACAGGGAGCCTTTATACGCTGATGGACAGTGTGTGAACTGCCGAGAGCCACTCTGGAGAAGTGTATGGTGGTTCCTAAATCATCTAAAAAACAGAGCGACAGAGCATAGGGCACTTCCAATCACGGGAGTATATCTAGGGAAGTCTAAAAATCAACAAGACACAAGCACACCACAGTTTAGGGCTACTCTGTTTACAAGAACCTCAACTTCAGTACACCTTAAATATCCCAGGAAAGAGAACAATGGATAAAGAAAATGTGGTACTTATGTACAATGGAATATCTCTTCACCATGAAATCAATGTAATAAGGCTAGTAGAAGGATAAAGAGTGGATTGAGGTCCGATAATACTACTTGAAATAAGTCAAACAGAAAAAGAAACATATCATAAGATATCACTTATAGAGGGAGGATAAATATGGCTGCACAAAAAATGAATGACAAAACAGAACAGTGTCTCACATTTAGAAAACACACTTATGTCAGCTTAAGGGGAAAGGAGAGGTGGGGTGATGCATAAAACCAGAGTTTGAAATTAGCACAGATACCGTTCAATAAACCAAATAGGTATCAGACAAGATCTACACCTCGCTCAATGAACTGGCCTCAACACACCCTATACACCACAGAGAAATATATCTGAGTAATAAGAATCTTAAAACCCATGTATTGATATATCTCCATAAGGGAATCAAGTGTGCGCAGAGCGGCACAAACACAGCAGTGAAAATGAGCTAAACCCCATTATAGAAATAAATTTTAAAACCAAAACACAGAAACAATGAAAGAGAGAAAAATTCTTACAAAATTCGCTCAGGGGCTGTGATGCAACCTGGAATGACCACATATAAACCCACAGCTGGATAAGACATAAGGCTGGACACTTGGGGCTGAAAGGATTGGTGAGCTTTGGTGAGCAACTGCCGAAAGTTTAATGCAATACTTCATGCTACTTATTCCAAGGGTCCCAACACTCCAAGTTGAAGGCAATCTTCCTACAGCTAAACCATGCATGGGAAATCCAGCAGATGGTATACCATATGATCGGGAAAGGTTTCTAAAATGCACCTCATTTTCCTCTCCTGGGGCTCCGGATCAACATTCCACCCATTTTACTAACAACATCTCCACATGGAGAGTCAATGCCTTTAAGTTCCGGTATCGCACAGTCTGCAGTTAGTGCGGAGGATGAATGGGAATAGGGGGAACCAGTGAGAAAATAGCTGTAGCGGTTTCAATGGGCACATGTCACTCTAATTTCACATCAGGAAGAAGAATTAACCAAAGGCAGAGCAAGGCGCCCCAGAAGAAGATTAGGGCCTGAAGAAATCCTGTGGATATGAGGCAAGATCACAAAAATAAGAGCTGAAAAATGGAGCTAAGGGCCACTGCAATTCAAAAACCTGCAGAGTTATAAAGGCCAACTATTTTTCAAAAGTATATTGAGGTAAGGCTATGAAGAGGAACTGAGAGCAAGGCAGAACTGCAAGAAACCGAATTCAGGAGGTAGACTGGAATTGCACTGAAAACATAGGAAAAGACTCAGAACGTCGACAATGATGCACTTGGCCAAAAAGGGCGTATGCGTTCTTTCCTGAATATATTCAGGAAGAAACGCATACGCACTTTCTGGCCAACCAAGCAAGCTCGCAAAGGAAATCTGCACTACAATGAAGTCTCACTGCCCCCCGGTCACAGGGCCTTCTGAAAAAAGTGTAAAATCCAGAAAGGCAGGACAGGCCATGGAGAACTGGGAGCCTTGTTATGCTGATGGGCGAGATGTAAATTGCCAACAGCCACTCTGGAGAAGTGTATGGTGTTTCCTGAAACATCCAAAAAATTAAGCAACAGAGCCTAGGGCACTTCCACTTATTGTCCTATAGCTTAGGGAAATTAAAATCAAAAAGACACAGCCACCCCAAAGTTTGGGATGGCTCTCTTTACAAGAACCTCGTTTACGGTACAAGTTCAATATCGCAAAAAGCGAAAAATGGATAAAGAAGTTGTGGTACTTACGTACAATGCAATATCACTCAGCAATGAAATCTATGTCATCAGGCCCGTAGCAGCATAATGAGTGGATTCAGGTACGATGATTCCAAGTGAAATAAGTCACACAGAAAAAGAAATATCATAAGGTATCACTAATACACGGAATGTAAACTTGGCTACACAGGAACTGAATTACAAAGCAAAACAGTGTCTTAAATGTAGAAAACCAACTTATGCTTGCTTAAGGGGAAAGGTGAGTTGGGGTGCTGCATAAAACCAGAGATTGAAATTAGCACAGATACCGTTCCATAAGCCAAATATGTAATAGACAAGAGCTACTCCTTGCTCAACGAAGTGGACTCAACACCCCATATTAAACGCCTAAAAATATACCTGACTAGTAAGAATCTTAAAACCTATGGATTTATATGTCTCCGAAAGAGAATCAAGCGTGTGTACAGCGGCATAAACGCAGCAGTGATAGGATTGGTGAGGTTCGGTGAGCAAATGCAGACCCTTTGAAGTCATATTGCATGGTACCCATTCCATGGGTCTCAACTCTCCAGGTTTAAGGGATTCTTCCTTCAGCTAAAACATGCATGTGGAACCCAGAGTATGATCCACTGTGTGATCGGGAAACGTGTTCAAATGTGTCTCAGTTTTCGTCCCCTGGTACTCGGGTGCAACATTACAGACGCTTTACTAACACTCTCCCCACTTGGAGAGTCAGTGCCTTTAACCTCCTGTTTGGCCCAGTTAGCAATTTCTGCGGAATATGAACAGGAATAGGGAGAACCAATGAGAGACTAGGTGGAGGTGTCTGGACGGGCAAATTTAACTCTCATTTCCCACCAGGAAGAGGAATTAGCCAAAGGCTCAGCATGCCGTGCCGGAACCAAACTAGGGCCTGAAGCAATCCTGCGGTGTTGCGGCCAGCTCACAAGAAAGCGAGTTGAAGAAAGGAGCTCAGGGGCACTGTAATTCACAAACCTGCAGAGTTATAAATGACAGCTATCTTCCAAAAATATATTGAAGGAAGGTCAGCCAAGAGGACTTGAAAGCGGGGCAGAAATGCAGGAAACCGATTTCAGGAGTCAGACGGGAATTGCATGTAAAGCATAGGAAAAGAGGCAGAACGTCCACAATGATGCACTTGGCCAAAACGGGCGTAGGCGTTTTTTCCTGAATATATTCAGGAAAAAACACATACGCCCTTTTTGGCCAACCAAGCAAGCTTGCAAAGGAAATCTGCACTACAATGAAGTCTCACTGCCCCCCGGTCAAAAGGGCCATCTGAAAAAAGTGTAAAATCCAGAAAGGCAGGACAGGCCATGGAGAACTGGGAGCCTTGTTATGCTGATGGGCGCGATGTAAATTGCCAGCAGCCACTCTGGAGAAGTGTATGGTGTTTCCTGAAACATCCAAAAAACAAAGCAACAGAGCCTAGGGCACTTCCACTTATGGTCCTATAGCTTAGGGAAATTAAAATCAAAAAGACACAGCCAACCCAAAGTTTGGAACGCCTCTGTTTACAAGAACCTCGTTTACGGTACAAGTTCAATATCACCGAAAGCGAAAAATGGATAAAGAAGTTGTGGTACTAACGTACAATGCAATATCACTCAGCAATGAAATCTATGTCATCAGGCCCGTAGCAGCATAATGAGTGGATTCAGGTACGATGATTCTAAGTGAAATAAGTCACACAGAAAAAGAAACATCATAAGATATCACTAATACACGGAATGTAAACTTGGCTACACAAGAACTGAATTACAAAACAGAACAGGGTGTCAAATGTAGAAAACCAACTTATGCTTGCTTAAGGGGAAAGGTGAGTTGGGGTGCTGCATAAAACCAGAGATTGAAATTAGCACAGATACCGTTCCATAAGCCAAATATGTAATAGACAAGAGCTACTCCTTGCTCAACAAAGTGGACTCAACAGCCCATATTAAACGCCTAAGAATATACATGACTAGTAAGAATCTTAAAACCTATGGATTTATATGTCTCCGAAAGAGAATCAAGCGTGTGTACAGCGGCATAAACGCAGCACTGATAGGACTGGTGAGGTTCGGTGAGTAAATGCAGACCCTTTGAAGTCATATTGCATGGTACCCATTCCATGGGTCTCAACTCTCCATGTTTAAGGGATTCTTCCTTCAGCTAAAACATGCCTGTGGAACCCAGAGTATCATCCACTGTGTGATCGGGAAACGTGTTCAAATGTGTCTCAGTTTTCGTCCCCTGGTACTCGGGTGCAACATTCCAGACGCTTTACTAACACTCTCCCCACTTGGAGAGTCAGTGCCTTTAACCTCCTGTTTGGCCCAGTTTGCAATTTCTGTGGAAAATGAACAGGAATAGGGAGAACCAATGAGAGATTAGGTGGAGGTGTCTGGACGGGCAAATTTAACTCTCATTTCCCACCAGGAAGAGGAATTAACCAAAGGCTCAGCATGCCGTGCCGGATCCAAACTAGCGCCTGAAGCAATCCTGCGGTGTTGGGGCCAGCTCACAAGAAAGCGAGTTGAAGAAAGGTGCTCCGGGTCACTGTAATTCACAAACCCGCAGAGTTATAAATGACAGCTGTCTTCCAAAAATATATTGAAGTAAGGCAGCCAAGAGGATTTGAAAGCCGGGCAGAATTGCAGGAAACCGATTTCAGGAGGTAGACTGGAATTGCATTTAAAGCATAGGAAAAGAGGCAGAACGTCCACAATGATGCACTTGGCCAAAAAGGGCGTATGCGTTTTTTCCTGAATATATTCAGGAAAAAACGCATACGCCCTTTTTGGCCAACCAAGCAAGCTTGCAAAGGAAATCTGCACTACAATGAAGTCTCACTGCCCCCTGGTCAAAAGGGCCATCTGAAAAAAGTGTAAAATCCAGAAAGGCAGGACAGGCCATGGAGAACTGGGAGCCTTGTTATGCTGATGGGCGGGATGTAAATTGCCAGCAGCCACTCTGGAGAAGTGTATGGTGTTTCCTGAAACATCCAAAAAACAAAGCAACAGAGCCTAGGGCACTTCCACTTATGGTCCTATAGCTTAGGGAAATTAAAATCAAAAAGACACAGCCACCCCAAAGTTTGGGACGGCTCTGTTTACAAGAACCTCGTTTACGGTACAAGTTCAATATCACAGAAAGCGAAAAATGGATAAAGAAGTTGTGGTACTTACGTACAATGCAATATCACTCAGCAATGAAATCTATGTCATCAGGCCCGTAGCAGCATAATGAGTGGATTCAGGTACGATGATTCTAAGTGAAATAAGTCACACAGAAAAAGAAACATCATAAGATATCACTACTACACGGAATGTAAACTTGGCTTCACAAGAACTGAATTACAAAACAGAACAGGGTGTCAAATGTAGAAAACCAACTTATGCTTGCTTAAGGGGAAAGGTGAGTTGGGGTGCTGCATAAAACCAGAGATTGAAATGAGCACAGATACCATTCCATAAGCCAAATATGTAATAGACAAGAGCTACTCCTTGCTCAACGAAGTGGACTCAACACCCCATATTAAACGCCTAAGAATATACATGACTAGTAAGAATCTTAAAACCTATGGATTTATATGTCTCCGAAAGAGAATCAAGCGTGTGTACAGCGGCATAAACGCAGCAGTGATAGGACTGGTGAGGTTCAGTGAGCAAATGCAGACCCTTTGAAGTCATATTGCATGGTACCCATTCCATGGGTCTCAACTCTCCATGTTTAAGGGATTCTTCCTTCAGCTAAAACATGCATGTGGAACCCAGAGTATGATCCACCGTGTGATCGGGAAACGTGTTCAAATGTGTCTCAGTTTTCGTCCCCTGGTACTCGGGTGCAACATTCCAGACGCTTTACTAACACTCTCCCCACTTGGAGAGTCAGTGCCTTTAACCTCCTGTTTGGCCCAGTTTGCAATTTCTGTGGAAAATGAACAGGAATAGGGAGAACCAATGAGAGATTAGGTGGAGGTGTCTGGACGGGCAAATTTAACTCTCATTTCCCACCAGGAAGAGGAATTAACCAAAGGCTCAGCATGCCGTGCCGGATCCAAACTAGGGCCTGAAGCAATCCTGCGGTGTTGGGGCCAGCTCACAAGAAAGCGAGTTGAAGAAAGGTGCTCCGGGTCACTGTAATTCACAAACCCGCAGAGTTATAAATGACAGCTGTCTTCCAAAAATATATTGAAGTAAGGCAGCCAAGAGGAGTTGAAAGCCGGGCAGAATTGCAGGAAACCGATTTCAGGAGGTAGACTGGAATTGCATGTAAAGCATAGGAAAAGAGGCAGAACGTCCACAATGATGCACTTGGCCAAAAAGGGCGTATGCGTTTTTTCCTGAATATATTCAGGAAAAAACGCATACGCCCTTTTTGGCCAACCAAGCAAGCTTGCAAAGGAAATCTGCACTACAATGAAGTCTCACTGCCCCCCGGTCAAAAGGGCCATCTGAAAAAAGTGTAAAATCCAGAAAGGCAGGACAGGCCAAGGAGAACTGGGAGCCTTGTTATGCTGATGGGCGGGATGTAAATTGCCAGCAGCCACTCTGGAGAAGTGTATGGTGTTTCCTGAAACATCCAAAAAACAAAGCAACAGAGCCTAGGGCACTTCCACTTATGGTCCTATAGCTTAGGGAAATTAAAATCAAAAAGACACAGCCACCCCAAAGTTTGGGACGGCTCTGTTTACAAGAACCTCGTTTACGGTACAAGTTCAATATCACAGAAAGCGAAAAATGGATAAAGAAGTTGTGATACTTACGTACAATGCAATATCACTCAGCAATGAAATCTATGTCATCAGGCCCGTAGCAGCATAATGAGTGGATTCAGGTACGATGATTCTAAGTGAAATAAGTCACACAGAAAAAGAAACATCATAAGATATCACTACTACACGGAATGTAAACTTGGCTTCACAAGAACTGAATTACAAAACAGAACAGGGTGTCAAATGGAGAAAACCAACTTATGCTTGCTTAAGGGGAAAGGTGAGTTGGGGTGCTGCATAAAACCAGAGATTGAAATGAGCACAGATATCGTTCCATAAGCCAAATATGTAATAGACAAGAGCTACTCCTTGCTCAACGAAGTGGACTCAACACCCCATATTAAACGCCTAAGAATATACCTGACTAGTAAGAATCTTAAAACCTATGGATTTATATGTCTCCGAAAGAGAATCAAGCGTGTGTACAGCGGCATAAACGCAGCAGTGATAGGACTGTTGAGGTTCGGTGAGCAAATGCAGACCCTTTGAAGTCATATTGCATGGTACCCATTCCATGGGTCTCACCTCTCCATGTTTAAGGGATTCTTCCTTCAGCTAAAACATGCATGTGGAACCCAGAGTATGATCCACCGTGTGATCGGGAAACGTGTTCAAATGTGTCTCAGTTTTAGTCCCCTGGTACTCGGGTGCAACATTCCAGACGCTTTACTAACACTCTCCCCACTTGGAGAGTCAGTGCCTTTAACCTCCTGTTTGGCCCAGTTTGCACTTTCTGTGGAAAATGAACAGGAATAGGGAGAACCAATGAGAGATTAGGTGGAGGTGTCTGGACGGGCAAATTTAACTCTCATTTCCCACCAGGAAGAGGAATTAACCAAAGGCTCAGCATGCCGTGCCGGATCCAAACTAGCGCCTGAAGCAATCCTGCGGTGTTGCGGCCAGCTCACAAGAAAGCGAGTTGAAGAAAGGTGCTCAGGGGCACTGTAATTCACAAACCTGCAGAGTTATAAATGACAGCTATCTTCCAAAAATATATTGAAGTAAGGCTGCCAAGAGGAGTTGAAATGGGGGCAGAATTGCAGGAAACCGATTTCAGGAGGTAGACTGGAATTGCATGTAAAGCATAGGAAAAGAGGCAGAACGTCCACAATGATGCACTTGGCCAAAAAGGGCGTATGCGTTTTTTCCTGAATATATTCAGGAAAAAACGCATACGCACTTTTTGGCCAACCAAGCAAGCTTGCAAAGGAAATCTGCACTACAATGAAGTCTCACTGCCCCCCGGTCAAAAGGGCCATCCGAAAAAAGTGTAAAATCCAGAAAGGCAGGACAGGCTATGGAGAACTGGGAGTCTTGTTATGCTGATGGGCGGGATGTAAATTGCCAGCAGCCACTCTGGAGAAGTGTATGGTGTTTCCTGAAACATCCAAAAAACAAAGCAACAGAGCCTAGGGCACTTCCACTTTTGGTCCTATAGCTTAGGGAAATTAAAATCAAAAAGACACAGCCACCCCAAAGTTTGGGACGGCTCTGTTTACAAGAACCTCGTTTACGGTACAAGTTCAATATCACAGAAAGCGAAAAATGGATAAAGAAGTTGTGGTACTTACGTACAATGCAATATCACTCAGCAATGAAATCTATGTCATCAGGCCCGTAGCAGCATAATGAGTGGATTCAGGTACGATGATTCTAAGTGAAATAAGTCACACAGAAAAAGAAACATCATAAGATATCACTACTACACGGAATGTAAACTTGGCTTCACAAGAACTGAATTACAAAACAGAACAGGGTGTCAAATGTAGAAAACCAACTTATGCTTGCTTAAGGGGAAAGGTGAGTTGGGGTGCTGCATAAAACCAGAGATTGAAATGAGCACAGATACCATTCCATAAGCCAAATATGTAATAGACAAGAGCTACTCCTTGCTCAACGAAGTGGACTCAACACCCCATATTAAACGCCTAAGAATATACATGACTAGTAAGAATCTTAAAACCTATGGATTTATATGTCTCCGAAAGAGAATCAAGCGTGTGTACAGCGGCATAAACGCAGCAGTGATAGGACTGGTGAGGTTCAGTGAGCAAATGCAGACCCTTTGAAGTCATATTGCATGGTACCCATTCCATGGGTCTCAACTCTCCATGTTTAAGGGATTCTTCCTTCAGCTAAAACATGCATGTGGAACCCAGAGTATGATCCACCGTGTGATCGGGAAACGTGTTCAAATGTGTCTCAGTTTTCGTCCCCTGGTACTCGGGTGCAACATTCCAGACGCTTTACTAACACTCTCCCCACTTGGAGAGTCAGTGCCTTTAACCTCCTGTTTGGCCCAGTTTGCAATTTCTGTGGAAAATGAACAGGAATAGGGAGAACCAATGAGAGATTAGGTGGAGGTGTCTGGACGGGCAAATTTAACTCTCATTTCCCACCAGGAAGAGGAATTAACCAAAGGCTCAGCATGCCGTGCCGGATCCAAACTAGGGCCTGAAGCAATCCTGCGGTGTTGGGGCCAGCTCACAAGAAAGCGAGTTGAAGAAAGGTGCTCCGGGTCACTGTAATTCACAAACCCGCAGAGTTATAAATGACAGCTGTCTTCCAAAAATATATTGAAGTAAGGCAGCCAACAGGAGTTGAAAGCCGGGCAGAATTGCAGGAAACCGATTTCAGGAGGTAGACTGGAATTGCATGTAAAGCATAGGAAAAGAGGCAGAACGTCCACAATGATGCACTTGACCAAAAAGGGTGTATGCGTTTTTTCCTGAATATATTCAGGAAAAAACGCATACGCCCTTTTTGGCCAACCAAGCAAGCTTGCAAAGGAAATCTGCACTACAATGAAGTCTCACTTCCCCCCGGTCAAAAGGGCCATCTGAAAAAAGTGTAAAATCCAGAAAGGCAGGACAGGCCATGGAGAACTGGGAGCCTTGTTATGCTGATGGGCGGGATGTAAATTGCCAGCAGCCACTCTGGAGAAGTGTATGGTGTTTCCTGAAACATCCAAAAAACAAAGCAACAGAGCCTAGGGCACTTCCACTTATGGTCCTATAGCTTAGGGAAATTAAAATCAAAAAGACACAGCCACCCCAAAGTTTGGGACGGCTCTGTTTACAAGAACCTCGTTTACGGTACAAGTTCAATATCACAGAAAGCGAAAAATGGATAAAGAAGTTGTGGTACTTACGTACAATGCAATATCACTCAGCAATGAAATCTATGTCATCAGGCCCGTAGCAGCATAATGAGTGGATTCAGGTACGATGATTCTAAGTGAAATAAGTCACACAGAAAAAGAAACATCATAAGATATCACTACTACACGGAATGTAAACTTGGCTTCACAAGAACTGAATTACAAAACAGAACAGGGTGTCAAATGTAGAAAACCAACTTATGCTTGCTTAAGGGGAAAGGTGAGTTGGGGTGCTGCATAAAACCAGAGATTGAAATGAGCACAGATACCGTTCCATAAGCCAAATATGTAATAGACAAGAGCTACTCCTTGCTCAACGAAGTGGACTCAACACCCCATATTAAACGCCTAAGAATATACCTGACTAGTAAGAATCTTAAAACCTATGGATTTATATGTCTCCGAAAGAGAATCAAGCGTGTGTACAGCGGCATAAACGCAGCAGTGATAGGACTGTTGAGGTTCGGTGAGCAAATGCAGACCCTTTGAAGTCATATTGCATGGTACCCATTCCATGGGTCTCACCTCTCCATGTTTAAGGGATTCTTCCTTCAGCTAAAACATGCATGTGGAACCCAGAGTATGATCCACCGTGTGATCGGGAAACGTGTTCAAATGTGTCTCAGTTTTCGTCCCCTGGTACTCGGGTGCAACATTCCAGACGCTTTACTAACACTCTCCCCACTTGGAGAGTCAGTGCCTTTAACCTCCTGTTTGGCCAAGTTTGCACTTTCTGTGGAAAATGAACAGGAATAGGGAGAACCAATGAGAGATTAGGTGGAGGTGTCTGGACGGGCAAATTTAACTCTCATTTCCCACCAGGAAGAGGAATTAACCAAAGGCTCAGCATGCCGTGCCGGAACCAAACTAGGGCCTGAAGCAATCCTGCGGTGTTGCGGCCAGCTCACAAGAAAGCGAGTTGAAGAAAGGAGCTCAGGGGCACTGTAATTCACAAACCTGCAGAGTTATAAATGACAGCTATCTTCCAAAAATATATTGAAGGAAGGCAGCCAAGAGGACTTGAAAGCGGGGCAGAAATGCAGGAAACCGATTTCAGGAGTCAGACGGGAATTGCATGTAAAGCATAGGAAAAGAGGCAGAACGTCCACAATGATGCACTTGGCCAAAACGGGCGTAGGCGTTTTTTCCTGAATATATTCAGGAAAAAACACATACGCCCTTTTTGGCCAACCAAGCAAGCTTGCAAAGGAAATCTGCACTACAATGAAGTCTCACTGCCCCCCCGGTCAAAAGGGCCATCTGAAAAAAGTGTAAAATCCTGAAAGGCAGGACAGGACATGGAGAACTGGGAGCCTTGTTATGCTGATGGGTGGGATGTAAATTGCCAGCAGCCACTCTGGAGAAGTGTATGGTGTTTCCTGAAACATCCAAAAAACAAAGCAACAGAGCCTAGGGCACTTCCACTTATGGTCCTATAGCTTAGGGAAATTAAAATCAAAAAGACACAGCCACCCCAAAGTTTGGGACGGCTCTGTTTACAAGAACCTCGTTTACGGTACAAGTTCAATATCACAGAAAGCGAAAAATGGATAAAGAAGTTGTGGTACTTACGTACAATGCAATATCACTCAGCAATGAAATCTATGTCATCAGGCCCGTAGCAGCATAATGAGTGGATTCAGGTACGATGATTCTAAGTGAAATAAGTCACACAGAAAAAGAAACATCATAAGGTATCACTAATACATGGAATGTAAACTTGGCTACACAGGAACTGAATTACAAAGCAAAACAGGGTCTCAAATGTAGAAAACCAACTTATGCTTGCTTAAGGGGAAAGGTGAGTTGGGGTGCTGCATAAAACCAGAGATTGAAATTAGCACAGATACCGTTCCATAAGCCAAATATGTAATAGAGAAGAGCTACTCCTTGCTCAACGAACTGGACTCAACACCCCATATTAAACGCCTAAGAATATACCTGACTAGTAAGAATCTTAAAACCTATGGATTTATATGTCTCCGAAAGAGAATCAAGCGTTTGAACAGCGACATAAACGCAGCAGTGATAGGATTGGTGAGGTTCGGTGAGCAAATGCAGACCATTTGAAGTCATATTGCATGGTACCCATTCCATGGGTCTCAACTCTCCATGTTTAAGGGATTCTTTCTTCAGCGAAAACATGCAAGTGGAACCCAGAGTATGATCCACCGTGTGGTCGGAAAACGTGTTCAAATGTGTCTCAGTTTTCGTCCCCTGGTACTCGGGTGCAACATTCCAGACGCTTTACTAACAATCTCCCCACTTGGAGAGTCAGTGCCTTTAACCTCCTGTTTGGCCCAGTTTGCAATTTCTGTGGAACATGAACAGGAATAGGGAGAACCAATGAGAGACTAGGTGGACGTGTCCGGACAGGCAAATTTAACTCTCATTTCCCACCAGGAAGAGGAATTAACCAAGGGCTCAGCGTGCCGTGCCAGAACCACACTAGGGCCAGACGCAATCCTGCGGTGTTGCGGCCAGTTCACAAGAAAGCGAGTTGAAGAAAGGAGATCAGGGACACTGTAATTCACAAACCTGCAGAGTTATAAATGACAGCTATCTTCCAAAAATATATTGAAGGAAGGATGCCAAGAGGACTTGAAAGCGGGGCAGGATTCCAGGAAACCGATTTCAGGAGGTAGACTGGAATTGCATGTAAAGCATAGGAAAAGAGGCAGAACGTCCACAATGATGCACTTGGCCAAAAAGGGCGTATGCGTTTTTTCCTGAATATATTCAGGAAACAACGCATACGCCCTTTTTGGCCAACCAAGCAAGCTTGCAAAGGAAATCTGCACTACAATGAAGTCTCACTGCCCCCCGGTAAAAAGGGCCATCTGAAAAAAGTGTAAAATCCAGAAAGGCAGGACAGGCCATGGAAAATGGGAGCCTTGTTATGCTGATGGGCGGGATGTAAATTGCCAGCAGCCACTCTGGAGAAGTGTATGGTGTTTCCTGAAACATCAAAAAACAAAGCAACAGAGCCTAGGGCACTTCCACTTATGGTCTTATAGCTTAGGGAAATTAAAATCAAAACGACACAGCCACCCCAAAGTTTGGGACGGCTCTGTTTACAAGAACCTCGTTTACGGTACAAGTTCAATATCACAGAAAGAGAAAAATGGATAAAGAAGTTGTGGTACTTACGTACAATGCAATATCACTCAGCAATGAAATCTATGTCATCAGGCCCGTAGCAGCATAATGAGTGGATTCAGGTACGATGATTCTAAGTGAAATAAGTCACACAGAAAAAGAAACATCATAAGATATCACTACTACACGGAATGTAAACTTGGCTACACAGGAAGTGAATTACAAAACAGAACAGGGTGTCAAATGTAGAAAACCAACTTATGCTTGCTTAAGGGGAAAGGTGAGTTGGGGTGCTGCATACAACAAGAGATTGAAATTAGCAGAGATACCGTTCCATAAGCCAAATATGTAATAGACAAGAGCTACTCCTTGCTCAGCGAAGTGGACTCAACACCCCACATTAAACGCCTAAGAATATACCTGACTAGTAAGAATGTTAAAACCTATGGATTTATATGTCTCCGAAAGAGAATCAAGCGTGTGTACAGCGGCATAAACGCAGCAGTGATAGGATTGGTGAGGTTCGGTGAGCAAATGCAGACCCTTTGAAGTCATATTGCATGGTTCCCATTCCATGGGTCTCAACTCTCCATGTTTAAGGGATTCTTCCTTCAGCTAAAACATGCATGTGGAACCCAGAGTATGATCCACCGTGTGATCGGGAAACGTGTTCAAATGTGTCTCAGTTTTCGTCCCCAGGTACTCGGGTGCAACATTCCAGACGCTTTACTAACACTCTCCCCACTTGGACAGTCAGTGCCTTTAACCTCCTTTTTGGCCCATTTTGCAATTTCTGTGGAAAATGAACAGGAATAGGGAGAACCAATGAGAGACTAGGTGGAGGTGTCTGGACGGGCAAATTTAACTCTCATTTCCCACCAGGAAGAGGAATTAACCAAAGGCTCAGCATGCCGTGCCGGAACCAAACTAGGGCCTGAAGCAATCCTGCGGTGTTGCGGCCAGCTCACAAGAAAGCGACTTGAAGAAAGGAGGTCAGGGGCACTGTAATTCACAAACCTGCAGAGTTATAAATGACAGCTATCTTCCAAAAATATATTGAAGTAAGGCTACCAAGAGGAGTTGAAAGCGGGCAGAATTGCAGGAAACCGATTTCAGGAGGTAGACTGGCATTGCATGTAAAGCATAGGAAAAGAGGCAGAAGTCCACAATGATGCACTTGGCCAAATAGGGCGTATGCGTCAGGAAAAAACGCATACGCCCTTTTTGGCCAACCAAGCAAGCTTGCAAAGGAAATCTGCACTACAATGAAGTCTCACTGCCCCCCGGTAAAAAGGGCCATCTGAAAAAAGTGTAAAATCCAGAAAGGCAGGACAGGCCATGGAGAACTGGGACCCTTGTTATGCTGAAGGGCGGGATGTAAATTGCCAGCAGCCACTCTGGAGAAGTGTATGGTGTTTCCTGAAACATCCAAAAAACAAAGCAACAGAGCCTAGGGCACTTCCACTTATGGTCCTATTGCTTAGGGAAATTAAAATCATAAAGACACAGCCACCCCAAAGATTGGGACGGCTCTGTTTACAAGAACCTCTTTTACGGTAGAAGTTCAATATCACACAAAGCGATAAATGGATAAAGAAGTTGTGGTACTTACGTACAATGCAATATCACTCAGCAATGAAATCTATGTCATCAGGCCCATAGCAGCATAATGAGTGGATTCAGGTACGATGATTCTAAGTGAAATAAGTCACACAGAAAAAGAAACATCATAAGATATCACTACTACACGGAATGTAAACCTGGCTACACAGGAAGTGAATTACAAAACAGAACAGGGTGTCAAATGTAGAAAACCAACTTATGCTTGCTTAAGGGGAAAGGTGAGTTGGGGTGTTGCATAAAACCAGAGATTGAAATTAGCACAGATACCGTTCCATAAGCCAAATATGTAATAGACAAGAGCTACTCCTTGCTCAACGAAGTGGACTCAACACCCCACATTAAACGCCTAAGAATATACCTGACTAGTAAGAATCTTAAAACCTATGGATTGATATGTTTCCGAAAGAGAATCAAGCGTGTGTACAGCGGCATAAACGCAGCAGTGATAGGACTGGTGAGGTTCGGTGAGCAAATGCAGACCCATTGAAGTCATATTGCATGGTACCCATTCCATGGGTCTCAACTCTCCATGTTTAAGGGATTCTTCCTTCAGCTAAAACATGCCTGTGGAACACAGAGTATGATCCACTGTGTGATCGGGAAACGTGTTCAATTGTGTCTCAGTTTTCGTCCCCTGGTACTCGGGTGCAACATTCCAGACGCTTTACTAACACTCTCCCCACTTGGAGAGTCAGTGCCTAAAACCTCCTGTTTGGCCCAGTTTGCAATTTCTGTGGAAAATGAACAGGAATAGGGAGAACCAATGAGAGACTAGGTGGAGGTGACTGGACGGGCAAATTTAACTCTCATTTCCCACTAGGAAGAGGAATTAACCAAAGGCTCAGCATGCCGTGCCGGAACCAAACGAGGGCCTGAAGCAATCCTGCGGTGTTGCGGCCAGCTCACAAGAAAGCGAGTTGAAGAAAGGAGCTCAGGGGCACTGTAATTCACAAACCTGCAGAGTTATAAATGACAGCTATCTTCCAAAAATATATTGAAGTAAGGCTGTCAAGAGGACTTGAAAGTGGAGCAGAATTGCAGGAAACCGATTTCAGGAGGTAGACTGGAATTGCATGTAAAGCATAGGAAAAGAGGCAGAACGTCCACAATGATGCACTTGGCCAAAAAGGGCGTATGCGTTTTTTCCTGAATATATTCAGGAAAAAACGCATACGCACTTTTTGGCCAACCAAGCAAGCTTGCAAAGGAAATCTGCACTACAATGAAGTCTCACTGCCCCCCGGTCAAAAGGGCCATCCGAAAAATGTGTAAAATCCAGAAAGGCAGGACAGGCCATGGAGAACTGGGAGCCTTGTTATGCTGATGGGCGGGATGTAAATTGCCAGCAGCCACTCTGGAGAAGTGTATGGTGTTTCCTGAAACATCCAAAAAACAAAGCAACAGAGCCTAGGGCACTTCCACTTATGGTCCTATAGCTTAGGGAAATTAAAATCAAAAAAACACAGCCACCCCAAAGTTTGGGACGGCTCTGTTTACAAGAACCTCGTTTACGGTACAAGTTCAATATCAGAGAAAGTGAAAAATGGATAAAGAAGTTGTGGTACTTACGTACAATGCAATATCACTCAGCAATGAAATCTATGTCATCAGGCCCGTAGCAGCATAATGAGTGGATTCAGGTACGATGATTCTAAGTGAAATAAGTCACACAGAAAAAGAAACATCATAAGATATCACTAATACACGGAATGTAAACTTGGCTACACAAGAACTGAATTACAAAACAGAACAGGGTGTCAAATGTAGAAAACCAACTTATGCTTGCTTAAGGGGAAAGGTGAGTTGGGGTGCTGCATAAAACCAGAGATTGAAATTAGCACAGATACCGTTCCATAAGCCAAATATGTAATAGAGAAGAGCTACTCCTTGCTCAACGAACTGGACTCAACACCCCATATTAAACGCCTAAGAATATACCTGACTAGTAAGAATCTTAAAACCTATGGATTTATATGTCTCCGAAAGAGAATCAAACGTGTGTACAGTGGCATAAACGTAGCAGTGATAGGATTGGTGAGGTTCGGTGAGCAAATGCAGACCCTTTGAAGTCATATTGCATGGTACCCATTCCATGGGTCTCAACTCTCCATGTTTAAGGGATTCTTCCTTCAGCTAAAACATGCCTGTGGAACCCAGAGTATGATCCACCATGTGATCAGAAAACGTTTTCAAATGTGTCTCAGTTTTCGTCCCCTGGTACTCGGGTGCAACATTCCAGACGCTTTACTAACACTCTTCCCACTTTGAGAGTCAGTGCCTAAAACCTCCTGTTTGGCCCAGTTTGCAAATTCTGTGGAAAATGAACAGGAATAGGGAGAACCAATGAGAGACTAGGTGGAGGTGTCTGGACGGGCAAATTTAACTCTCATTTCCCACCAGGAAGAGGAATTAACCAAAGGCTCAGCATGCCGTGCCGGAACCAAACTAGGGCCTGAAGCAATCCTGCGGTGTTGCGGCCAGCTCACAAGAAAGCGAGTTGAAGAAAGGAGCTCAGGGGCACTGTAATTCACAAACCTGCAGAGTTATAAATGACAGCTATCTTCCAAAAATATATTGAAGTAAGGCTGCCAAGAGGAGTTGAAAGCGGGCAGAATTGCAGGAAACCGATTTCAGGAGGTAGACTGGAATTGCATGTAAAGCATAGGAAAAGAGGCAGAACGTCCACAATAATGCACTTGGCCAAAAAGGGCGTATGCGTTTTTTCCTGAATATATTCAGGAAAAAACGCATACGCACTTTTTGGCCAACCAAGCAAGCTTGCAAAGGAAATCTGCACTACAATGCAGTCTCACTGCCCCCCGGTCAAAAGGGCCATCTGAAAAAAGTGTAAAATCCAGAAAGGCAGGACAGGCCATGGAGAAATGGGAGCCTTGTTATGCTGATGGGCGGGATGTAAATTGCCAGCAGCCACTCTGGAGAAGTGTATGGTGTTTCCTGAAACATCCAAAAAACAAAGCAACAGAGCCTAGGACACTTCCACTTATGGTCCTATAGCTTAGGGAAATTAAAATCAAAAAGACACACCCACCCCAAAGTTTGGGACGGCTCTGTTTACAAGAACCTCGTTTACGGTACAAGTTCAATATCACACAAAGCAAAAAATGGATAAAGAAGTTGTGGTACTTAGGCACAATGCAATATCACTCAGCAATGAAATCTATGTCATCAGGCCCATAGCAGCATAATGAGTGGATTCAGGTACGATGATTCTAAGTGAAATAAGTCACACAGAAATCAAACATCAGAAGATATCACTAATACACGGAATGTAAACTTGGCTACACAAGAACTGAATTACAAAACAGAACAGGGTGTCAAATGTAGAAAACCAACTTATGCTTCCTTAAGGGGAAAGGTGAGTTGGGGTGCTGCATAAAACCAGAGATTGAAATTAGCACAGATACCGTTCCATAAGCCAAATATGTAATAGACAAGAGCTACTCCTTGCTCAACGAAGTGGACTCAACACCCCACATTAAACGCCTAAGAATATACCTGACTAGTAAGAATGTTAAAACCTATGGATTTATATGTCTCCGAAAGAGAATAAAGCGTGTGTACAGCAGCATAAACGCAGCAGTGATAGGATTGGTGAGGTTCGGTGAGCAAATGCAGACCCTTTGAAGTCATATTGCATGGTACCCATTCCATGGGTCTCAACTCTCCATGTTTAAGGGATTCTTCCTTCAGCTAAAACATGCATGTGGAACCCAGAGTATGATCCACCGTGTGATTGGGAAACGTGTTCAAATGTGTCTCAGTTTTCGTCCCCAGGTACTCGGGTGCAACATTCCAGACGCTTTACTAACACTCTCCCCACTTGGACAGTCAGTGCCTTTAACCTCCTGTTTGGCCCAGTTTGCAATTTCTGTGGAAAATGAACAGGAATAGGGAGAACCAATGAGAGACTAGGTGGATGTGTCTGGACGGGCAAATTTAACTCTCATTTCCCACCAGGAAGTGGAATTAACCAAAGGATCAGCATGCCGTGCCGGAACCAAACTAGGGCCTGAAGCAATCCTGCGGTGTTGCGGCCAGCTCACAAGAAAGCGACTTGAAGAAAGGAGGTCAGGGGCACTGTAATTCACAAACCTGCAGAGTTATAAATGACAGCTATCTTCCAAAAATATATTGAAGTAAGGCTGCCAAGAGGAGTTGAAAGCGGGCAGAATTGCAGGAAACCGATTTCAGGAGGTAGACTGGAATTGCATGTAAAGCATAGGAAAAGAGGCAGAAGTCCACAATGATGCACTTGGCCAAAAAGGGCGTATGCGTCAGGAAAAAACGCATACGCCCTTTTTGGCCAACCAAGCAAGCTTGCAAAGGAAATCTGCACTACAATGAAGTCTCACTGCCCCCCGGTAAAAGGGCCATCTGAAAAAAGTGTAAAATCCAGAAAGGCAGGACAGGCCATGGAGAACTGGGAGCCTTGTTATGCTGATGGGCGGGATGTAAATTGCCAGCAGCCACTCTGGAGAAGTGTATGGTGTTTCCTGAAACATCCAAAAAACAAAGCAACAGAGCCTAGGGCACTTCCACTTATGGTCCTATAGCTTAGGGAAATTAAAATCAAAAAGACACAGCCACCCCAAAGATTGGGACGGCTCTGTTTACAAGAACCTCTTTTACGGTACAAGTTCAATATCACACAAAGCGATAAATGGATAAAGAAGTTGTGGTACTTACGTACAATGCAATATCACTCAGCAATGAAATCTATGTCATCAGGCCCATAGCAGCATAATGAGTGGATTCAGGTACGATGATTCTAAGTGAAATAAGTCACACAGAAAAAGAAACATCATAAGATATCACTACTACACGGAATGTAAACTTGGCTACACAGGAAGTGAATTACAAAACAGAACAGGGTGTCAAATGTAGAAAACCAACTTATGCTTGCTTAAGGGGAAAGGTGAGTTGGGGTGTTGCATAAAACCAGAGATTGAAATTAGCACAGATACCGTTCCATAAGCCAAATATGTAATAGACAAGAGCTACTCCTTGCTCAACGAAGTGGACTCAACACCCCATATTAAACGCCTAAGAATATACCTGACTAGTAAGAATCTTAAAACCTATGGATTGATATGTTTCCGAAAGAGAATCAAGCGTGTGTACAGCGGCATAAACGCAGCAGTGATAGGACTGGTGAGGTTCGGTGAGCAAATGCAGACCCATTGAAGTCATATTGC
The DNA here is from genome assembly GCF_964270905.1 of Leucopleurus acutus. Taxonomy (NCBI): domain Eukaryota; kingdom Metazoa; phylum Chordata; class Mammalia; order Artiodactyla; family Delphinidae; genus Leucopleurus; species Leucopleurus acutus. The sequence continues at coordinate 967,691 of NW_028139202.1, forward strand.
ATGGTACCCATTCCACGGGTCTCAACTCTCCATGTTTAAGGGATTCTTCCTTCAGCTAAAACATGCCTGTGGAACACAGAGTATGATCCACTGTGTGATCGGGAAACGTGTTCAAATGTGTCTCAGTTTTCGTCCCCTGGTACTCGGGTGCAACATTCCAGACGCTTTACTAACACTCTCCCCACTTGGAGAGTCAGTGCCTTTAACCTCCTGTTTGGCCCAGTTTGCAATTTCTGTGGAAAATGAACAGGAATAGGGAGAACCAATGAGAGACTAGGTGGAGGTGTCTGGACGGGCAAATTTAACTCTCATTTCCCACCAGGAAGAGGAATTAACCAAAGGCTCAGCATGCCGTGCCGGAACCAAACTAGGGCCTGAAGCAATCCTGCGGTGTTGCGGCCAGCTCACAAGAAAGCGAGTTGAAGAAAGGAGCTCAGGGGCACTGTAATTCACAAACCTGCAGAGTTATAAATGACAGCTATCTTCCAAAAATATATTGAAGTAAGGCTGCCAAGAGGAGTTGAAAGCGGGCAGAATTGCAGGAAACCGATTTCAGGAGGTAGACTGGAATTGCATGTAAAGCATAGGAAAAGAGGCAGAACGTCCACAATAATGCACTTGGCCAAAAAGGGCGTATGCGTTTTTTCCTGAATATATTCAGGAAAAAACGCATACGCACTTTTTGGCCAACCAAGCAAGCTTGCAAAGGAAATCTGCACTACAATGAAGTCTCACTGCCCCCCGGTCAAAAGGGCCATCTGAAAAAAGTGTAAAATCCAGAAAGGCAGGACAGGCCATGGAGAAATGGGAGCCTTGTTATGCTGATGGGCGGGATGTAAATTGCCAGCAGCCACTCTGGAGAAGTGTATGGTGTTTCGAGAAACATCCAAAAAACAAAGCAACAGAGCCTAGGACACTTCCACTTATGGTCCTATAGCTTAGGGAAATTAAAATCAAAAAGACACACCCACCCCAAAGTTTGGGACGGCTCTGTTTACAAGAACCTCGTTTACGGTACAAGTTCAATATCACACAAAGCAAAAAATGGATAAAGAAGTTGTGGTACTTAGGCACAATGCAATATCACTCAGCAATGAAATCTATGTCATCAGGCCCGTAGCAGCATAATGAGTGGATTCAGGTACGATGATTCTAAGTGAAATAAGTCACACAGAAAAACAAACATCAGAAGATATCACTAATACACGGAATGTAAACTTGGCTACACAAGAACTGAATTACAAAACAGAACAGGGTGTCAAATGTAGAAAACCAACTTATGCTTGCTTAAGGGGAAAGGTGAGTTGGGGTGCTGCATAAAACCAGAGATTGAAATTAGCACAGATACCGTTCCATAAGCCAAATATGTAATAGACAAGAGCTACTCCTTGCTCAACGAAGTGGACTCAACACCCCACATTAAACGCCTAAGAATATACCTGACTAGTAAGAATGTTAAAACCTATGGATTTATATGTCTCCGAAAGAGAATCAAGCGTGTGTACAGCAGCATAAACGCAGCAGTGATAGGATTGGTGAGGTTCGGTGAGCAAATGCAGACCCTTTGAAGTCATATTGCATGGTACCCATTCCATGGGTCTCAACTCTCCATGTTTAAGGGATTCTTCCTTCAGCTAAAACATGCATGTGGAACCCAGAGTATGATCCACCGTGTGATTGGGAAACGTGTTCAAATGTGTCTCAGTTTTCGTCCCCAGGTACTCGGGTGCAACATTCCAGACGCTTTACTAACACTCTCCCCACTTGGACAGTCAGTGCCTTTAACCTCCTGTTTGGCCCAGTTTGCAATTTCTGTGGAAAATGAACAGGAATAGGGAGAACCAATGAGAGACTAGGTGGGGGTGTCTGGACGGGCAAATTTAACTCTCATTTCCCACCAGGAAGAGGAATTAACCAAAGGCTCAGCATGCCGTGCCGGAACCAAACTAGGGCCTGAAGCAATCCTGCGGTGTTGCGGCCAGCTCACAAGAAAGCGAGTTGAAGAAAGGAGCTCAGGGGCACTGTAATTCACAAACCTGCAGAGTTATAAATGACAGCTATCTTCCAAAAATATATTGAAGTAAGGCTGCCAAGAGGAGTTGAAAGCGGGCAGAATTGCAGGAAACCGATTTCAGGAGGTAGACTGGAATTGCATGTAAAGCATAGGAAAAGAGGCAGAAGTCCACAATGATGCACTTGGCCAAAAAGGGCGTATGCATCAGGAAAAAACGCATACGCCCTTTTTGGCCAACCAAGCAAGCTTGCAAAGGAAATCTGCACTACAATGAAGTCTCACTGCCCCCCGGTAAAAAGGGCCATCTGAAAAAAGTGTAAAATCCAGAAAGGCAGGACAGGCCATGGAGAACTGGGAGCCTTGTTATGCTGATGGGCGGGATGTAAATTGCCAGCAGCCACTCTGGAGAAGTGTATGGTGTTTCCTGAAACATCCAAAAAACAAAGCAACAGAGCCTAGGGCACTTCCACTTATGGTCCTATAGCTTAGGGAAATTAAAATCAAAAAGACACAGCCACCCCAAAGTTTGGGACGGCTCTGTTTACAAGAACCTCGTTTATGGTACAAGTTCAATATCACAGAAAGCGAAAAATGGATAAAGAAGTTGTGGTACTTACGTACAATGCAATATCACTCAGCAATGAAATCTATGTCATCAGGCCCGTAGCAGCATAATGAGTGGATTCAGGTACGATGATTCTAAGTGAAATAAGTCACACAGAAAAAGAAACATCATAAGATATCACTACTACACGGAATGTAAACTTGGCTTCACAAGAACTGAATTACAAAACAGAACAGGGTGTCAAATGGAGAAAACCAACTTATGCTTGCTTAAGGGGAAAGGTGAGTTGGGGTGCTGCATAAAACCAGAGATTGAAATTAGCACAGATACCGTTCCATAAGCCAAATATGTAATAGACAAGAGCTACTCCTTGCTCAACGAAGTGGACTGAACACCCCATATTAAACGCCTAAGAATATACCTGACTAGTAAGAATCTTAAAACCTATGGATTTATATGTCTCCGAAAGAGAATCAAGCGTGTGTACAGCGGCATAAACGCAGCAGTGATAGGACTGTTGAGGTTCGGTGAGCAAATGCAGACCCTTTGAAGTCATATTGCATGGTACCCATTCCATGGGTCTCAACTCTCCATGTTTAAGGGATTCTTCCTTCAGCTAAAACATGCCTGTGGAACCCAGAGTATCATCCACTGTGTGATCGGGAAACGTGTTCAAATGTGTCTTAGTTTTCGTCCCCTGGTACTCGGGTGCAACATTCCAGACGCTTTACTAACACTCTCCCCACTTGGAGAGTCAGTGCCTAAAACCTCCTGTTTGGCCCAGTTTGCAATTTCTGTGGAAAATGAACAGGAATAGGGAGAACCAATGAGAGACTAGGTGGAGGTGTCTGGACGGGCAAATTTAACTCTCATTTCCCACCAGGAAGAGTAATTAACCAAAGGCTCAGCATGCCGTGCCGGAACCAAACTAGGGCCTGAAGCAATCCTGCGGTGTTGCGGCCAGCTCACAAGAAAGCGAGTTGAAGAAAGGAGCTCAGGGGCACTGTAATTCACAAACCTGCAGAGTTATAAATGACAGCTATCTTCCAAAAATATATTGAAGTAAGGCTGTCAAGAGGACTTGAAAGTGGAGCAGAATTGCAGGAAACCGAATTCAGGAGGTAGACTGGAATTGCATGTAAAGCATAGGAAAAGAGGCAGAACGTCCACAATGATGCACTTGGCCAAAAAGGGCGTATGCGTTTTTTCCTGAATATATTCAGGAAAAAACGCATACGCACTTTTTGGCCAACCAAGCAAGCTTGCAAAGGAAATCTGCACTACAATGAAGTCTCACTGCCCCCCGGTCAAAAGGGCCATCCGAAAAAAGTGTAAAATCCAGAAAGGCAGGACAGGCCATGGAGAACTGGGAGCCTTGTTATGCTGATGGGCAGGATGTAAATTGCCAGCAGCCACTCTGGAGAAGTGTATGGTGTTTCCTGAAACATCCAAAAAACAAAGCAACAGAGCCTAGGTCACTTCCACTTATGGTCCTATAGCTTAGGGAAATTAAAATCAAAAAGACACAGCCACCCCAAAGTTTGGGACGGCTCTGTTTACAAGAACCTCGTTTACGGTACAAGTTCAATATCACAGAAAGCGAAAAATGGATAAAGAAGTTGTGGTACTTACGTACAATGCAATATCACTCAGCAATGAAATCTATGTCATCAGGCCCATAGCAGCATAATGAGTGGATTCAGGTACGATGATTCTAAGTGAAATAAGTCACACAGAAAAAGAAACATCATAAGATATCACTACTACACGGAATGTAAACTTGGCTTCACAAGAACTGAATTACAAAACAGAACAGGGTGTCAAATGTAGAAAACCAACTTATGCTTGCTTAAGGGGAAAGGTGAGTTGGGGTGCTGCATAAAACCAGAGATTGAAATGAGCACAGATACCATTCCATAAGCCAAATATGTAATAGACAAGAGCTACTCCTTGCTCAACGAAGTGGACTCAACACCCCATATTAAACGCCTAAGAATATACATGACTAGTAAGAATCTTAAAACCTATGGATTTATATGTCTCCGAAAGAGAATCAAGCGTGTGTACAGCGGCATAAACGCAGCAGTGATAGGACTGGTGAGGTTCGGTGAGCAAATGCAGACCCTTTGAAGTCATATTGCATGGTACCCATTCCATGGGTCTCAACTCTCCATGTTTAAGGGATTCTTCCTTCAGCTAAAACATGCATGTGGAACCCAGAGTATGATCCACCGTGTGATCGGGAAACGTGTTCAAATGTGTCTCAGTTTTCGTCCCCTGGTACTCGGGTGCAACATTCCAGACGCTTTACTAACACTCTCCCCACTTGGAGAGTCAGTGCCTTTAACCTCCTGTTTGGCCCAGTTTGCAATTTCTGTGGAAAATGAACAGGAATAGGGAGAACCAATGAGAGATTAGGTGGAGGTGTCTGGACGGGCAAATTTAACTCTCATTTCCCACCAGGAAGAGGAATTAACCAAAGGCTCAGCATGCCGAGCCGGATCCAAACTAGGGCCTGAAGCAATCCTGCGGTGTTGCGGCCAGCTCACAAGAAAGCGAGTTGAAGAAAGGTGCTCAGGGTCACTGTAATTCACAAACCTGCAGAGTTATAAATGACAGCTGTCTTCCAAAAATATATTGAAGTAAGGCAGCCAAGAGGAGTTGAAAGCCGGGCAGAATTGCAGGAAACCGATTTCAGGAGGTAGACTGGAATTGCATGTAAAGCATAGGAAAAGAGGCAGAACGTCCACAATGATGCACTTGGCCAAAAAGGGCGTATGCGTTTTTTCCTGAATATATTCAGGAAAAAACGCATACGCCCTTTTTGGCCAACCAAGCAAGCTTGCAAAGGAAATCTGCACTACAATGAAGTCTCACTGCCCCCCGGTCAAAAGGGCCATCTGAAAAAAGTGTAAAATCCAGAAAGGCAGGACAGGCCATGGAGAACTGGGAGCCTTGTTATGCTGATGGGCGGGATGTAAATTGCCAGCAGCCACTCTGGAGAAGTGTATGGTGTTTCCTGAAACATCCAAAAAACAAAGCAACAGAGCCTAGGGCACTTCCACTTATGGTCCTATAGCTTAGGGAAATTAAAATCAAAAAGACACAGCCACCCCAAAGTTTGGGACGGCTCTGTTTACAAGAACCTCGTTTATGGTACAAATTCAATATCACAGAAAGCGAAAAATGGATAAAGAAGTTGTGGTACTTACGTACAATGCAATATCACTCAGCAATGAAATCTATGTCATCAGGCCCGTAGCAGCATAATGAGTGGATTCAGGTACGATGATTCTAAGTGAAATAAGTCACACAGAAAAAGAAACATCATAAGATATCACTACTACACGGAATGTAAACTTGGCTTCACAAGAACTGAATTACAAAACAGAACAGGGTGTCAAATGGAGAAAACCAACTTATGCTTGCTTAAGGGGAAAGGTGAGTTGGGGTGCTGCATAAAACCAGAGATTGAAATGAGCACAGATACCGTTCCATAAGCCAAATATGTAATAGACAAGAGCTACTCCTTGCTCAACGAAGTGGACTCAACACCCCATATTAAACGCCTAAGAATATACCTGACTAGTAAGAATCTTAAAACCTATGGATTTATATGTCTCCGAAAGAGAATCAAGCGTGTGTACAGCGGCATAAACGCAGCAGTGATAGGACTGTTGAGGTTCGGTGAGCAAATGCAGACCCTTTGAAGTCATATTGCATGGTACCCATTCCATGGGTCTCACCTCTCCATGTTTAAGGGATTCTTCCTTCAGCTAAAACATGCATGTGGAACCCAGAGTATGATCCACCGTGTGATCGGGAAACGTGTTCAAATGTGTCTCAGTTTTCGTCCCCTGGTACTCGGGTGCAACATTCCAGACGCTTTACTAACACTCTCCCCACTTGCAGAGTCAGTGCCTTTAACCTCCTGTTTGGCCAAGTTTGCACTTTCTGCGGAAAATGAACAGGAATAGGGAGAACCAATGAGAGACTAGGTGGAGGTGTCTGGACGGGCAAATTTAACTCTCATTTCCCACCAGGAAGAGGAATTAACCAAAGGCTCAGCATGCCGTGCCGGATCCAAACTAGGGCCTGAAGCAATCCTGCGGTGTTGCGGCCAGCTCACAAGAAAGCGAGTTGAAGAAAGGTGCTCGGGGCACTGTAATTCACAAACCTGCAGAGTTATAAATGACAGCTATCGTCCAAAAATATACTGAAGTAAGGCTGCCAAGAGGACTTGAAAGCGGGGCAGAATTGCAGGAAACCGATTTCAGGAGGTAGACTGGAATTGCATTTAAAGCATAGGAAAAGAGGCAGAACGTCCACAATGATGCACTTGGCCAAAAAGGGCGTATGCGTTTTTTCCTGAATATATTCAGGAAAAAACGCATACGCCCTTTTTGGCCAACCAAGCAAGCTTGCAAAGGAAATCTGCACTACAATGAAGTCTCACTTCCCCCCGGTCAAAAGGGCCATCTGAAAAAAGTGTAAAATCCAGAAAGGCAGGACAGGCCATGGAGAACTGGGAGCCTAGTTATGCTGATGGGCGGGATGTAAATTGCCAACAGCCACTCGGGAGAGGTGTATGGTGTTTCCTGAAACATCTAAAAAACAAAGCAACAGAGCCTAGGGCACTTCCACTTATGGTCCTATAGCTTAGGGAAATTAAAATCCAAAAGACACAGCCACCCCAAAGTTTGGGACGGCTCTGTTTACAAGAACCTCGTTTACGGTACAAGTTCAATATCGCAGAAAGTGAAAAATGGATAAAGAAGTTGTGGTACTTACGTACAATGCAATATCACTCAGCAATGAAATCTATGTCATCAGGCCCGTAGCAGCATAATGAGTGGATTCAGGTATGATGATTCTAACTGAAATAAGTCACACAGAAAAAGAAACATCATAAGATATCACTAATACACGGGATGTAAACTTGGCTACACAGGAACTGGATTACAAAACAGAACAGGGTCTCAAATTTAGAAAACCAACTTATGCTTGCTTAAGGGGAAAGTTGAGTTGGGGTGCTGCATCAAACCAGAGATTGTAATGAGCACAGATAAAGTTCCTTAAGCCAAATATGGAATAGACAAGAACTACTCCTTGCTCAACGAAATGGACTCAACACCCCATATCAAACGCCTAAGAATGTACCTGACTAGTAAGTATCTTAAAACCTATGGATTGCTATGTCTCTGAAAGAAAATCAAGCGTGTGTACAGGGGCACAAACACAGCAGTGATAGGATTGGAGAGGTTCGGTGAGCAAATGAAGACCCTTTGAAGTCATATTGCATGGTACCCATTCCACGGGTCTCAACTCTCCAGGTTTAAGGGATTCTTCCTTCAGCTAAAACATGCACGTGGAACCCAGAGTATGATCAACCGTGTGATCGGGAGACGTGTTCCAATATGTCTCAGTTCTCGTCCCCTGGTACTCGGGTGCAACATTCCAGACGCTTTACTAACACTCTCCCGACTTGGAGAGTCAGTGCCTTTAACCTCCTGTTTGGCCCAGTTTGCAATTTCTGCGGAAGATGAACAGGAATAGGGAGAACCAATGAGAGACTAGCTGGAGGTGTCTGGACGGGCAAATTTAACTCTCATTTCCCACCAGGAAGAAGAATTAACCAAAGGCTCAGCGTGCCGTGCCGGAACCAGATTAGGGCCTGAAGCAATCCTGCGGTGTTGCGGCCAGCTCACAAGAAAGCGAGTTGAAGAAAGGAGCTCAGGGGCACTGTAATTCACAAACCTGCAGAGTTATAAATGACAGCTATCGTCCAAAAATATACTGAAGTAAGGCTGCCAAGAGGACTTGAAAGCGGGGCAGAATTGCAGGAAACCGATTTCAGGAGGTAGACTGGAATTGCATTTAAAGCATAGGAAAAGAGGCAGAACGTCCACAATGATGCACTTGGCCAAAAAGGGCGTATGCGTTTTTTCCTGAATATATTCAGGAAAAAACGCATACGCCCTTTTTGGCCAACCAAGCAAGCTTGCAAAGGAAATCTGCACTACAATGAAGTCTCACTTCCCCCCGGTCAAAAGGGCCATCTGAAAAAAGTGTAAAATCCAGAAAGGCAGGACAGGCCATGGAGAACTGGGAGCCTTGTTATGCTGATGGGCGGGATGTAAATTGCCAACAGCCACTCGGGAGAGGTGTATGGTGTTTCCTGAAACATCTAAAAAACAAAGCAACAGAGCCTAGGGCACTTCCACTTATGGTCCTATAGCTTAGGGAAATTAAAATCAAAAAGACACAGCCACCCCAAAGTTTGGGATGGCTCTGTTTACAAGAACCTCGTTTATGGTACAAGTTCAATATCGCAGAAAGTGAAAAATGGATAAAGAAGTTGTGGTACTTACGTACAATGCAATATCACTCAGCAATGAAATCTATGTCATCAGGCCCGTAGCAGCATAATGAGTGGATTCAGGTATGATGATTCTAACTGAAATAAGTCACACAGAAAAAGAAACATCATAAGATATCACTAATACACGGGATGTAAACTTGGCTACACAGGAACTGGATTACAAAACAGAACAGGGTCTCAAATTTAGAAAACCAACTTATGCTTGCTTAAGGGGAAAGGTGAGTTGGGGTGCTGCATAAAACCAGAGATTGAAATGAGCACAGATAAAGTTCCTTAAGCCAAATATGGAATAGACAAGAACTACTCCTTGCTCAACGAAATGGACTCAACACCCCATATTAAACGCCTAAGAATGTACCTGACTAGTAAGTATCTTAAAACCTATGGATTGCTATGTGTCTGAAAGAAAATCAAGCGTGTATACAGGGGCATAAACGCAGCAGTGATAGGATTGGAGAGGTTCGGTGAGCAAATGAAGACCCTTTGAAGTCATATTGCATGGTACCCATTCCACGGGTCTCAACTCTCCAGGTTTAAGGGATTCTTCCTTCAGCTAAAACATGCACGTGGAACCCAGAGTATGATCAACCGTGTGATCGGGAGACGTGTTCCAATATGTCTCAGTTCTCGTGCCCTGGTACTCGGGTGCAACATTCCAGACGCTTTACTAACACTCTCCCGACGTGGAGAGTCAGTGCCTTTAACCTCCTGTTTGGCCCAGTTTGCAATTTCTGCGGAAGATGAACAGGAATAGGGAGAACCAATGAGAGACTAGCTGGAGGTGTCTGGACGGGCAAATTTAACTCTCATTTCCCACCAGGAAGAGGAATTAACCAAAGGCTCAGCGTGCCGTGCCGGAACCAGATTAGGGCCTGAAGCAATCCTGCGGTGTTGCGGCCAGCTCACAAGAAAGCGAGTTGAAGAAAGGAGCTCAGGGGCACTGTAATTCACAAACCTGCAGAGTTATAAATGACAGCTATCGTCCAAAAATATACTGAAGTAAGGCTGCCAAGAGGACTTGAAAGCGGGGCAGAATTGCAGGAAACCGATTTCAGGAGGTAGACTGGAATTGCATTTAAAGCATAGGAAAAGAGGCAGAACGTCCACAATGATGCACTTGGCCAAAAAGGGCGTATGCGTATTTTCGTGCAGGAAAAAACGCATACGCCCTTTTTGGCCAACCAAGCAAGCTTGCAAAGGAAATCTGCACTACAATGAAGTCTCACTTCCCGCCAGTCAAAGGGGCCATCTGAAAAAAGTGTAAAATCCAGAAAGGCAGGACAGGCCATGGAGAACTGGGAGCCTTGTTATGCTGATGGGTGGGATGTAAATTGCCAACAGCCACTTGGGAGAGGTGTATGGTGTTTCCTGAAACATCTAAAAAACAAAGCAACAGAGCCTAGGGCACTTCCACTTATGGTCCTATAGCTTAGGGAAATTAAAATCAAAAAGACACAGCCACCCCAAAGTTTGGGACGGCTCTGTTTACAAGAACCTCGTTTACGGTACAAGTTCAATATCGCAGAAAGTGAAAAATGGATAAAGAAGTTGTGGTACTTACGTACAATGCAATATCACTCAGCAATGAAATCTATGTCATCAGGCCCGTAGCAGCATAATGAGTGGATTCAGGTATGATGATTCTAACTGAAATAAGTCACACAGAAAAAGAAACATCATAAGATATCACTAATACACGGAATGTAAACTTGGCTACACAGGAACTGGATTACAAAACAGAACAGGGTCTCAAATTTAGAAAACCAACTTATGCTTGCTTAAGGGGAAAGGTGAGTTGGGGTGCTGCATAAAACCAGAGATTGAAATGAGCACAGATAAAGTTCCTTAAGCCAAATATGGAATAGACAAGAACTACTCCTTGCTCAACGAAATGGACTCAACACCCCATATTAAACGCCTAAGAATGTACCTGACTAGTAAGTATCTTAAAACCTATGGATTGCTATGTCTCTGAAAGAAAATCAAGCGTGTGTACAGGGGCATAAACGCAGCAGTGATAGGATTGGAGAGGTTCGGTGAGCAAATGAAGACCCTTTGAAGTCATATTGCATGGTACCCATTCCACGGGTCTCAACTCTCCAGGTTTAAGGGATTCTTCCTTCAGCTAAAACATGCACGTGGAACCCAGAGTATGATCAACCGTGTGATCGGGAGACGTGTTCCAATATGTCTCAGTTCTCGTCCCCTGGTACTCGGGTGCAACATTCCAGACGCTTTACTAACACTCTCCCGACTTGGAGAGTCAGTGCCTTTAACCTCCTGTTTGGCCCAGTTTGCAATTTCTGCGGAAGATGAACAGGAATAGGGAGAACCAATGAGAGACTAGCTGGAGGTGTCTGGACGGGCAAATTTAACTCTCATTTCCCACCAGGAAGAGGAATTAACCAAAGGCTCAGCGTGCCGTGCCGGAACCAGATTAGGGCCTGAAGCAATCCTGCGGTGTTGCGGCCAGCTCACAAGAAAGCGAGTTGAAGAAAGGAGCTCAGGGGCACTGTAATTCACAAACCTGCAGAGTTATAAATGACAGCTATCGTCCAAAAATATACTGAAGTAAGGCTGCCAAGAGGACTTGAAAGCGGGGCAGAATTGCAGGAAACCGATTTCAGGAGGTAGACTGGAATTGCATTTAAAGCATAGGAAAAGAGGCAGAACGTCCACAATGATGCACTTGGCCAAAAAGGGCGTATGCGTTTTTTCCTGAATATATTCAGGAAAAAACGCATACGCCCTTTTTGGCCAACCAAGCAAGCTTGCAAAGGAAATCTGCACTACAATGAAGTCTCACTTCCCCCCGGTCAAAAGGGCCATCTGAAAAAAGTGTAAAATCCAGAAAGGCAGGACAGGCCATGGAGAACTGGGAGCCTTGTTATGCTGATGGGCGGGATGTAAATTGCCAACAGCCACTCGGGAGAGGTGTATGGTGTTTCCTGAAACATCTAAAAAACAAAGCAACAGAGCCTAGGGCACTTCCACTTATGGTCCTATAGCTTAGGGAAATTAAAATCAAAAAGACACAGCCACCCCAAAGTTTGGGACGGCTCTGTTCACAAGAACCTCATTTACGGTACAAGTTCAATATCGCAGAAAGTGAAAAATGGATAAAGAAGTTGTGGTACTTACGTACAATGCAATATCACTCAGCAATGAAATCTATGTCATCAGGCCCGTAGCAGCATAATGAGTGGATTCAGGTATGATGATTCTAACTGAAATAAGTCACACAGAAAAAGAAACATCATAAGATATCACTAATACACGGGATGTAAACTTGGCTACACAGGAACTGGATTACAAAACAGAACAGGGTCTCAAATTTAGAAAACCAACTTATGCTTGCTTAAGGGGAAAGGTGAGTTGGGGTGCTGCATAAAACCAGAGATTGAAATGAGCACAGATAAAGTTCCTTAAGCCAAATATGGAATAGACAAGAACTACTCCTTGCTCAACGAAATGGACTCAACACCCCATATTAAACGCCTAAGAATGTACCTGACTAGTAAGTATCTTAAAACCTATGGATTGCTATGTGTCTGAAAGAAAATCAAGCGTGTGTACAGGGGCATAAACGCAGCAGTGATAGGATTGGAGAGGTTCGGTGAGCAAATGAAGACCCTTTGAAGTCATATTGCATGGTACCCATTCCACGGGTCTCAACTCTCCAGGTTTAAGGGATTCTTCCTTCAGCTAAAACATGCACGTGGAACCCAGAGTATGATCAACCGTGTGATCGGGAGACGTGTTCCAATATGTCTCAGTTCTCGTCCCCTGGTACTCGGGTGCAACATTCCAGACGCTTTACTAACACTCTCCCGACTTGGAGAGTCAGTGCCTTTAACCTCCTGTTTGGCCCATTTGCAATTTCTGCGGAAGATGAACAGGAATAGGGAGAACCAATGAGAGACTAGCTGGAGGTGTCTGGACGGGCAAATTTAACTCTCATTTCCCACCAGGAAGAGGAATTAACCAAAGGCTCAGTGTGCCGTGCCGGAACCAGATTAGGGCCTGAAGCAATCCTGCGGTGTTGCGGCCAGCTCACAAGAAAGCGAGTTGAAGAAAGGAGCTCAGGGGCACTGTAATTCACAAACCTGCAGAGTTATAAATGACAGCTATCGTCCAAAAATATACTGAAGTAAGGCTGCCAAGAGGACTTGAAAGCGGGGCAGAATTGCAGGAAACCGATTTCAGGAGGTAGACTGGAATTGCATTTAAAGCATAGGAAAAGAGGCAGAACGTCCACAATGATGCACTTGGCCAAAAAGGACGTATGCGTTTTTTCCTGAATATATTCAGGAAAAAACGCATACGCCCTTTTTGGCCAACCAAGCAAGCTTGCAAAGGAAATCTGCACTACAATGAAGTCTCACTTCCCCCCGGTCAAAAGGGCCATCTGAAAAAAGTGTAAAATCCAGAAAGGCAGGACAGGCCATGGAGAACTGGGAGCCTTGTTATGCTGATGGGTGGGATGTAAATTGCCAACAGCCACTTGGGAGAGGTGTATGGTGTTTCCTGAAACATCTATAAAACAAAGCAACAGAGCCTAGGGCACTTCCACTTATGGTCCTATAGCTTAGGGAAATTAAAATCAAAAAGACACAGCCACCCCAAAGTTTGGGACGGCTCTGTTTACAAGAACCTCGTTTACAGTACAAGTTCAATATCGCAGAAAGTGAAAAATGGATAAAGAAGTTGTGGTACTTACGTACAATGCAATATCACTCAGCAATGAAATCTATGTCATCAGGCCCGTAGCAGCATAATGAGTGGATTCAGGTATGATGATTCTAACTGAAATAAGTCACACAGAAAAAGAAACATCATAAGATATCACTAATACACGGGATGTAAACTTGGCTACACAGGAACTGGATTACAAAACAGAACAGGGTCTCAAATTTAGAAAACCAACTTATGCTTGCTTAAGGGGAAAGGTGAGTTGGGGTGCTGCATCAAACCAGAGATTGAAATGAGCACAGATAAAGTTCCTTAAGCCAAATATGGAATAGACAAGAACTACTCCTTGCTCAACGAAATGGACTCAACACCCCATATTAAACGCCTAAGAATGTACCTGACTAGTAAGTATCTTAAAACCTATGGATTGCTATGTCTCTGAAAGAAAATCAAGCGTGTGTACAGGGGCATAAACGCAGCAGTGATAGGATTGGAGACGTTCGGTGAGCAAATGAAGACCCTTTGAAGTCATATTGCATGGTACCCATTCCACGGGTCTCAACTCTCCAGGTTTAAGGGATTCTGCCTTCAGGTAAAACATGCACGTGGAACCCAGAGTATGATCAACCGTGTGATCGGGAGACGTGTTCCAATATGTCTCAGTTCTCGTCCCCTGGTACTCGGGTGCAACATTCCAGACGCTTTACTAACACTCTCCCGACTTGGAGAGTCAGTGCCTTTAACCTCCTGTTTGGCCCAGTTTGCAATTTCTGCGGAAGATGAACAGGAATAGGGAGAACCAATGAGAGACTAGCTGGAGGTGTCTGGACGGGCAAATTTAACTCTCATTTCCCACCAGGAAGAGGAATTAACCAAAGGCTCAGCGTGCCGTGCCGGAACCAGATTAGGGCCTGAAGCAATCCTGCGGTGTTGCGGCCAGCTCACAAGAAAGCGAGTTGAAGAAAGGAGCTCAGGGGCACTGTAATTCACAAACCTGCAGAGTTATAAATGACAGCTATCGTCCAAAAATATACTGAAGTAAGGCTGCCAAGAGGACTTGAAAGCGGGGCAGAATTGCAGGAAACCGATTTCAGGAGGTAGACTGGAATTGCATTTAAAGCATAGGAAAAGAGGCAGAACGTCCACAATGATGCACTTGGCCAAAAAGGGCGTATGCGTTTTTTCCTGAATGAAAAAACGCATACGCCCTTTTTGGCCAACCAAGCAAGCTTGCAAAGGAAATCTGCACTACAATGAAGTCTCACTTCCCCCTGGTCAAAAGGGCCATCTGAAAAAAGTGTAAAATCCAGAAAGGCAGGACAGGCCATGGAGAACTGGGAGCCTTGTTATGCTGATGGGTGGGATGTAAATTGCCAACAGCCACTCGGGAGAGGTGTATGGTGTTTCCAGAAACATCTAAAAAACAAAGCAACAGAGCCTAGGGCACTTCCACTTATGGTCCTATAGCTTAGGGAAATTAAAATCAAAAAGACACAGCCACCCCAAAGTTTGGGACGGCTCTGTTTACAAGAACCTCGTTTACGGTACAAGTTCAATATCGCAGAAAGTGAAAAATGGATAAAGAAGTTGTGGTACTTACGTACAATGCAATATCACTCAGCAATGAAATCTATGTCATCAGGCCCGTAGCAGCATAATGAGTGGATTCAGGTATGATGATTCTAACTGAAATAAGTCACACAGAAAAAGAAACATCATAAGATATCACTAATACACGGGATGTAAACTTGGCTACACAGGAACTGGATTACAAAACAGAACAGGGTCTCAAATTTAGAAACCAACTTATGCTTGCTTAAGGGGAAAGGTGAGTTGGGGTGCTGCATAAAACCAGAGATTGAAATGAGCACAGATAAAGTTCCTTAAGCCAAATATAGAATAGACAAGAACTACTCCTTGCTCAACGAAATGGACTCAACACCCCATATTAAACGCCTAAGAATGTACCTGACTAGTAAGTATCTTAAAACCTATGGATTGCTATGTCTCTGAAAGAAAATCAAGCGTGTGTACAGGGGCACAAACGCAGCAGTGATAGGATTGGAGAGGTTCGGTGAGCAAATGAAGACCCTTTGAAGTCATATTGCATGGTACCCATTCCACGGGTCTCAACTCTCCAGGTTTAAGGGATTCTTCCTTCAGCTAAAACATGCACGTGGAACCCAGAGTATGATCAACTGTGTGATCGGGAGACGTGTTCCAATATGTCTCAGTTCTCGTCCCCTGGTACTCGGGTGCAACATTCCAGACGCTTTACTAACACTCTCCCGACTTGGAGAGTCAGTGCCTTTAACCTCCTGTTTGGCCCAGTTTGCAATTTCTGCGGAAGATGAACAGGAATAGGGAGAACCAATGAGAGACTAGCTGGAGGTGTCTGGACGGGCAAATTTAACTCTCATTTCCCACCAGGAAGAGGAATTAACCAAAGGCTCAGCGTGCCGTGCCGGAACCAGATTAGGGCCTGAAGCAATCCTGCGGTGTTGCGGCCAGCTCACAAGAAAGCGAGTTGAAGAAAGGAGCTCAGGGGCACTGTAATTCACAAACCTGCAGAGTTATAAATGACAGCTATCGTCCAAAAATATACTGAAGTAAGGCTGCCAAGAGGAGTTGAAAGCGGGGCAGAATTGCAGGAAACCGATTTCAGGAGGTAGACTGGAATTGCATTTAAAGCATAGGAAAAGAGGCAGAACGTCCAAAATGATGCACTTGGCCAAAAAGGGCGTATGCGTTTTATCCTGAATATATTCAGGAAAAAACGCATACGCCCTTTTTGGCCAACCAAGCAAGCTTGCAAAGGAAATCTGCACTACAATGAAGTCTCACTTCCCCCCGGTCAAAAGGGCCATCTGAAAAAAGTGTAAAATCCAGAAAGGCAGGACAGGCCATGGAGAACTGGGAGCCTTGTTATGCTGATGGGCGGGATGTAAATTGCCAACAGCCACTCGGGAGAGGTGTATGGTGTTTCCTGAAACATCTAAAAAACAAAGCAACAGAGCCTAGGGCACTTCCACTTATGGTCCTATAGCTTAGGGAAATTAAAATCAAAAAGACACAGCCACCCCAAAGTTTGGGACGGCTCTGTTTACAAGAACCTCGTTTACGGTACAAGTTCAATATCGCAGAAAGTGAAAAATGGATAAAGAAGTTGTGGTACTTACGTACAATGCAATATCACTCAGCAATGAAATCTATGTCATCAGGCCCGTAGCAGCATAATGAGTGGATTCAGGTATGATGATTCTAACTGAAATAAGTCACACAGAAAAAGAAACATCATAAGATATCACTAATACACGGGATGTAAACTTGGCTACACAGGAACTGGATTACAAAACAGAACAGGGTCTCAAATTTAGAAAACCAACTTATGCTTGCTTAAGGGGAAAGGTGAGTTGGGGTGCTGCATAAAACCAGAGATTGAAATGAGCACAGATAAAGTTCCTTAAGCCAAATATGGAATAGACAAGAACTACTCCTTGCTCAACGAAATGGACTCAACACCCCATATTAAACGCCTAAGAATGTACCTGACTAGTAAGTATCTTAAAACCTATGGATTGCTATGTGTCTGAAAGAAAATCAAGCGTGTGTACAGGGGCATAAACGCAGCAGTGATAGGATTGGAGAGGTTCGGTGAGCAAATGAAGACCCTTTGAAGTCATATTGCATGGTACCCATTCCACGGGTCTCAACTCTCCAGGTTTAAGGGATTCTTCCTTCAGGTAAAACATGCACGTGGAACCCAGAGTATGATCAACCGTGTGATCGGGAGACGTGTTCCAATATGTCTCAGTTCTCGTCCCCTGGTACTCGGGTGCAACATTCCAGACGCTTTACTAACACTCTCCCGACTTGGAGAGTCAGTGCCTTTAACCTCCTGTTTGGCCCAGTTTGCAATTTCTGCGGAAGATGAACAGGAATAGGGAGAACCAATGAGAGACTAGCTGGAGGTGTCTGGACGGGCAAATTTAACTCTCATTTCCCACCAGGAAGAGGAATTAACCAAAGGCTCAGCGTGCCGTGCCGGAACCAGATTAGGGCCTGAAGCAATCCTGCGGTGTTGCGGCCAGCTCACAAGAAAGCGAGTTGAAGAAAGGAGCTCAGGGGCACTGTAATTCACAAACCTGCAGAGTTATAAATGACAGCTATCGTCCAAAAATATACTGAAGTAAGGCTGCCAAGAGGACTTGAAAGCGGGGCAGAATTGCAGGAAACCGATTTCAGGAGGTAGACTGGAATTGCATTTAAAGCATAGGAAAAGAGGCAGAACGTCCACAATGATGCACTTGGCCAAAAAGGGCGTATGCGTTTTTTCCTGAATATATTCAGGAAAAAACGCATACGCCCTTTTTGGCCAACCAAGCAAGCTTGCAAAGGAAATCTGCACTACAATGAAGTCTCACTTCCCCCCCGGTCAAAAGGGCCATCTGAAAAAAGTGTAAAATCCAGAAAGGCAGGACAGGCCATGGAGAACTGGGAACCTTGTTATGCTGATGGGCGGGATGTAAATTGCCAAGAGCCACTCGGGAGAGGTGTATGGTGTTTCCTGAAACATCTATAAAACAAAGCAACAGAGCCTAGGGCACTTCCACTTATGGTCCTATAGCTTAGGGAAATTAAAATCAAAAAGACACAGCCACCCCAAAGTTTGGGACGGCTCTGTTTACAAGAACCTCGTTTACAGTACAAGTTCAATATCGCAGAAAGTGAAAAATGGATAAAGAAGTTGTGGTACTTACGTACAATGCAATATCACTCAGCAATGAAATCTATGTCATCAGGCCCGTAGCAGCATAATGAGTGGATTCAGGTATGATGATTCTAACTGAAATAAGTCACACAGAAAAAGAAACATCATAAGATATCACTAATACACGGGATGTAAACTTGGCTACACAGGAACTGGATTACAAAACAGAACAGGGTCTCAAATTTAGAAAACCAACTTATGCTTGCTTAAGGGGAAAGGTGAGTTGGGGTGCTGCATCAAACCAGAGATTGAAATGAGCACAGATAAAGTTCCTTAAGCCAAATATGGAATAGACAAGAACTACTCCTTGCTCAACGAAATGGACTCAACACCCCATATTAAACGCCTAAGAATGTACCTGACTAGTAAGTATCTTAAAACCTATGGATTGCTATGTCTCTGAAAGAAAATCAAGCGTGTGTACAGGGGCATAAACGCAGCAGTGATAGGATTGGAGACGTTCGGTGAGCAAATGAAGACCCTTTGAAGTCATATTGCATGGTACCCATTCCACGGGTCTCAACTCTCCAGGTTTAAGGGATTCTGCCTTCAGGTAAAACATGCACGTGGAACCCAGAGTATGATCAACCGTGTGATCGGGAGACGTGTTCCAATATGTCTCAGTTCTCGTCCCCTGGTACTCGGGTGCAACATTCCAGACGCTTTACTAACACTCTCCCGACTTGGAGAGTCAGTGCCTTTAACCTCCTGTTTGGCCCAGTTTGCAATTTCTGCGGAAGATGAACAGGAATAGGGAGAACCAATGAGAGACTAGCTGGAGGTGTCTGGACGGGCAAATTTAACTCTCATTTCCCACCAGGAAGAGGAATTAACCAAAGGCTCAGCGTGCCGTGCCGGAACCAGATTAGGGCCTGAAGCAATCCTGCGGTGTTGCGGCCAGCTCACAAGAAAGCGAGTTGAAGAAAGGAGCTCAGGGGCACTGTAATTCACAAACCTGCAGAGTTATAAATGACAGCTATCGTCCAAAAATATACTGAAGTAAGGCTGCCAAGAGGACTTGAAAGCGGGGCAGAATTGCAGGAAACCGATTTCAGGAGGTAGACTGGAATTGCATTTAAAGCATAGGAAAAGAGGCAGAACGTCCACAATGATGCACTTGGCCAAAAAGGGCGTATGCGTTTTTTCCTGAATGAAAAAACGCATACGCCCTTTTTGGCCAACCAAGCAAGCTTGCAAAGGAAATCTGCACTACAATGAAGTCTCACTTCCCCCTGGTCAAAAGGGCCATCTGAAAAAAGTGTAAAATCCAGAAAGGCAGGACAGGCCATGGAGAACTGGGAGCCTTGTTATGCTGATGGGTGGGATGTAAATTGCCAACAGCCACTCGGGAGAGGTGTATGGTGTTTCCAGAAACATCTAAAAAACAAAGCAACAGAGCCTAGGGCACTTCCACTTATGGTCCTATAGCTTAGGGAAATTAAAATCAAAAAGACACAGCCACCCCAAAGTTTGGGACGGCTCTGTTTACAAGAACCTCGTTTACGGTACAAGTTCAATATCGCAGAAAGTGAAAAATGGATAAAGAAGTTGTGGTACTTACGTACAATGCAATATCACTCAGCAATGAAATCTATGTCATCAGGCCCGTAGCAGCATAATGAGTGGATTCAGGTATGATGATTCTAACTGAAATAAGTCACACAGAAAAAGAAACATCATAAGATATCACTAATACACGGGATGTAAACTTGGCTACACAGGAACTGGATTACAAAACAGAACAGGGTCTCAAATTTAGAAACCAACTTATGCTTGCTTAAGGGGAAAGGTGAGTTGGGGTGCTGCATAAAACCAGAGATTGAAATGAGCACAGATAAAGTTCCTTAAGCCAAATATAGAATAGACAAGAACTACTCCTTGCTCAACGAAATGGACTCAACACCCCATATTAAACGCCTAAGAATGTACCTGACTAGTAAGTATCTTAAAACCTATGGATTGCTATGTCTCTGAAAGAAAATCAAGCGTGTGTACAGGGGCACAAACGCAGCAGTGATAGGATTGGAGAGGTTCGGTGAGCAAATGAAGACCCTTTGAAGTCATATTGCATGGTACCCATTCCACGGGTCTCAACTCTCCAGGTTTAAGGGATTCTTCCTTCAGCTAAAACATGCACGTGGAACCCAGAGTATGATCAACTGTGTGATCGGGAGACGTGTTCCAATATGTCTCAGTTCTCGTCCCCTGGTACTCGGGTGCAACATTCCAGACGCTTTACTAACACTCTCCCGACTTGGAGAGTCAGTGCCTTTAACCTCCTGTTTGGCCCAGTTTGCAATTTCTGCGGAAGATGAACAGGAATAGGGAGAACCAATGAGAGACTAGCTGGAGGTGTCTGGACGGGCAAATTTAACTCTCATTTCCCACCAGGAAGAGGAATTAACCAAAGGCTCAGCGTGCCGTGCCGGAACCAGATTAGGGCCTGAAGCAATCCTGCGGTGTTGCGGCCAGCTCACAAGAAAGCGAGTTGAAGAAAGGAGCTCAGGGGCACTGTAATTCACAAACCTGCAGAGTTATAAATGACAGCTATCGTCCAAAAATATACTGAAGTAAGGCTGCCAAGAGGAGTTGAAAGCCGGGCAGAATTGCAGGAAACCGATTTCAGGAGGTAGACTGGAATTGCATTTAAAGCATAGGAAAAGAGGCAGAACGTCCAAAATGATGCACTTGGCCAAAAAGGGCGTATGCGTTTTATCCTGAATATATTCAGGAAAAAACGCATACGCCCTTTTTGGCCAACCAAGCAAGCTTGCAAAGGAAATCTGCACTACAATGAAGTCTCACTTCCCCCCGGTCAAAAGGGCCATCTGAAAAAAGTGTAAAATCCAGAAAGGCAGGACAGGCCATGGAGAACTGGGAGCCTTGTTATGCTGATGGGCGGGATGTAAATTGCCAACAGCCACTCGGGAGAGGTGTATGGTGTTTCCTGAAACATCTAAAAAACAAAGCAACAGAGCCTAGGGCACTTCCACTTATGGTCCTATAGCTTAGGGAAATTAAAATCAAAAAGACACAGCCACCCCAAAGTTTGGGACGGCTCTGTTTACAAGAACCTCGTTTACGGTACAAGTTCAATATCGCAGAAAGTGAAAAATGGATAAAGAAGTTGTGGTACTTACGTACAATGCAATATCACTCAGCAATGAAATCTATGTCATCAGGCCCGTAGCAGCATAATGAGTGGATTCAGGTATGATGATTCTAACTGAAATAAGTCACACAGAAAAAGAAACATCATAAGATATCACTAATACACGGGATGTAAACTTGGCTACACAGGAACTGGATTACAAAACAGAACAGGGTCTCAAATTTAGAAAACCAACTTATGCTTGCTTAAGGGGAAAGGTGAGTTGGGGTGCTGCATAAAACCAGAGATTGAAATGAGCACAGATAAAGTTCCTTAAGCCAAATATGGAATAGACAAGAACTACTCCTTGCTCAACGAAATGGACTCAACACCCCATATTAAACGCCTAAGAATGTACCTGACTAGTAAGTATCTTAAAACCTATGGATTGCTATGTGTCTGAAAGAAAATCAAGCGTGTGTACAGGGGCATAAACGCAGCAGTGATAGGATTGGAGAGGTTCGGTGAGCAAATGAAGACCCTTTGAAGTCATATTGCATGGTACCCATTCCACGGGTCTCAACTCTCCAGGTTTAAGGGATTCTTCCTTCAGCTAAAACATGCACGTGGAACCCAGAGTATGATCAACCGTGTGATCGGGAGACGTGTTCCAATATGTCTCAGTTCTCGTCCCCTGGTACTCGGGTGCAACATTCCAGACGCTTTACTAACACTCTCCCGACTTGGAGAGTCAGTGCCTTTAACCTCCTGTTTGGCCCAGTTTGCAATTTCTGCGGAAGATGAACAGGAATAGGGAGAACCAATGAGAGACTAGCTGGAGGTGTCTGGACGGGCAAATTTAACTCTCATTTCCCACCAGGAAGAGGAATTAACCAAAGGCTCAGCGTGCCGTGCCGGAACCAGATTAGGGCCTGAAGCAATCCTGCGGTGTTGCGGCCAGCTCACAAGAAAGCGAGTTGAAGAAAGGAGCTCAGGGGCACTGTAATTCACAAACCTGCAGAGTTATAAATGACAGCTATCGTCCAAAAATATACTGAAGTAAGGCTGCCAAGAGGACTTGAAAGCGGGGCAGAATTGCAGGAAACCGATTTCAGGAGGTAGACTGGAATTGCATTTAAAGCATAGGAAAAGAGGCAGAACGTCCACAATGATGCACTTGGCCAAAAAGGGCGTATGCGTTTTTTCCTGAATATATTCAGGAAAAAACGCATACGCCCTTTTTGGCCAACCAAGCAAGCTTGCAAAGGAAATCTGCACTACAATGAAGTCTCACTTCCCCCCCGGTCAAAAGGGCCATCTGAAAAAAGTGTAAAATCCAGAAAGGCAGGACAGGCCATGGAGAACTGGGAACCTTGTTATGCTGATGGGCGGGATGTAAATTGCCAAGAGCCACTCCGGAGAGGTGTATGGTGTTTCCTGAAACATCTAAAAAACAAAGCAACAGAGCCTAGGGCACTTCCACTTATGGTCCTATAGCTTAGGGAAATTAAAATCAAAAAGACACAGCCACCCCAAAGTTTGGGACGGCTCTGTTTACAAGAACCTCGTTTACGGTACAAGTTCAATATCGCAGAAAGTGAAAAATGGATAAAGAAGTGGTGGTACTTACGTACAATGCAATATCACTCAGCAATGAAATCTATGTCATCAGGCCCGTAGCAGCATAATGAGTGGATTCAGGTATGATGATTCTAACTGAAATAAGTCACACAGAAAAAGAAACATCATAAGATATCACTAATACACGGAATGTAAACTTGGTTACACAGGAACTGGATTACAAAACAGAACAGGGTCTCAAATTTAGAAAACCAACTTATGCTTGCTTAAGGGGAAAGGTGAGTTGGGGTGCTGCATAAAACCAGAGATTTAAATGAACACAGATAAAGTTCCTTAAGCCAAATATGGAATAGACAAGAACTACTCCTTGCTCAACGAAATGGACTCAACACCCCATATTAAACGCCTAAGAATGTACCTGACTAGTAAGTATCTTAAAACTTATGAATTGCTATGTCTCTGAAAGAAAATCAAGCATGTGTACAGGGGCATAAACGCAGCAGTGATAGGATTGGAGAGGTTCGGTGAGCAAATGAAGACCCTTTGAAGTCATATTGCATGGTACCCATTCCACGGGTCTCAACTCTCCAGGTTTAAGGGATTCTGCCTTCAGGTAAAACATGCACGTGGAACCCAGAGTATGATCACCCGTGTGATCGGGAGACATGTTCCAATATGTCTCAGTTCTCGTCCCCTGGTACTCGGGTGCAACATTCCAGACGCTTTACTAACACTCTCCCGACTTGGAGAGTCAGTGCCTTTAACCTCCTGTTTGGCCCAGTTTGCAATTTCTGCGGAAGATGAACAGGAATAGGGAGAACCAATGAGAGACTAGCTGGAGGTGTCTGGAAGGGCAAATTTAACTCTTATTTCCCACCAGGAAGAGGAATTAACCAAAGGCTCAGCGTGCCGTGCCGGAACCAGATTAGGGCCTGAAGCAATCCTGCGGTGTTGCGGCCAGCTCACAAGAAAGCGAGTTGAAGAAAGGAGCTCAGGGGCACTGTAATTCACAAACCTGCAGAGTTATAAATGACAGCTATCGTCCAAAAATATACTGAAGTAAGGCTGCCAAGAGGACTTGAAAGCGGGGCAGAATTGCAGGAAACCGATTTCAGGAGGTAGACTGGAATTGCATTTAAAGCATAGGAAAAGAGGCAGAACGTCCACAATGATGCACTTGGCCAAAAAGGGCGTATGCGTTTTTTCCTGAATATATTCAGGAAAAAACGCATACGCCCTTTTTGGCCAACCAAGCAAGCTTGCAAAGGAAATCTGCACTACAATGAAGTCTCACTTCCCCCCGGTCAAAAGGGCCATCTGAAAAAAGTGTAAAATCCAGAAAGGCAGGACAGGCCATGGAGAACTGGGAGCCTTGTTATGCTGATGGGCGGGATGTAAATTGCCAACAGCCACTCGGGAGAGGTGTATGGTGTTTCCTGAAACATCTAAAAAACAAAGCAACAGAGCCTAGGGCACTTCTACTTATGGTCCTATAGCTTAGGGAAATTAAAATCAAAAAGACACAGCCACCCCAAAGTTTGGGACGGCTCTGTTTACAAGAACCTCGTTTACGGTACAAGTTCAATATCGCAGAAAGTGAAAAATGGATAAAGAAGTTGTGGTACTTACGTACAATGCAATATCACTCAGCAATGAAATCTATGTCATCAGGCCCATAGCAGCATAATGAGTGGATTCAGGTATGATGATTCTAACTGAAATAAGTCACACAGAAAAAGAAACATCATAAGATATCACTAATACACGGAATGTAAACTTGGCTACACAGGAACTGGATTACAAAACAGAACAGGGTCTCAAATTTAGAAAACCAACTTATGCTTGCTTAAGGGGAAAGGTGAGTTGGGGTGCTGCATAAAACCAGAGATTGAAATGAGCACAGATAAAGTTCCTTAAGCCAAATATGGAATAGACAAGAACTACTCCTTGCTCAACGAAATGGACTCAACACCCCATATTAAACGCCTAAGAATGTACCTGACTAGTAAGTATCTTAAAACCTATGGATTGCTATGTGTCTGAAAGAAAATCAAGCGTGTGTACAGGGGCATAAACGCAGCAGTGATAGGATTGGAGAGGTTCGGTGAGCAAATGAAGACCCTTTGAAGTCATATTGCATGGTACCCATTCCACGGGACTCAACTCTCCAGGTTTAAGGGATTCTGCCTTCAGGTAAAACATGCACATGGAACCCAGAGTATGATCAACCGTGTGGTCGGGAGACATGTTCCAATATGTCTCAGTTCTCGTCCCCTGGTACTCGGGTGCAACATTCCAGACGCTTTACTAACACTCTCCCGACTTGGAGAGTCAGTGCCTTTAACCTCCTGTTTGGCCCAGTTTGCAATTTCTGAGGAAGATGAACAGGAATAGGGAGAACCAATGAGAGACTTGGTGGAGGTGTCTGGACGGGCAAATTTAACTCTCATTTCCCACCAGGAAGAGGAATTAACCAAAGGCTCAGCGTGCTGTGCCGGAACCAGATTAGGGCCTGAAGCAATCCTGCGGTGTTGCGGCCAGCTCACAAGAAAGCGAGTTGAAGAAAGGAGCTCAGGGGCACTGTAATTCACAAACCTGCAGAGTTATAAATGACAGCTATCGTCCAAAAATATACTGAAGTAAGGCTGCCAAGAGGACTTGAAAGCGGGGCAGAATTGCAGGAAACCGATTTCAGGAGGTAGACTGGAATTGCATTTAAAGCATAGGAAAAGAGGCAGAACGTCCACAATGATGCACTTGGCCAAAAAGGGCGTATGCGTTTTTTCCTGAATATATTCAGGAAAAAACGCATACGCCCTTTTTGGCCAACCAAGCAAGCTTGCAAAGGAAATCTGCACTACAATGAAGTCTCACTTCCCACCGGTCAAAAGGGCCATCTGAAAAAAGTAAAATCCAGAAAGGCAGGACAGGCCATGGAGAACTGGGAGCCTTGTTATGCTGATGGGCGGGATGTAAATTGCCAACAGCCACTCGGGAGAGGTGTATGCTGTTTCCTAAAACATCTAAAAAACAAAGCAACAGAGCCTAGGGCACTTCCACTTATGGTCCTATAGCTTAGGGAAATTAAAATCAAAAAGACACAGCCACCCCAAAGTTTGGGACGGCTCTGTTTACAAGAACCTCGTTTACGGTACAAGTTCAATATCGCAGAAAGTGAAAAATGGATAAAGAAGTGGTGGTACTTACGTACAATGCAATATCACTCAGCAATGAAATCTATGTCATCAGGCCCGTAGCAGCATAATGAGTGGATTCAGGTATGATGATTCTAACTGAAATAAGTCACACAGAAAAAGAAACATCATAAGATATCACTAATACACGGAATGTAAACTTGGTTACACAGGAACTGGATTACAAAACAGAACAGGGTCTCAAATTTAGAAAACCAACTTATGCTTGCTTAAGGGGAAAGGTGAGTTGGGGTGCTGCATAAAACCAGAGATTTAAATGAACACAGATAAAGTTCCTTAAGCCAAATATGGAATAGACAAGAACTACTCCTTGCTCAACGAAATGGACTCAACACCCCATATTAAACGCCTAAGAATGTACCTGACTAGTAAGTATCTTAAAACTTATGAATTGCTATGTCTCTGAAAGAAAATCAAGCATGTGTACAGGGGCATAAACGCAGCAGTGATAGGATTGGAGAGGTTCGGTGAGCAAATGAAGACCCTTTGAAGTCATATTGCATGGTACCCATTCCACGGGTCTCAACTCTCCAGGTTTAAGGGATTCTGCCTTCAGGTAAAACATGCACGTGGAACCCAGAGTATGATCACCCGTGTGATCGGGAGACATGTTCCAATATGTCTCAGTTCTCGTCCCCTGGTACTCGGGTGCAACATTCCAGACGCTTTACTAACACTCTCCCGACTTGGAGAGTCAGTGCCTTTAACCTCCTGTTTGGCCCAGTTTGCAATTTCTGCGGAAGATGAACAGGAATAGGGAGAACCAATGAGAGACTAGCTGGAGGTGTCTGGAAGGGCAAATTTAACTCTTATTTCCCACCAGGAAGAGGAATTAACCAAAGGCTCAGCGTGCCGTGCCGGAACCAGATTAGGGCCTGAAGCAATCCTGCGGTGTTGCGGCCAGCTCACAAGAAAGCGAGTTGAAGAAAGGAGCTCAGGGGCACTGTAATTCACAAACCTGCAGAGTTATAAATGACAGCTATCGTCCAAAAATATACTGAAGTAAGGCTGCCAAGAGGACTTGAAAGCGGGGCAGAATTGCAGGAAACCGATTTCAGGAGGTAGACTGGAATTGCATTTAAAGCATAGGAAAAGAGGCAGAACGTCCACAATGATGCACTTGGCCAAAAAGGGCGTATGCGTTTTTTCCTGAATATATTCAGGAAAAAACGCATACGCCCTTTTTGGCCAACCAAGCAAGCTTGCAAAGGAAATCTGCACTACAATGAAGTCTCACTTCCCCCCGGTCAAAAGGGCCATCTGAAAAAAGTGTAAAATCCAGAAAGGCAGGACAGGCCATGGAGAACTGGGAGCCTTGTTATGCTGATGGGCGGGATGTAAATTGCCAACAGCCACTCGGGAGAGGTGTATGGTGTTTCCTGAAACATCTAAAAAACAAAGCAACAGAGCCTAGGGCACTTCTACTTATGGTCCTATAGCTTAGGGAAATTAAAATCAAAAAGACACAGCCACCCCAAAGTTTGGGACGGCTCTGTTTACAAGAACCTCGTTTACGGTACAAGTTCAATATCGCAGAAAGTGAAAAATGGATAAAGAAGTTGTGGTACTTACGTACAATGCAATATCACTCAGCAATGAAATCTATGTCATCAGGCCCATAGCAGCATAATGAGTGGATTCAGGTATGATGATTCTAACTGAAATAAGTCACACAGAAAAAGAAACATCATAAGATATCACTAATACACGGAATGTAAACTTGGCTACACAGGAACTGGATTACAAAACAGAACAGGGTCTCAAATTTAGAAAACCAACTTATGCTTGCTTAAGGGGAAAGGTGAGTTGGGGTGCTGCATAAAACCAGAGATTGAAATGAGCACAGATAAAGTTCCTTAAGCCAAATATGGAATAGACAAGAACTACTCCTTGCTCAACGAAATGGACTCAACACCCCATATTAAACGCCTAAGAATGTACCTGACTAGTAAGTATCTTAAAACCTATGGATTGCTATGTGTCTGAAAGAAAATCAAGCGTGTGTACAGGGGCATAAACGCAGCAGTGATAGGATTGGAGAGGTTCGGTGAGCAAATGAAGACCCTTTGAAGTCATATTGCATGGTACCCATTCCACGGGACTCAACTCTCCAGGTTTAAGGGATTCTGCCTTCAGGTAAAACATGCACATGGAACCCAGAGTATGATCAACCGTGTGGTCGGGAGACATGTTCCAATATGTCTCAGTTCTCGTCCCCTGGTACTCGGGTGCAACATTCCAGACGCTTTACTAACACTCTCCCGACTTGGAGAGTCAGTGCCTTTAACCTCCTGTTTGGCCCAGTTTGCAATTTCTGAGGAAGATGAACAGGAATAGGGAGAACCAATGAGAGACTTGGTGGAGGTGTCTGGACGGGCAAATTTAACTCTCATTTCCCACCAGGAAGAGGAATTAACCAAAGGCTCAGCGTGCTGTGCCGGAACCAGATTAGGGCCTGAAGCAATCCTGCGGTGTTGCGGCCAGCTCACAAGAAAGCGAGTTGAAGAAAGGAGCTCAGGGGCACTGTAATTCACAAACCTGCAGAGTTATAAATGACAGCTATCGTCCAAAAATATACTGAAGTAAGGCTGCCAAGAGGACTTGAAAGCGGGGCAGAATTGCAGGAAACCGATTTCAGGAGGTAGACTGGAATTGCATTTAAAGCATAGGAAAAGAGGCAGAACGTCCACAATGATGCACTTGGCCAAAAAGGGCGTATGCGTTTTTTCCTGAATATATTCAGGAAAAAACGCATACGCCCTTTTTGGCCAACCAAGCAAGCTTGCAAAGGAAATCTGCACTACAATGAAGTCTCACTTCCCACCGGTCAAAAGGGCCATCTGAAAAAAGTAAAATCCAGAAAGGCAGGACAGGCCATGGAGAACTGGGAGCCTTGTTATGCTGATGGGCGGGATGTAAATTGCCAACAGCCACTCGGGAGAGGTGTATGCTGTTTCCTAAAACATCTAAAAAACAAAGCAACAGAGCCTAGGGCACTTCCACTTATGGTCCTATAGCTTAGGGAAATTAAAATCAAAAAGACACAGCCACCCCAAAGTTTGGGACGGCTCTGTTTACAAGAACCTCGTTTACGGTACAAGTTCAATATCGCAGAAAGTGAAAAATGGATAAAGAAGTTGTGGTACTTACGTACAATGCAATATCACTCAGCAATGAAATCTATGTCATCAGGCCCGTAGCAGCATAATGAGTGGATTCAGGTATGATGATTCTAACTGAAATAAGTCACACAGAAAAAGAAACATCATAAGATATCACTAATACACGGGATGTAAACTTGGCTACACAGGAACTGGATTACAAAACAGAACAGGGTCTCAAATTTAGAAAACCAACTTATGCTTGCTTAAGGGGAAAGGTGAGTTGGGGTGCTGCATCAAACCAGAGATTGAAATGAGCACAGATAAAGTTCCTTAAGCCAAATATGGAATAGACAAGAACTACTCCTTGCTCAACGAAATGGACTCAACACCCCATATTAAACGCCTAAGAATGTACCTGACTAGTAAGTATCTTAAAACCTATGGATTGCTATGTCTCTGAAAGAAAATCAAGCGTGTGTACAGGGGCACAAACGCAGCAGTGATAGGATTGGAGAGGTTCGGTGAGCAAATGAAGACCCTTTGAAGTCATATTGCATGGTACCCATTCCACGGGTCTCAACTCTCCAGGTTTAAGGGATTCTTCCTTCAGCTAAAACATGCACGTGGAACCCAGAGTATGATCAACCGTGTGATCGGGAGACGGGTTCCAATATGTCTCAGTTCTCGTCCCCTGGTACTCGGGTGCAACATTCCAGACGCTTTACTAACACTCTCCCGACTTGGAGAGTCAGTGCCTTTAACCTCCTGTTTGGCCCAGTTTGCAATTTCTGCGGAAGATGAACAGGAATAGGGAGAACCAATGAGAGACTAGCTGGAGGTGTCTGGACGGGCAAATTTAACTCTCATTTCCCACCAGGAAGAGGAATTAACCAAAGGCTCAGCGTGCCGTGCCGGAACCAGATTAGGGCCTGAAGCAATCCTGCGGTGTTGCGGCCAGCTCACAAGAAAGCGAGTTGAAGAAAGGAGCTCAGGGGCACTGTAATTCACAAACCTGCAGAGTTATAAATGACAGCTATCGTCCAAAAATATACTGAAGTAAGGCTGCCAAGAGGACTTGAAAGCGGGGCAGAATTGCAGGAAACCGATTTCAGGAGGTAGACTGGAATTGCATTTAAAGCATAGGAAAAGAGGCAGAACGTCCATAATGATGCACTTGGCCAAAAAGGGCGTATGCGTTTTTTCCTGAATATATTCAGGAAAAAACGCATACGCCCTTTTTGGCCAACCAAGCAAGCTTGCAAAGGAAATCTGCACTACAATGAAGTCTCACTTCCCCCCGGTCAAAAGGGCCATCTGAAAAAAGTGTAAAATCCAGAAAGGCAGGACAGGCCATGGAGAACTGGGAGCCTTGTTATGCTGATGGGCGGGATGTAAATTGCCAAGAGCCACTAGGGAGAGGTGTATGGTGTTTCCTGAAACATCTAAAAAACAAAGCAACAGAGCCTAGGGCACTTCCACTTATGGTCCTATAGCTTAGGGAAATTAAAATCAAAAAGACACAGCCACCCCAAAGTTTGGGACGGCTCTGTTTACAAGAACCTCGTTTACGGTACAAGTTCAATATCGCAGAAAGTGAAAAATGGATAAAGAAGTTGTGGTACTTACGTACAATGCAATATCACTCAGCAATGAAATCTATGTCATCAGGCCCGTAGCAGCATAATGAGTGGATTCAGGTATGATGATTCTAACTGAAATAAGTCACACAGAAAAAGAAACATCATAAGATATCACTAATACACGGGATGTAAACTTGGCTACACAGGAACTGGATTACAAAACAGAACAGGGTCTCAAATTTAGAAAACCAACTTATGCTTGCTTAAGGGGAAAGGTGAGTTGGGGTGCTGCATAAAACCAGAGATTGAAATGAGCACAGATAAAGTTCCTTAAGCCAAATATAGAATAGACAAGAACTACTCCTTGCTCAACGAAATGGACTCAACACCCCATATTAAACGCCTAAGAATGTACCTGACTAGTAAGTATCTTAAAACCTATGGATTGCTATGTCTCTGAAAGAAAATCAAGCGTGTGTACAGGGGCACAAACGCAGCAGTGATAGGATTGGAGAGGTTCGGTGAGCAAATGAAGACCCTTTGAAGTCATATTGCATGGTACCCATTCCACGGGTCTCAACTCTCCAGGTTTAAGGGATTCTTCCTTCAGCTAAAACATGCACATGGAACCCAGAGTATGATCAACCGTGTGATCGGGAGACGGGTTCCAATATGTCTCAGTTCTCGTCCCCTGGTACTCGGGTGCAACATTCCAGACGCTTTACTAACACTCTCCCGACTTGGAGAGTCAGTGCCTTTAACCTCCTGTTTGGCCCAGTTTGCAATTTCTGCGGAAGATGAACAGGAATAGGGAGAACCAATGAGAGACTAGCTGGAGGTGTCTGGACGGGCAAATTTAACTCTCATTTCCCACCAGGAAGAGGAATTAACCAAAGGCTCAGCGTGCCGTGCCGGAACCAGATTAGGGCCTGAAGCAATCCTGCGGTGTTGCGGCCAGCTCACAAGAAAGCGAGTTGAAGAAAGGAGCTCAGGGGCACTGTAATTCACAAACCTGCAGAGTTATAAATGACAGCTATCGTCCAAAAATATACTGAAGTAAGGCTGCCAAGAGGACTTGAAAGCGGGGCAGAATTGCAGGAAACCGATTTCAGGAGGTAGACTGGAATTGCATTTAAAGCATAGGAAAAGAGGCAGAACGTCCACAATGATGCACTTGGCCAAAAAGGGCGTATGCGTTTTTTCCTGAATATATTCAGGAAAAAACGCATACGCCCTTTTTGGCCAACCAAGCAAGCTTGCAAAGGAAATCTGCACTACAATGAAGTCTCACTTCCCACCGGTCAAAAGGGCCATCTGAAAAAAGTAAAATCCAGAAAGGCAGGACAGGCCATGGAGAACTGGGAGCCTTGTTATGCTGATGGGCGGGATGTAAATTGCCAACAGCCACTCGGGAGAGGTGTATGCTGTTTCCTAAAACATCTAAAAAACAAAGCAACAGAGCCTAGGGCACTTCCACTTATGGTCCTATAGCTTAGGGAAATTAAAATCAAAAAGACACAGCCACCCCAAAGTTTGGGACGGCTCTGTTTACAAGAACCTCGTTTACGGTACAAGTTCAATATCGCAGAAAGTGAAAAATGGATAAAGAAGTTGTGGTACTTACGTACAATGCAATATCACTCAGCAATGAAATCTATGTCATCAGGCCCGTAGCAGCATAATGAGTGGATTCAGGTATGATGATTCTAACTGAAATAAGTCACACAGAAAAAGAAACATCATAAGATATCACTAATACACGGGATGTAAACTTGGCTACACAGGAACTGGATTACAAAACAGAACAGGGTCTCAAATTTAGAAAACCAACTTATGCTTGCTTAAGGGGAAAGGTGAGTTGGGGTGCTGCATCAAACCAGAGATTGAAATGAGCACAGATAAAGTTCCTTAAGCCAAATATGGAATAGACAAGAACTACTCCTTGCTCAACGAAATGGACTCAACACCCCATATTAAACGCCTAAGAATGTACCTGACTAGTAAGTATCTTAAAACCTATGGATTGCTATGTCTCTGAAAGAAAATCAAGCGTGTGTACAGGGGCACAAACGCAGCAGTGATAGGATTGGAGAGGTTCGGTGAGCAAATGAAGACCCTTTGAAGTCATATTGCATGGTACCCATTCCACGGGTCTCAACTCTCCAGGTTTAAGGGATTCTTCCTTCAGCTAAAACATGCACGTGGAACCCAGAGTATGATCAACCGTGTGATCGGGAGACGGGTTCCAATATGTCTCAGTTCTCGTCCCCTGGTACTCGGGTGCAACATTCCAGACGCTTTACTAACACTCTCCCGACTTGGAGAGTCAGTGCCTTTAACCTCCTGTTTGGCCCAGTTTGCAATTTCTGCGGAAGATGAACAGGAATAGGGAGAACCAATGAGAGACTAGCTGGAGGTGTCTGGACGGGCAAATTTAACTCTCATTTCCCACCAGGAAGAGGAATTAACCAAAGGCTCAGCGTGCCGTGCCGGAACCAGATTAGGGCCTGAAGCAATCCTGCGGTGTTGCGGCCAGCTCACAAGAAAGCGAGTTGAAGAAAGGAGCTCAGGGGCACTGTAATTCACAAACCTGCAGAGTTATAAATGACAGCTATCGTCCAAAAATATACTGAAGTAAGGCTGCCAAGAGGACTTGAAAGCGGGGCAGAATTGCAGGAAACCGATTTCAGGAGGTAGACTGGAATTGCATTTAAAGCATAGGAAAAGAGGCAGAACGTCCATAATGATGCACTTGGCCAAAAAGGGCGTATGCGTTTTTTCCTGAATATATTCAGGAAAAAACGCATACGCCCTTTTTGGCCAACCAAGCAAGCTTGCAAAGGAAATCTGCACTACAATGAAGTCTCACTTCCCCCCGGTCAAAAGGGCCATCTGAAAAAAGTGTAAAATCCAGAAAGGCAGGACAGGCCATGGAGAACTGGGAGCCTTGTTATGCTGATGGGCGGGATGTAAATTGCCAAGAGCCACTAGGGAGAGGTGTATGGTGTTTCCTGAAACATCTAAAAAACAAAGCAACAGAGCCTAGGGCACTTCCACTTATGGTCCTATAGCTTAGGGAAATTAAAATCAAAAAGACACAGCCACCCCAAAGTTTGGGACGGCTCTGTTTACAAGAACCTCGTTTACGGTACAAGTTCAATATCGCAGAAAGTGAAAAATGGATAAAGAAGTTGTGGTACTTACGTACAATGCAATATCACTCAGCAATGAAATCTATGTCATCAGGCCCGTAGCAGCATAATGAGTGGATTCAGGTATGATGATTCTAACTGAAATAAGTCACACAGAAAAAGAAACATCATAAGATATCACTAATACACGGGATGTAAACTTGGCTACACAGGAACTGGATTACAAAACAGAACAGGGTCTCAAATTTAGAAAACCAACTTATGCTTGCTTAAGGGGAAAGGTGAGTTGGGGTGCTGCATAAAACCAGAGATTGAAATGAGCACAGATAAAGTTCCTTAAGCCAAATATAGAATAGACAAGAACTACTCCTTGCTCAACGAAATGGACTCAACACCCCATATTAAACGCCTAAGAATGTACCTGACTAGTAAGTATCTTAAAACCTATGGATTGCTATGTCTCTGAAAGAAAATCAAGCGTGTGTACAGGGGCACAAACGCAGCAGTGATAGGATTGGAGAGGTTCGGTGAGCAAATGAAGACCCTTTGAAGTCATATTGCATGGTACCCATTCCACGGGTCTCAACTCTCCAGGTTTAAGGGATTCTTCCTTCAGCTAAAACATGCACATGGAACCCAGAGTATGATCAACCGTGTGATCGGGAGACGGGTTCCAATATGTCTCAGTTCTCGTCCCCTGGTACTCGGGTGCAACATTCCAGACGCTTTACTAACACTCTCCCGACTTGGAGAGTCAGTGCCTTTAACCTCCTGTTTGGCCCAGTTTGCAATTTCTGCGGAAGATGAACAGGAATAGGGAGAACCAATGAGAGACTAGCTGGAGGTGTCTGGACGGGCAAATTTAACTCTCATTTCCCACCAGGAAGAGGAATTAACCAAAGGCTCAGCGTGCCGTGCCGGAACCAGATTAGGGCCTGAAGCAATCCTGCGGTGTTGCGGCCAGCTCACAAGAAAGCGAGTTGAAGAAAGGAGCTCAGGGGCACTGTAATTCACAAACCTGCAGAGTTATAAATGACAGCTATCGTCCAAAAATATACTGAAGTAAGGCTGCCAAGAGGACTTGAAAGCGGGGCAGAATTGCAGGAAACCGATTTCAGGAGGTAGACTGGAATTGCATTTAAAGCATAGGAAAAGAGGCAGAACGTCCACAATGATGCACTTGGCCAAAAAGGGCGTATGCGTTTTTTCCTGAATATATTCAGGAAAAAACGCATACGCCCTTTTTGGCCAACCAAGCAAGCTTGCAAAGGAAATCTGCACTACAATGAAGTCTCACTTCCCCCCGGTCAAAAGGGCCATCTGAAAAAAGTGTAAAATCCAGAAAGGCAGGACAGGCCATGGAGAACTGGGAGCCTTGTTATGCTGATGGGCGGGATGTAAATTGCCAACAGCCACTCGGGAGAGGTGTATGCTGTTTCCTGAAACATCTAAAAAACAAAGCAACAGAGCCTAGGGCACTTCCACTTATGGTCCTATAGCTTAGGGAAATTAAAATCAAAAAGACACAGCCACCCCAAAGTTTGGGACGGCTCTGTTTACAAGAACCTCGTTTACGGTACAAGTTCAATATCGCAGAAAGTGAAAAATGGATAAAGAAGTTGTGGTACTTACGTACAATGCAATATCACTCAGCAATGAAATCTATGTCATCAGGCCCGTAGCAGCATAATGAGTGGATTCAGGTATGATGATTCTAACTGAAATAAGTCACACAGAAAAAGAAACATCATAAGATATCACTAATACACGGGATGTAAACTTGGCTACACAGGAACTGGATTACAAAACAGAACAGGGTCTCAAATTTAGAAAACCAACTTATGCTTGCTTAAGGGGAAAGGTGAGTTGGGGTGCTGCATAAAACCAGAGATTGAAATGAGCACAGATAAAGTTCCTTAAGCCAAATATGGAATAGACAAGAACTACTCCTTGCTCAACGAAATGGACTCAACACCCCATATTAAACGCCTAAGAATGTACCTGACTAGTAAGTATCTTAAAACCTATGGATTGCTATGTCTCTGAAAGAAAATCAAGCGTGTGTACAGGGGCACAAACGCAGCAGTGATAGGATTGGAGAGGTTCGGTGAGCAAATGAAGACCCTTTGAAGTCATATTGCATGGTACCCATTCCACGGGTCTCAACTCTCCAGGTTTAAGGGATTCTTCCTTCAGCTAAAACATGCACGTGGAACCCAGAGTATGATCAACCGTGTGATCGGGAGACGGGTTCCAATATGTCTCAGTTCTCGTCCCCTGGTACTCGGGTGCAACATTCCAGACGCTTTACTAACACTCTCCCGACTTGGAGAGTCAGTGCCTTTAACCTCCTGTTTGGCCCAGTTTGCAATTTCTGCGGAAGATGAACAGGAATAGGGAGAACCAATGAGAGACTAGCTGGAGGTGTCTGGACGGGCAAATTTAACTCTCATTTCCCACCAGGAAGAGGAATTAACCAAAGGCTCAGCGTGCCGTGCCGGAACCAGATTAGGGCCTGAAGCAATCCTGCGGTGTTGCGGCCAGCTCACAAGAAAGCGAGTTGAAGAAAGGAGCTCAGGGGCACTGTAATTCACAAACCTGCAGAGTTATAAATGACAGCTATCGTCCAAAAATATACTGAAGTAAGGCTGCCAAGAGGACTTGAAAGCGGGGCAGAATTGCAGGAAACCGATTTCAGGAGGTAGACTGGAATTGCATTTAAAGCATAGGAAAAGAGGCAGAACGTCCATAATGATGCACTTGGCCAAAAAGGGCGTATGCGTTTTTTCCTGAATATATTCAGGAAAAAACGCATACGCCCTTTTTGGCCAACCAAGCAAGCTTGCAAAGGAAATCTGCACTACAATGAAGTCTCACTTCCCCCCGGTCAAAAGGGCCATCTGAAAAAAGTGTAAAATCCAGAAAGGCAGGACAGGCCATGGAGAACTGGGAGCCTTGTTATGCTGATGGGCGGGATGTAAATTGCCAAGAGCCACTCGGGAGAGGTGTATGGTGTTTCCTGAAACATCTAAAAAACAAAGCAACAGAGCCTAGGGCACTTCCACTTATGGTCCTATAGCTTAGGGAAATTAAAATCAAAAAGACACAGCCACCCCAAAGTTTGGGACAGCTCTGTTTACAAGAACCTCGTTTACGGTACAAGTTCAATATCGCAGAAAGAGAAAAATGGATAAAGAAGTTGTGGTACTTACGTACAATGCAATATCACTCAGCAATGAAATCTATGTCATCAGGCCCGTAGCAGCATAATGAGTGGATTCAGGTATGATGATTCTAACTGAAATAAGTCACACAGAAAAAGAAACATCATAAGATATCACTAATACACGGGATGTAAACTTGGCTACACAGGAACTGGATTACAAAACAGAACAGGGTCTCAAATTTAGAAAACCAACTTATGCTTGCTTAAGGGGAAAGGTGAGTTGGGGTGCTGCATAAAACCAGAGATTGAAATGAGCACAGATAAAGTTCCTTAAGCCAAATATAGAATAGACAAGAACTACTCCTTGCTCAACGAAATGGACTCAACACCCCATATTAAACGCCTAAGAATGTACCTGACTAGTAAGTATCTTAAAACCTATGGATTGCTATGTCTCTGAAAGAAAATCAAGCGTGTGTACAGGGGCACAAACGCAGCAGTGATAGGATTGGAGAGGTTCGGTGAGCAAATGAAGACCCTTTGAAGTCATATTGCATGGTACCCATTCCACGGGTCTCAACTCTCCAGGTTTAAGGGATTCTTCCTTCAGCTAAAACATGCACATGGAACACAGAGTATGATCAACCGTGTGATCGGGAGACGGGTTCCAATATGTCTCAGTTCTCGTCCCCTGGTACTCGGGTGCAACATTCCAGACGCTTTACTAACACTCTCCCGACTTGGAGAGTCAGTGCCTTTAACCTCCTGTTTGGCCCAGTTTGCAATTTCTGCGGAAGATGAACAGGAATAGGGAGAACCAATGAGAGACTAGCTGGAGGTGTCTGGACGGGCAAATTTAACTCTCATTTCCCACCAGGAAGAGGAATTAACCAAAGGCTCAGCGTGCCGTGCCGGAACCAGATTAGGGCCTGAAGCAATCCTGCGGTGTTGCGGCCAGCTCACAAGAAAGCGAGTTGAAGAAAGGAGCTCAGGGGCACTGTAATTCACAAACCTGCAGAGTT
Source organism: Leucopleurus acutus (assembly GCF_964270905.1). Lineage (NCBI taxonomy): Eukaryota > Metazoa > Chordata > Mammalia > Artiodactyla > Delphinidae > Leucopleurus > Leucopleurus acutus. The sequence continues at coordinate 1,006,026 of NW_028139202.1, forward strand.
ATAAATGACAGCTATCGTCCAAAAATATACTGAAGTAAGGCTGCCAAGAGGACTTGAAAGCGGGGCAGAATTGCAGGAAACCGATTTCAGGAGGTAGACTGGAATTGCATTTAAAGCATAGGAAAAGAGGCAGAACGTCCACAATGATGCACTTGGCCAAAAAGGGCGTATGCGTTTTTTCCTGAATATATTCAGGAAAAAACGCATACGCCCTTTTTGGCCAACCAAGCAAGCTTGCAAAGGAAATCTGCACTACAATGAAGTCTCACTTCCCCCCGGTCAAAAGGGCCATCTGAAAAAAGTGTAAAATCCAGAAAGGCAGGACAGGCCATGGAGAACTGGGAGCCTTGTTATGCTGATGGGCGGGATGTAAATTGCCAACAGCCACTCGGGAGAGGTGTATGGTGTTTCCTGAAACATCTAAAAAACAAAGCAACAGAGCCTAGGGCACTTCCACTTATGGTCCTATAGCTTAGGGAAACTAAAATCAAAAAGACACAGCCACCCCAAAGTTTGGGACGGCTCTGTTTACAAGAACCTCGTTTACGGTACAAGTTCAATATCGCAGAAAGTGAAAAATGGATAAAGAAGTTGTGGTACTTACGTACAATGCAATATCACTCAGCAATGAAATCTATGTCATCAGGCCCGTAGCAGCATAATGAGTGGATTCAGGTATGATGATTCTAACTGAAATAAGTCACACAGAAAAAGAAACATCATAAGATATCACTAATACACGGGATGTAAACTTGGCTACACAGGAACTGGATTACAAAACAGAACAGGGTCTCAAATTTAGAAAACCAACTTATGCTTGCTTAAGGGGAAAGGTGAGTTGGGGTGCTGCATCAAACCAGAGATTGAAATGAGCACAGATAAAGTTCCTTAAGCCAAATATGGAATAGACAAGAACTACTCCTTGCTCAACGAAATGGACTCAACACCCCATATTAAACGCCTAAGAATGTACCTGACTAGTAAGTATCTTAAAACCTATGGATTGCTATGTGTCTGAAAGAAAATCAAGCGTGTGTACAGGGGCATAAACGCAGCAGTGATAGGATTGGAGAGGTTCGGTGAGCAAATGAAGACCCTTTGAAGTCATATTGCATGGTACCCATTCCACGGGTCTCAACTCTCCAGGTTTAAGGGATTCTTCCTTCAGCTAAAACATGCACGTGGAACCCAGAGTATGATCAACCGTGTGATCGGGAGACGTGTTCCAATATGTCTCAGTTCTCGTCCCTTGGTACTCGGGTGCAACATTCCAGACGCTTTACTAACACTCTCCCGACTTGGAGAGTCAGTGCCTTTAACCTCCTGTTTGGCCCAGTTTGCAATTTCTGCGGAAGATGAACAGGAATAGGGAGAACCAATGAGAGACTAGCTGGAGGTGTCTGGACGGGCAAATTTAACTCTCATTTCCCACCAGGAAGAGGAATTAACCAAAGGCTCAGCGTGCCGTGCCAGAACCAGATTAGGGCCTGAAGCAATCCTGCGATGTTGCGGCCAGCTCACAAGAAAGCGAGTTGAAGAAAGGAGCTCAGGGGCACTGTAATTCACAAACCTGCAGAGTTATAAATGACAGCTATCGTCCAAAAATATACTGAAGTAAGGCTGCCAAGAGGACTTGAAAGCGGGGCAGAATTGCAGGAAACCGATTTCAGGAGGTAGACTGGAATTGCATTTAAAGCATAGGAAAAGAGGCAGAACGTCCACAATGATGCACTTGGCCAAAAAGGGCGTATGCGTTTTTTCCTGAATATATTCAGGAAAAAACGCATACGCCCTTTTTGGCCAACCAAGCAAGCTTGCAAAGGAAATCTGCACTACAATGAAGTCTCACTTCCCCCCGGTCAAAAGGGCCATCTGAAAAAAGTGTAAAATCCAGAAAGGCAGGACAGGCCATGGAGAACTGGGAGCCTTGTTATGATGATGGGCGGGATGTAAATTGCCAAGAGCCACTCGGGAGAGGTGTATGGTGTTTCCTGAAACATCTAAAAAACAAAGCAACAGAGCCTAGGGCACTTCCACTTATGGTCCTATAGCTTAGGGAAATTAAAATCAAAAAGACACAGCCACCCCAAAGTTTGGGACGGCTCTGTTTACAAGAACCTCGTTTACGGTACAAGTTCAATATCGCAGAAAGTGAAAAATGGATAAAGAAGTTGTGGTACTTACGTACAATGCAATATCACTCAGCAATGAAATCTATGTCATCAGGCCCGTAGCAGCATAATGAGTGGATTCAGGTATGATGATTCTAACTGAAATAAGTCACACAGAAAAAGAAACATCATAAGATATCACTAATACACGGGATGTAAACTTGGCTACACAGGAACTGGATTACAAAACAGAACAGGGTCTCAAATTTAGAAAACCAACTTATGCTTGCTTAAGGGGAAAGGTGAGTTGGGGTGCTGCATAAAACCAGAGATTGAAATGAGCACAGATAAAGTTCCTTAAGCCAAATATGGAATAGACAAGAACTACTCCTTGCTCAACGAAATGGACTCAACACCCCATATTAAACGCCTAAGAATGTACCTGACTAGTAAGTATCTTAAAACCTATGGATTGCTATGTGTCTGAAAGAAAATCAAGCGTGTGTACAGGGGCACAAACGCAGCAGTGATAGGATTGGAGAGGTTCGGTGAGCAAATGAAGACCCTTTGAAGTCATATTGCATGGTACCCATTCCACGGGTCTCAACTCTCCAGGTTTAAGGGATTCTTCCTTCAGCTAAAACATGCACGTGGAACCCAGAGTATGATCAACCGTGTGATCGGGAGACGTGTTCCAATATGTCTCAGTTCTCGTCCCCTGGTACTCGGGTGCAACATTCCAGACGCTTTACTAACACTCTCCCGACTTGGAGAGTCAGTGCCTTTAACCTCCTGTTTGGCCCAGTTTGCAATTTCTGCGGAAGATGAACAGGAATAGGGAGAACCAATGAGAGACTAGCTGGAGGTGTCTGGACGGGCAAATTTAACTCTCATTTCCCACCAGGAAGAGGAATTAACCAAAGGCTCAGCGTGCCGTGCCGGAACCAGATTAGGGCCTGAAGCAATCCTGCGGTGTTGCGGCCAGCTCACAAGAAAGCGAGTTGAGGAAAGGAGCTCAGGGGCACTGTAATTCACAAACCTGCAGAGTTATAAATGACAGCTATCGTCCAAAAATATACTGAAGTAAGGCTGCCAAGAGGACTTGAAAGCGGGGCAGAATTGCAGGAAACCGATTTCAGGAGGTAGACTGGAATTGCATTTAAAGCATAGGAAAAGAGGCAGAACGTCCACAATGATGCACTTGGCCAAAAAGGGCGTATGCGTTTTTTCCTGAATATATTCAGGAAAAAACGCATACGCCCTTTTTGGCCAACCAAGCAAGCTTGCAAAGGAAATCTGCACTACAATGAAGTCTCACTTCCCCCCGGTCAAAAGGGCCATCTGAAAAAAGTGTAAAATCCAGAAAGGCAGGACAGGCCATGGAGAACTGGGAGCCTAGTTATGCTGATGGGCGGGATGTAAATTGCCAACAGCCACTCGGGAGAGGTGTATGGTGTTTCCTGAAACATCTAAAAAACAAAGCAACAGAGCCTAGGGCACTTCCACTTATGGTCCTATAGCTTAGGGAAATTAAAATCAAAAAGACACAGCCACCGCAAACTTTGGGACGGCTCTGTTTACAAGAACCTCGTTTACGGTACAAGTTCAATATCGCAGAAAGTGAAAAATGGATAAAGAAGTTGTGGTACTTACGTACAATGCAATATCACTCAGCAATGAAATCTATGTCATCAGGCCCGTAGCAGCATAATGAGTGGATTCAGGTATGATGATTCTAACTGAAATAAGTCACACAGAAAAAGAAACATCATAAGATATCACTAATACACGGGATGTAAACTTGGCTACACAGGAACTGGATTACAAAACAGAACAGGGTCTCAAATTTAGAAAACCAACTTATGCTTGCTTAAGGGGAAAGGTGAGTTGGGGTGCTGCATAAAACCAGAGATTGAAATGAGCACAGATAAAGTTCCTTAAGCCAAATATAGAATAGACAAGAACTACTCCTTGCTCAACGAAATGGACTCAACACCCCATATTAAACGCCTAAGAATGTACCTGACTAGTAAGTATCTTAAAACCTATGGATTGCTATGTCTCTGAAAGAAAATCAAGCATGTGTACAGGGGCACAAACGCAGCAGTGATAGGATTGGAGAGGTTCGGTGAGCAAATGCAGACCCTTTGAAGTCATATTGCATGGTACCCATTCCATGGGTCTCAACTCTCCCTGTTTAAGGGATTCTTCCTTCAGCTAAAACATGCATGTGGAACCCAGAGTATGATCCACCATGTGGTCGGAAAACGTGTTCAAATGTGTCTCAGTTTTTGTCCCCTGGTACTCGGGTGCAACATTCCAGACGCTTTACTAACACTCTCCCCACTTGGAGAGTCAGTGCCTTTAACCTCCTGTTTGGCCCAGTTTGCAATTTCTGTGGAAAATGAACAGGAATAGGGAGAACCAATGAGAGACTAGGTGGAGGTGTCCAGACGGGCAAATTTAACTCTCATTTCCCACCAGGAAGAGGAATTAACCAAAGGCTCAGCGTGCCATGCCGGAACCACACTAGGACCAGAAGCAATCCTGCGGTGTTGTGGCCAGCTCACAAGAAAGCGAGTTGAAGAAAGGAGCTCAGGGGCACTGTAATTCACAAACCTGCAGAGTTATAAAGGACAGCTATCTTCCAAAAATATATTGAAGTAAGGCTGCCAAGAGGAGTTGAAAGGGGGGCAGAATTGCAGGAAACCGATTTCAGGAGGTAGACTGGAATTGCATGTAAAGCATAGGAAAAGAGGCAGAACGTCCACAATGATGCACTTGGCCAAAAAGGGCGTATGCGTTTTTTCCTGAATATATTCAGGAAACAACGCATACGCCCTTTTTGGCCAACCAAGCAAGCTTGCAAAGGAAATCTGCACTACAATGAAGTCTCACTGCCCCCCGGTCAAAAGGGCCATCTGAAAAAAGTGTAAAATCCAGAAAGGCAGGACAGGCCATGGAGAACTGGGAGCCTAGTTATGCTGATGGGCGGGATGTAAATTGCCAGCAGCCACTCTGGAGAAGTGTATGGTGTTTCCTGAAACATCCAAAAAACAAAGCAACAGAGCCTAGGGCACTTCCACTTATGGTCCTATAGCTTAGGGAAATTAAAATCAAAAAGACACAGCCACCCCAAAGTTTGGGACGGCTCTGTTTACAAGAACCTCGTTTACGGTACAAGTTCAATATCACAGAAAGCGAAAAATGGATAAAGAAATTGTGGTACTTACGTACAATGCAATATCACTCAGCAATGAAATCTATGTCAACAGGCCCGTAGCAGCATAATGAGTGAATTCAGGTACGATGATTCTAAGTGAAATTAGTCACACAGAAAAAGAAACATCATAAGATATCACTAATACACGGAATGTAAACTTGGTTACACAAGACCTGAATTACAAAACAGAACAGGGTGTCAAATGTAGAAAACCAACTTATGCTTGCTTAAGGGGACGGGTGAGTTGGGGTGCTGCATAAAACCAGAGATTGAAATTAGCACAGATACCGTTCCATAAGCCAAATATGTAATAGACAAGAGCTACTCCTTCCTCAACGAAGTGGACTCAACACTCCATATTAAACGCCTAAGAGTATACCTGACTAGTAAGAATCTTAAAACCTATGGATTTATATGTCTCCGAAAGAGAATCAAGCGTGTGTACAGCGGCATAAACGCAGCAGTGATAGGATTGCTGAGGTTCGGTGAGCAAATGCAGACCCTTTGAAGTCATATTGCATGGTACCCATTCCATGGGTCTCAACTCTCCAGGTTTAAGGGATTCTTCCTTCAGCTAAAACATGCATGTGGAACCCAGAGTATGATCCACCGTGTGATCGGAAAACGTGTTCAAATGTGTCTCAATTTTCGTTTCCTGGTACTCGGGTGCAACATTCCAGACGCTTTACTAACACTCTCCCCACTTGGAGAGTCAGTGCCTTTAACCTCCTGTTTGGCCCAGTTTGCAATCTCTGTGGAAAATGAACAGGAATAGGGAGAACCAATGAGAGACTAGGTGGAGGTGTCCGGACGGGCAAATTTAACTCTCATTTCCCACCAGGAAGAGGAATTAACCAAAGGCTCAGCGTGCCATGCCGGAACCACACTAGGACCAGAAGCAATCCTGCGGTGTTGCGGCCAGCTCACAAGAAAGCGAGTTGAAGAAAGGAGCTCAGGGGCACTGTAATTCACAAACCTGCAGAGTTATAAAGGACAGCTATCTTCCAAAAATATATTGAAGTAAGGCTGCCAAGAGGAGTTGAAAGGGGGGCAGAATTGCAGGAAACCGATTTCAGGAGGTAGACTGGAATTGCATGTAAAGCATAGGAAAAGAGGCAGAACGTCCACAATGATGCACTTGGCCAAAAAGGGCGTATGCGTTTTTTCCTGAATATATTCAGGAAAAAACGCATACGCCCTTTTTGGCCAACCAAGCAAGCTTGCAAAGGAAATCTGCACTACAATGAAGTCTCACTGCCCCCCGGTCAAAAGGGCCATCTGAAAAAAGTGTAAAATCCAGAAAGGCAGGACAGGCCATGGAGAACTGGGAGCCTAGTTATGCTGATGGGCGGGATGTAAATTGCCAGCAGCCACTCTGGAGAAGTGTATGGTGTTTCCTGAAACATCCAAAAAACAAAGCAACAGAGCCTAGGGCACTTCCACTTATGGTCCTATAGCTTAGGGAAATTAAAATCAAAAAGACACAGCCACCCCAAAGTTTGGGACGGCTCTGTTTACAAGAACCTCGTTTACGGTACAAGTTCAATATCACAGAAAGCGAAAAATGGATAAAGAAATTGTGGTACTAACGTACAATGCAATATCACTCAGCAATGAAATCTATGTCAACAGGCCCGTAGCAGCATAATGAGTGGATTCAGGTACGATGATTCTAAGTGAAATTAGTCACACAGAAAAAGAAACATCATAAGATATCACTAATACACGGAATGTAAACTTGGCTACACAAGAACTGAATTACAAAACAGAACAGGGTGTCAAATGTAGAAAACCAACTTATGCTTGCTTAAGGGGACGGGTGAGTTGGGGTGCTGCATAAAACCAGAGATTGAAATGAGCACAGATACCGTTCCATAAGCCAAATATGTAATAGACAAGAGCTACTCCTTGCTCAACGAAGTGGACTCAACACTCCATATTAAACGCCTAAGAATCTACCTGACTAGTAAGAATCTTAAAACCTATGGATTTATATGTCTCCGAAAGAGAATCAAGCGTGTGTACAGCGGCATAAACGCAGCAGTGATAGGATTGCTAAGGTTCGGTGAGCAAATGCAGACCCTTTGAAGTCATATTGCATGGTACCCATTCCATGGGTCTCAACTCTCCAGGTTTAATGGATTCTTCCTTCAGCTAAAACATGCATGTGGAACCCAGAGTATGATCCACCGTGTGATCGGGAAACGTGTTCAAATGTGTCTCAGTTTTGGTCCCCTGGTACTCGGGTGCAACATTCCAGACGCTTTACTAACACTCTCCCCACTTGGAGAGTCAGTGCCTTTAACCTCCTGTTTGGCCCAGTTTGCAATTTCTGTGGAAAATGAACAGGAATAGGGAGAACCAATGAGAGACTAGGTGGAGGTGTCCGGACGGGCAAATTTAACTCTCATTTCCCACCAGGAAGAGGAATTAACCAAAGGCTCAGCATGCCGTGCCGGAACCAAACTAGGGCCTGAAGCAATCCTGCGGTGTTGCGGCCAGCTCACAAGAAAGCGAGTTGAAGAAAGGAGCTCAGGGGCACTGTAATTCACAAACCTGCAGAGTTATAAATGACAGCTGTCTTCCAAAAATATATTGAAGTAAGGCTGCCAAGAGGAGTTGAAAGCAGGGCAGAATTGCAGGAAACCGATTTCAGGAGGTAGACTGGAATTGCATGTAAAGCATAGGAAAAGAGGCAGAACGTCCACAATGATGCACTTGGCCAAAAAGGGCGTATGCGTTTTTTCCTGAATATATTCAGGAAAAAACGCATACGCCCTTTTTGGCCAACGAAGCAAGCTTGCAAAGGAAATCTGCACTACAATGAAGTCTCACTGCCCCCCGGTCAAAAGGGCCATCTGAAAAAAGTGTAAAATCCAGAAAGGCAGGACAGGCCATTGAGAACTGGGAGCCTTGTTATGCTGATGGGCAGGATGTAAATTGCCAGCAGCCACTCTGGAGAAGTGTATGGTGTTTCCTGAAACATCCAAAAAACAAAGCAACAGAGCCTAGGGCACTTCCACTTATGGTCCTATAGCTTAGGGAAATTAAAATCAAAAAGACACAGCCACCCCAAAGTTTGGGACGGCTCTGTTTACAAGAACCTCGTTTACGGTACAAGTTCAATATCACAGAAAGCGAAAAATGGATAAAGAAATTGTGGTACTTACGTACAATGCAATATCACTCAGCAATGAAATCTATGTCATCAGGCCCGTAGCAGCATAATGAGTGGATTCAGGTACGATGATTCTAAGTGAAATTAGTCACACAGAAAATGAAACATCATAAGATATCACTAATACATGGAATGTAAACTTGGCTACACAAGAACTGAATTACAAAACAGAACAGGGTGTCAAATGTAGAAAACCAACTTATGCTTGCTTAAGGGGACGGGTGAGTTGGGGTGCTGCATAAAACCAGAGATTGAAATGAGCACAGATACCGTTCCATAAGCCAAATATGTAATAGACAAGAGCTACTCCTTGCTCAACGAAGTGGACTCAACACCCCATATTAAACGCCTAAGAATATACCTGACTAGTAAGAATCTACCTGACTAGTAAGAATCTTAAAACCTATGGATTTATATGTCTCCGAAAGAGAATTAAGCGTGTGTACAGCGGCATAAACGCAGCAGTGATAGGATTGGTGAGGTTCGGTGAGCAAATGCAGACCCTTTGAAGTCATATTGCATGGTACCCATTCCATGGGTCTCAACTCTCCATGTTTAAGGGATTCTTCCTTCAGCTAAAACATGCATGTGGAACCCAGAGTATGATCCACCGTGTGATCGGAAAACGTGTTCAAATGTGTCTCAATTTTCGTTTCCTGGTACTCGGGTGCAACATTCCAGACGCTTTACTAACACTCTCCCCACTTGGAGAGTCAGTGCCTTTAACCTCCTGTTTGGCCCAGTTTGCAATTTCTGTGGATGATGAACAGGAATAGGGAGAACCAATGAGAGACTAGGTGGAGGTGTCCAGACGGGCAAATTTAACTCTCATTTCCCACCAGGAAGAGGAATTAACCAAAGGCTCAGCGTGCCATGCCGGAACCACACTAGGACCGGAAGCAATCCTGCGGTGTTGTGGCCAGCTCACAAGAAAGCGAGTTGAAGAAAGGAGCTCAGGGGCACTGTAATTCACAAACCTGCAGAGTTATAAAGGACAGCTATCTTCCAAAAATATATTGAAGTAAGGCTGCCAAGAGGAGTTGAAAGGGGGGCAGAATTGCAGGAAACCGATTTCAGGAGGTAGACTGGAATTGCATGTAAAGCATAGGAAAAGAGGCAGAACGTCCACAATGATGCACTTGGCCAAAAAGGGCGTATGCGTTTTTTCCTGAATATATTCAGGAAACAACGCATACGCCCTTTTTGGCCAACCAAGCAAGCTTGCAAAGGAAATCTGCACTACAATGAAGTCTCACTGCCCCCCGGTCAAAAGGGCCATCTGAAAAAAGTGTAAAATCCAGAAAGGCAGGACAGGCCATGGAGAACTGGGAGCCTAGTTATGCTGATGGGCGGGATGTAAATTGCCAGCAGCCACTCTGGAGAAGTGTATGGTGTTTCCTGAAACATCCAAAAAACAAAGCAACAGAGCCTAGGGCACTTCCACTTATGGTCCTATAGCTTAGGGAAATTAAAATCAAAAAGACACAGCCACCCCAAAGTTTGGGACGGCTCTGTTTACAAGAACCTCGTTTACGGTACAAGTTCAATATCACAGAAAGCGAAAAATGGATAAAGAAATTGTGGTACTTACGTACAATGCAATATCACTCAGCAATGAAATCTATGTCAACAGGCCCGTAGCAGCATAATGAGTGAATTCAGGTACGATGATTCTAAGTGAAATTAGTCACACAGAAAAAGAAACATCATAAGATATCACTAATACACGGAATGTAAACTTGGTTACACAAGACCTGAATTACAAAACAGAACAGGGTGTCAAATGTAGAAAACCAACTTATGCTTGCTTAAGGGGACGGGTGAGTTGGGGTGCTGCATAAAACCAGAGATTGAAATTAGCACAGATACCGTTCCATAAGCCAAATATGTAATAGACAAGAGCTACTCCTTGCTCAACGAAGTGGACTCAACACTCCATATTAAACGCCTAAGAGTATACCTGACTAGTAAGAATCTTAAAACCTATGGATTTATATGTCTCCGAAAGAGAATCAAGCGTGTGTACAGCGGCATAAACGCAGCAGTGATAGGATTGCTGAGGTTCGGTGAGCAAATGCAGACCCTTTGAAGTCATATTGCATGGTACCCATTCCATGGGTCTCAACTCTCCAGGTTTAAGGGATTCTTCCTTCAGCTAAAACATGCATGTGGAACCCAGAGTATGATCCACCGTGTGATCGGAAAACGTGTTCAAATGTGTCTCAATTTTCGTTTCCTGGTACTCGGGTGCAACATTCCAGACGCTTTACTAACACTCTCCCCACTTGGAGAGTCAGTGCCTTTAACCTCCTGTTTGGCCCAGTTTGCAATTTCTGTGGAAAATGAACAGGAATAGGGAGAACCAATGAGAGACTAGGTGGAGGTGTCCGGACGGGCAAATTTAACTCTCATTTCCCACCAGGAAGAGGAATTAACCAAAGGCTCAGCGTGCCATGCCGGAACCACACTAGGACCAGAAGCAATCCTGCGGTGTTGCGGCCAGCTCACAAGAAAGCGAGTTGAAGAAAGGAGCTCAGGGGCACTGTAATTCACAAACCTGCAGAGTTATAAAGGACAGCTATCTTCCAAAAATATATTGAAGTAAGGCTGCCAAGAGGAGTTGAAAGGGGGGCAGAATTGCAGGAAACCGATTTCAGGAGGTAGACTGGAATTGCATGTAAAGCATAGGAAAAGAGGCAGAACGTCCACAATGATGCACTTGGCCAAAAAGGGCGTATGCGTTTTTTCCTGAATATATTCAGGAAAAAACGCATACGCCCTTTTTGGCCAACCAAGCAAGCTTGCAAAGGAAATCTGCACTACAATGAAGTCTCACTGCCCCCCGGTCAAAAGGGCCATCTGAAAAAAGTGTAAAATCCAGAAAGGCAGGACAGGCCATGGAGAACTGGGAGCCTAGTTATGCTGATGGGCGGGATGTAAATTGCCAGCAGCCACTCTGGAGAAGTGTATGGTGTTTCCTGAAACATCCAAAAAACAAAGCAACAGAGCCTAGGGCACTTCCACTTATGGTCCTATAGCTTAGGGAAATTAAAATCAAAAAGACACAGCCACCCCAAAGTTTGGGACGGCTCTGTTTACAAGAACCTCGTTTACGGTACAAGTTCAATATCACAGAAAGCGAAAAATGGATAAAGAAATTGTGGTACTTACGTACAATGCAATATCACTCAGCAATGAAATCTATGTCAACAGGCCCGTAGCAGCATAATGAGTGGATTCAGGTACGATGATTCTAAGTGAAATTAGTCACACAGAAAAAGAAACATCATAAGATATCACTAATACACGGAATGTAAACTTGGCTACACAAGAACTGAATTACAAAACAGAACAGGGTGTCAAATGTAGAAAACCAACTTATGCTTGCTTAAGGGGACGGGTGAGTTGGGGTGCTGCATAAAACCAGAGATTGAAATGAGCACAGATACCGTTCCATAAGCCAAATATGTAATAGACAAGAGCTACTCCTTGCTCAACGAAGTGGACTCAACACTCCATATTAAACGCCTAAGAATCTACCTGACTAGTAAGAATCTTAAAACCTATGGATTTATATGTCTCCGAAAGAGAATCAAGCGTGTGTACAGCGGCATAAACGCAGCAGTGATAGGATTGCTAAGGTTCGGTGAGCAAATGCAGACCCTTTGAAGTCATATTGCATGGTACCCATTCCATGGGTCTCAACTCTCCAGGTTTAATGGATTCTTCCTTCAGCTAAAACATGCATGTGGAACCCAGAGTATGATCCACCGTGTGATCGGGAAACGTGTTCAAATGTGTCTCAGTTTTGGTCCCCTGGTACTCGGGTGCAACATTCCAGACGCTTTACTAACACTCTCCCCACTTGGAGAGTCAGTGCCTTTAACCTCCTGTTTGGCCCAGTTTGCAATTTCTGTGGATGATGAACAGGAATAGGGAGAACCAATGAGAGACTAGGTGGAGGTGTCCAGACGGGCAAATTTAACTCTCATTTCCCACCAGGAAGAGGAATTAACCAAAGGCTCAGCGTGCCATGCCGGAACCACACTAGGACCGGAAGCAATCCTGCGGTGTTGTGGCCAGCTCACAAGAAAGCGAGTTGAAGAAAGGAGCTCAGGGGCACTGTAATTCACAAACCTGCAGAGTTATAAAGGACAGCTATCTTCCAAAAATATATTGAAGTAAGGCTGCCAAGAGGAGTTGAAAGGGGGGCAGAATTGCAGGAAACCGATTTCAGGAGGTAGACTGGAATTGCATGTAAAGCATAGGAAAAGAGGCAGAACGTCCACAATGATGCACTTGGCCAAAAAGGGCGTATGCGTTTTTTCCTGAATATATTCAGGAAACAACGCATACGCCCTTTTTGGCCAACCAAGCAAGCTTGCAAAGGAAATCTGCACTACAATGAAGTCTCACTGCCCCCCGGTCAAAAGGGCCATCTGAAAAAAGTGTAAAATCCAGAAAGGCAGGACAGGCCATGGAGAACTGGGAGCCTAGTTATGCTGATGGGCGGGATGTAAATTGCCAGCAGCCACTCTGGAGAAGTGTATGGTGTTTCCTGAAACATCCAAAAAACAAAGCAACAGAGCCTAGGGCACTTCCACTTATGGTCCTATAGCTTAGGGAAATTAAAATCAAAAAGACACAGCCACCCCAAAGTTTGGGACGGCTCTGTTTACAAGAACCTCGTTTACGGTACAAGTTCAATATCACAGAAAGCGAAAAATGGATAAAGAAATTGTGGTACTTACGTACAATGCAATATCACTCAGCAATGAAATCTATGTCAACAGGCCCGTAGCAGCATAATGAGTGAATTCAGGTACGATGATTCTAAGTGAAATTAGTCACACAGAAAAAGAAACATCATAAGATATCACTAATACACGGAATGTAAACTTGGTTACACAAGACCTGAATTACAAAACAGAACAGGGTGTCAAATGTAGAAAACCAACTTATGCTTGCTTAAGGGGACGGGTGAGTTGGGGTGCTGCATAAAACCAGAGATTGAAATTAGCACAGATACCGTTCCATAAGCCAAATATGTAATAGACAAGAGCTACTCCTTGCTCAACGAAGTGGACTCAACACTCCATATTAAACGCCTAAGAGTATACCTGACTAGTAAGAATCTTAAAACCTATGGATTTATATGTCTCCGAAAGAGAATCAAGCGTGTGTACAGCGGCATAAACGCAGCAGTGATAGGATTGCTGAGGTTCGGTGAGCAAATGCAGACCCTTTGAAGTCATATTGCATGGTACCCATTCCATGGGTCTCAACTCTCCAGGTTTAAGGGATTCTTCCTTCAGCTAAAACATGCATGTGGAACCCAGAGTATGATCCACCGTGTGATCGGAAAACGTGTTCAAATGTGTCTCAATTTTCGTTTCCTGGTACTCGGGTGCAACATTCCAGACGCTTTACTAACACTCTCCCCACTTGGAGAGTCAGTGCCTTTAACCTCCTGTTTGGCCCAGTTTGCAATTTCTGTGGAAAATGAACAGGAATAGGGAGAACCAATGAGAGACTAGGTGGAGGTGTCCGGACGGGCAAATTTAACTCTCATTTCCCACCAGGAAGAGGAATTAACCAAAGGCTCAGCGTGCCATGCCGGAACCACACTAGGACCAGAAGCAATCCTGCGGTGTTGCGGCCAGCTCACAAGAAAGCGAGTTGAAGAAAGGAGCTCAGGGGCACTGTAATTCACAAACCTGCAGAGTTATAAAGGACAGCTATCTTCCAAAAATATATTGAAGTAAGGCTGCCAAGAGGAGTTGAAAGGGGGGCAGAATTGCAGGAAACCGATTTCAGGAGGTAGACTGGAATTGCATGTAAAGCATAGGAAAAGAGGCAGAACGTCCACAATGATGCACTTGGCCAAAAAGGGCGTATGCGTTTTTTCCTGAATATATTCAGGAAAAAACGCATACGCCCTTTTTGGCCAACCAAGCAAGCTTGCAAAGGAAATCTGCACTACAATGAAGTCTCACTGCCCCCCGGTCAAAAGGGCCATCTGAAAAAAGTGTAAAATCCAGAAAGGCAGGACAGGCCATGGAGAACTGGGAGCCTAGTTATGCTGATGGGCGGGATGTAAATTGCCAGCAGCCACTCTGGAGAAGTGTATGGTGTTTCCTGAAACATCCAAAAAACAAAGCAACAGAGCCTAGGGCACTTCCACTTATGGTCCTATAGCTTAGGGAAATTAAAATCAAAAAGACACAGCCACCCCAAAGTTTGGGACGGCTCTGTTTACAAGAACCTCGTTTACGGTACAAGTTCAATATCACAGAAAGCGAAAAATGGATAAAGAAATTGTGGTACTTACGTACAATGCAATATCACTCAGCAATGAAATCTATGTCAACAGGCCCGTAGCAGCATAATGAGTGGATTCAGGTACGATGATTCTAAGTGAAATTAGTCACACAGAAAAAGAAACATCATAAGATATCACTAATACACGGAATGTAAACTTGGCTACACAAGAACTGAATTACAAAACAGAACAGGGTGTCAAATGTAGAAAACCAACTTATGCTTGCTTAAGGGGACGGGTGAGTTGGGGTGCTGCATAAAACCAGAGATTGAAATGAGCACAGATACCGTTCCATAAGCCAAATATGTAATAGACAAGAGCTACTCCTTGCTCAACGAAGTGGACTCAACACTCCATATTAAACGCCTAAGAATCTACCTGACTAGTAAGAATCTTAAAACCTATGGATTTATATGTCTCCGAAAGAGAATCAAGCGTGTGTACAGCGGCATAAACGCAGCAGTGATAGGATTGCTAAGGTTCGGTGAGCAAATGCAGACCCTTTGAAGTCATATTGCATGGTACCCATTCCATGGGTCTCAACTCTCCAGGTTTAATGGATTCTTCCTTCAGCTAAAACATGCATGTGGAACCCAGAGTATGATCCACCGTGTGATCGGGAAACGTGTTCAAATGTGTCTCAGTTTTGGTCCCCTGGTACTCGGGTGCAACATTCCAGACGCTTTACTAACACTCTCCCCACTTGGAGAGTCAGTGCCTTTAACCTCCTGTTTGGCCCAGTTTGCAATTTCTGTGGAAAATGAACAGGAATAGGGAGAACCAATGAGAGACTAGGTGGAGGTGTCCGGACGGGCAAATTTAACTCTCATTTCCCACCAGGAAGAGGAATTAACCAAAGGCTCAGCATGCCGTGCCGGAACCAAACTAGGGCCTGAAGCAATCCTGCGGTGTTGCGGCCAGCTCACAAGAAAGCGAGTTGAAGAAAGGAGCTCAGGGGCACTGTAATTCACAAACCTGCAGAGTTATAAATGACAGCTGTCTTCCAAAAATATATTGAAGTAAGGCTGCCAAGAGGAGTTGAAAGCAGGGCAGAATTGCAGGAAACCGATTTCAGGAGGTAGACTGGAATTGCATGTAAAGCATAGGAAAAGAGGCAGAACGTCCACAATGATGCACTTGGCCAAAAAGGGCGTATGCGTTTTTTCCTGAATATATTCAGGAAACAACGCATACGCCCTTTTTGGCCAACCAAGCAAGCTTGCAAAGGAAATCTGCACTACAATGAAGTCTCACTGCCCCCCGGTCAAAAGGGCCATCTGAAAAAAGTGTAAAATCCAGAAAGGCAGGACAGGCCATTGAGAACTGGGAGCCTTGTTATGCTGATGGGCGGGATGTAAATTGCCAGCAGCCACTCTGGAGAAGTGTATGGTGTTTCCTGAAACATCCAAAAAACAAAGCAACAGAGCCTAGGGCACTTCCACTTATGGTCCTATAGCTTAGGGAAATTAAAATCAAAAAGACACAGCCACCCCAAAGTTTGGGACGGCTCTGTTTACAAGAACCTCGTTTACGGTACAAGTTCAATATCACAGAAAGCGAAAAATGGATAAAGAAATTGTGGTACTTACGTACAATGCAATATCACTCAGCAATGAAATCTATGTCATCAGGCCCGTAGCAGCATAATGAGTGGATTCAGGTACGATGATTCTAAGTGAAATTAGTCACACAGAAAATGAAACATCATAAGATATCACTAATACATGGAATGTAAACTTGGCTACACAAGAACTGAATTACAAAACAGAACAGGGTGTCAAATGTAGAAAACCAACTTATGCTTGCTTAAGGGGACGGGTGAGTTGGGGTGCTGCATAAAACCAGAGATTGAAATGAGCACAGATACCGTTCCATAAGCCAAATATGTAATAGACAAGAGCTACTCCTTGCTCAACGAAGTGGACTCAACACCCCATATTAAACGCCTAAGAATATATCTGACTAGTAAGAATCTACCTGACTAGTAAGAATCTTAAAACCTATGGATTTATATGTCTCCGAAAGAGAATTAAGCGTGTGTACAGCGGCATAAACGCAGCAGTGATAGGATTGGTGAGGTTCGGTGAGCAAATGCAGACCCTTTGAAGTCATATTGCATGGTACCCATTCCATGGGTCTCAACTCTCCATGTTTAAGGGATTCTTCCTTCAGCTAAAACATGCATGTGGAACCCAGAGTATGATCCACCGTGTGATCGGAAAACGTGTTCAAATGTGTCTCAATTTTCGTTTCCTGGTACTCGGGTGCAACATTCCAGACGCTTTACTAACACTCTCCCCACTTGGAGAGTCAGTGCCTTTAACCTCCTGTTTGGCCCAGTTTGCAATTTCTGTGGATGATGAACAGGAATAGGGAGAACCAATGAGAGACTAGGTGGAGGTGTCCAGACGGGCAAATTTAACTCTCATTTCCCACCAGGAAGAGGAATTAACCAAAGTCTCAGCGTGCCATGCCGGAACCACACTAGGACCAGAAGCAATCCTGCGGTGTTGTGGCCAGCTCACAAGAAAGCGAGTTGAAGAAAGGAGCTCAGGGGCACTGTAATTCACAAACCTGCAGAGTTATAAAGGACAGCTATCTTCCAAAAATATATTGAAGTAAGGCTGCCAAGAGGAGTTGAAAGGGGGGCAGAATTGCAGGAAACCGATTTCAGGAGGTAGACTGGAATTGCATGTAAAGCATAGGAAAAGAGGCAGAACGTCCACAATGATGCACTTGGCCAAAAAGGGCGTATGCGTTTTTTCCTGAATATATTCAGGAAACAACGCATACGCCCTTTTTGGCCAACCAAGCAAGCTTGCAAAGGAAATCTGCACTACAATGAAGTCTCACTGCCCCCCGGTCAAAAGGGCCATCTGAAAAAAGTGTAAAATCCAGAAAGGCAGGACAGGCCATGGAGAACTGGGAGCCTAGTTATGCTGATGGGCGGGATGTAAATTGCCAGCAGCCACTCTGGAGAAGTGTATGGTGTTTCCTGAAACATCCAAAAAACAAAGCAACAGAGCCTAGGGCACTTCCACTTATGGTCCTATAGCTTAGGGAAATTAAAATCAAAAAGACACAGCCACCCCAAAGTTTGGGACGGCTCTGTTTACAAGAACCTCGTTTACGGTACAAGTTCAATATCACAGAAAGCGAAAAATGGATAAAGAAATTGTGGTACTTACGTACAATGCAATATCACTCAGCAATGAAATCTATGTCAACAGGCCCGTAGCAGCATAATGAGTGAATTCAGGTACGATGATTCTAAGTGAAATTAGTCACACAGAAAAAGAAACATCATAAGATATCACTAATACACGGAATGTAAACTTGGTTACACAAGACCTGAATTACAAAACAGAACAGGGTGTCAAATGTAGAAAACCAACTTATGCTTGCTTAAGGGGACGGGTGAGTTGGGGTGCTGCATAAAACCAGAGATTGAAATTAGCACAGATACCGTTCCATAAGCCAAATATGTAATAGACAAGAGCTACTCCTTGCTCAACGAAGTGGACTCAACACTCCATATTAAACGCCTAAGAGTATACCTGACTAGTAAGAATCTTAAAACCTATGGATTTATATGTCTCCGAAAGAGAATCAAGCGTGTGTACAGTGGCATAAACGCAGCAGTGATAGGATTGCTGAGGTTCGGTGAGCAAATGCAGACCCTTTGAAGTCATATTGCATGGTACCCATTCCATGGGTCTCAACTCTCCAGGTTTAAGGGATTCTTCCTTCAGCTAAAACATGCATGTGGAACCCAGAGTATGATCCACCGTGTGATCGGAAAACGTGTTCAAATGTGTCTCAATTTTCGTTTCCTGGTACTCGGGTGCAACATTCCAGACGCTTTACTAACACTCTCCCCACTTGGAGAGTCAGTGCCTTTAACCTCCTGTTTGGCCCAGTTTGCAATTTCTGTGGAAAATGAACAGGAATAGGGAGAACCAATGAGAGACTAGGTGGAGGTGTCCGGACGGGCAAATTTAACTCTCATTTCCCACCAGGAAGAGGAATTAACCAAAGGCTCAGCGTGCCATGCCGGAACCACACTAGGACCAGAAGCAATCCTGCGGTGTTGCGGCCAGCTCACAAGAAAGCGAGTTGAAGAAAGGAGCTCAGGGGCACTGTAATTCACAAACCTGCAGAGTTATAAAGGACAGCTATCTTCCAAAAATATATTGAAGTAAGGCTGCCAAGAGGAGTTGAAAGGGGGGCAGAATTGCAGGAAACCGATTTCAGGAGGTAGACTGGAATTGCATGTAAAGCATAGGAAAAGAGGCAGAACGTCCACAATGATGCACTTGGCCAAAAAGGGCGTATGCGTTTTTTCCTGAATATATTCAGGAAACAACGCATACGCCCTTTTTGGCCAACCAAGCAAGCTTGCAAAGGAAATCTGCACTACAATGAAGTCTCACTGCCCCCCGGTCAAAAGGGCCATCTGAAAAAAGTGTAAAATCCAGAAAGGCAGGACAGGCCATGGAGAACTGGGAGCCTAGTTATGCTGATGGGCGGGATGTAAATTGCCAGCAGCCACTCTGGAGAAGTGTATGGTGTTTCCTGAAACATCCAAAAAACAAAGCAACAGAGCCTAGGGCACTTCCACTTATGGTCCTATAGCTTAGGGAAATTAAAATCAAAAAGACACAGCCACCCCAAAGTTTGGGACGGCTCTGTTTACAAGAACCTCGTTTACGGTACAAGTTCAATATCACAGAAAGCGAAAAATGGATAAAGAAATTGTGGTACTTACGTACAATGCAATATCACTCAGCAATGAAATCTATGTCAACAGGCCCGTAGCAGCATAATGAGTGAATTCAGGTACGATGATTCTAAGTGAAATTAGTCACACAGAAAAAGAAACATCATAAGATATCACTAATACACGGAATGTAAACTTGGTTACACAAGACCTGAATTACAAAACAGAACAGGGTGTCAAATGTAGAAAACCAACTTATGCTTGCTTAAGGGGACGGGTGAGTTGGGGTGCTGCATAAAACCAGAGATTGAAATTAGCACAGATACCGTTCCATAAGCCAAATATGTAATAGACAAGAGCTACTCCTTGCTCAACGAAGTGGACTCAACACTCCATATTAAACGCCTAAGAGTATACCTGACTAGTAAGAATCTTAAAACCTATGGATTTATATGTCTCCGAAAGAGAATCAAGCGTGTGTACAGTGGCATAAACGCAGCAGTGATAGGATTGCTGAGGTTCGGTGAGCAAATGCAGACCCTTTGAAGTCATATTGCATGGTACCCATTCCATGGGTCTCAACTCTCCAGGTTTAAGGGATTCTTCCTTCAGCTAAAACATGCATGTGGAACCCAGAGTATGATCCACCGTGTGATCGGAAAACGTGTTCAAATGTGTCTCAATTTTCGTTTCCTGGTACTCGGGTGCAACATTCCAGACGCTTTACTAACACTCTCCCCACTTGGAGAGTCAGTGCCTTTAACCTCCTGTTTGGCCCAGTTTGCAATTTCTGTGGAAAATGAACAGGAATAGGGAGAACCAATGAGAGACTAGGTGGAGGTGTCCGGACGGGCAAATTTAACTCTCATTTCCCACCAGGAAGAGGAATTAACCAAAGGCTCAGCGTGCCATGCCGGAACCACACTAGGACCAGAAGCAATCCTGCGGTGTTGCGGCCAGCTCACAAGAAAGCGAGTTGAAGAAAGGAGCTCAGGGGCACTGTAATTCACAAACCTGCAGAGTTATAAAGGACAGCTATCTTCCAAAAATATATTGAAGTAAGGCTGCCAAGAGGAGTTGAAAGGGGGGCAGAATTGCAGGAAACCGATTTCAGGAGGTAGACTGGAATTGCATGTAAAGCATAGGAAAAGAGGCAGAACGTCCACAATGATGCACTTGGCCAAAAAGGGCGTATGCGTTTTTTCCTGAATATATTCAGGAAAAAACGCATACGCCCTTTTTGGCCAACCAAGCAAGCTTGCAAAGGAAATCTGCACTACAATGAAGTCTCACTGCCCCCCGGTCAAAAGGGCCATCTGAAAAAAGTGTAAAATCCAGAAAGGCAGGACAGGCCATGGAGAACTGGGAGCCTAGTTATGCTGATGGGCGGGATGTAAATTGCCAGCAGCCACTCTGGAGAAGTGTATGGTGTTTCCTGAAACATCCAAAAAACAAAGCAACAGAGCCTAGGGCACTTCCACTTATGGTCCTATAGCTTAGGGAAATTAAAATCAAAAAGACACAGCCACCCCAAAGTTTGGGACGGCTCTGTTTACAAGAACCTCGTTTACGGTACAAGTTCAATATCACAGAAAGCGAAAAATGGATAAAGAAATTGTGGTACTTACGTACAATGCAATATCACTCAGCAATGAAATCTATGTCAACAGGCCCGTAGCAGCATAATGAGTGGATTCAGGTACGATGATTCTAAGTGAAATTAGTCACACAGAAAAAGAAACATCATAAGATATCACTAATACACGGAATGTAAACTTGGCTACACAAGAACTGAATTACAAAACAGAACAGGGTGTCAAATGTAGAAAACCAACTTATGCTTGCTTAAGGGGACGGGTGAGTTGGGGTGCTGCATAAAACCAGAGATTGAAATGAGCACAGATACCGTTCCATAAGCCAAATATGTAATAGACAAGAGCTACTCCTTGCTCAACGAAGTGGACTCAACACTCCATATTAAACGCCTAAGAATCTACCTGACTAGTAAGAATCTTAAAACCTATGGATTTATATGTCTCCGAAAGAGAATCAAGCGTGTGTACAGCGGCATAAACGCAGCAGTGATAGGATTGCTAAGGTTCGGTGAGCAAATGCAGACCCTTTGAAGTCATATTGCATGGTACCCATTCCATGGGTCTCAACTCTCCAGGTTTAATGGATTCTTCCTTCAGCTAAAACATGCATGTGGAACCCAGAGTATGATCCACCGTGTGATCGGGAAACGTGTTCAAATGTGTCTCAGTTTTGGTCCCCTGGTACTCGGGTGCAACATTCCAGACGCTTTACTAACACTCTCCCCACTTGGAGAGTCAGTGCCTTTAACCTCCTGTTTGGCCCAGTTTGCAATTTCTGTGGAAAATGAACAGGAATAGGGAGAACCAATGAGAGACTAGGTGGAGGTGTCCGGACGGGCAAATTTAACTCTCATTTCCCACCAGGAAGAGGAATTAACCAAAGGCTCAGCATGCCGTGCCGGAACCAAACTAGGGCCTGAAGCAATCCTGCGGTGTTGCGGCCAGCTCACAAGAAAGCGAGTTGAAGAAAGGAGCTCAGGGGCACTGTAATTCACAAACCTGCAGAGTTATAAATGACAGCTGTCTTCCAAAAATATATTGAAGTAAGGCTGCCAAGAGGAGTTGAAAGCGGGGCAGAATTGCAGGAAACCGATTTCAGGAGGTAGACTGGAATTGCATGTAAAGCATAGGAAAAGAGGCAGAACGTCCACAATGATGCACTTGGCCAAAAAGGGCGTATGCGTTTTTTCCTGAATATATTCAGGAAAAAACGCATACGCCCTTTTTGGCCAACCAAGCAAGCTTGCAAAGGAAATCTGCACTACAATGAAGTCTCACTGCCCCCCGGTCAAAAGGGCCATCTGAAAAAAGTGTAAAATCCAGAAAGGCAGGACAGGCCATTGAGAACTGGGAGCCTTGTTATGCTGATGGGCGGGATGTAAATTGCCAGCAGCCACTCTGGAGAAGTGTATGGTGTTTCCTGAAACATCCAAAAAACAAAGCAACAGAGCCTAGGGCACTTCCACTTATGGTCCTATAGCTTAGGGAAATTAAAATCAAAAAGACACAGCCACCCCAAAGTTTGGGACGGCTCTGTTTACAAGAACCTCGTTTACGGTACAAGTTCAATATCACAGAAAGCGAAAAATGGATAAAGAAATTGTGGTACTTACGTACAATGCAATATCACTCAGCAATGAAATCTATGTCATCAGGCCAGGAGCAGCATAATGAGTGGATTCAGGTACGATGATTCTAAGTGAAATTAGTCACACAGAAAATGAAACATCATAAGATATCACTAATACATGGAATGTAAACTTGGCTACACAAGAACTGAATTACAAAACAGAACAGGGTGTCAAATGTAGAAAACCAACTTATGCTTGCTTAAGGGGACGGGTGAGTTGGGGTGCTGCATAAAACCAGAGATTGAAATGAGCACAGATACCATTCCATAAGCCAAATATGTAATAGACAAGAGCTACTCCTTGCTCAACGAAGTGGACTCAACACCCCATATTAAACGCCTAAGAATATACCTGACTAGTAAGAATCTACCTGACTAGTAAGAATCTTAAAACCTATGGATTTATATGTCTCCGAAAGAGAATTAAGCGTGTGTACAGCGGCATAAACGCAGCAGTGATAGGATTGGTGAGGTTCGGTGAGCAAATGCAGACCCTTTGAAGTCATATTGCATGGTACCCATTCCATGGGTCTCAACTCTCCATGTTTAAGGGATTCTTCCTTCAGCTAAAACATGCATGTGGAACCCAGAGTATGATCCACCGTGTGATCGGAAAACGTGTTCAAATGTGTCTCAATTTTCGTTTCCTGGTACTCGGGTGCAACATTCCAGACGCTTTACTAACACTCTCCCCACTTGGAGAGTCAGTGCCTTTAACCTCCTGTTTGGCCCAGTTTGCAATTTCTGTGGAAGATGAACAGGAATAGGGAGAACCAATGAGAGACTAGGTGGAGGTGTCCAGACGGGCAAATTTAACTCTCATTTCCCACCAGGAAGAGGAATTAACCAAAGGCTCAGCGTGCCATGCCGGAACCACACTAGGACCAGAAGCAATCCTGCGGTGTTGTGGCCAGCTCACAAGAAAGCGAGTTGAAGAAAGGAGCTCAGGGGCACTGTAATTCACAAACCTGCAGAGTTATAAAGGACAGCTATCTTCCAAAAATATATTGAAGTAAGGCTGCCAAGAGGAGTTGAAAGGGGGGCAGAATTGCAGGAAACCGATTTCAGGAGGTAGACTGGAATTGCATGTAAAGCATAGGAAAAGAGGCAGAACGTCCACAATGATGCACTTGGCCAAAAAGGGCGTATGCGTTTTTTCCTGAATATATTCAGGAAACAACGCATACGCCCTTTTTGGCCAACCAAGCAAGCTTGCAAAGGAAATCTGCACTACAATGAAGTCTCACTGCCCCCCGGTCAAAAGGGCCATCTGAAAAAAGTGTAAAATCCAGAAAGGCAGGACAGGCCATGGAGAACTGGGAGCCTAGTTATGCTGATGGGCGGGATGTAAATTGCCAGCAGCCACTCTGGAGAAGTGTATGGTGTTTCCTGAAACATCCAAAAAACAAAGCAACAGAGCCTAGGGCACTTCCACTTATGGTCCTATAGCTTAGGGAAATTAAAATCAAAAAGACACAGCCACCCCAAAGTTTGGGACGGCTCTGTTTACAAGAACCTCGTTTACGGTACAAGTTCAATATCACAGAAAGCGAAAAATGGATAAAGAAATTGTGGTACTTACGTACAATGCAATATCACTCAGCAATGAAATCTATGTCATCAGGCCAGGAGCAGCATAATGAGTGGATTCAGGTACGATGATTCTAAGTGAAATTAGTCACACAGAAAATGAAACATCATAAGATATCACTAATACATGGAATGTAAACTTGGCTACACAAGAACTGAATTACAAAACAGAACAGGGTGTCAAATGTAGAAAACCAACTTATGCTTGCTTAAGGGGACGGGTGAGTTGGGGTGCTGCATAAAACCAGAGATTGAAATGAGCACAGATACCGTTCCATAAGCCAAATATGTAATAGACAAGAGCTACTCCT
Source organism: Leucopleurus acutus (assembly GCF_964270905.1). Taxonomy (NCBI): domain Eukaryota; kingdom Metazoa; phylum Chordata; class Mammalia; order Artiodactyla; family Delphinidae; genus Leucopleurus; species Leucopleurus acutus. Next base: position 1,030,706 of record NW_028139202.1, read on the forward strand.
TGCTCAACGAAGTGGACTCAACACCCCATATTAAACGCCTAAGAATATACCTGACTAGTAAGAATCTACCTGACTAGTAAGAATCTTAAAACCTATGGATTTATATGTCTCCGAAAGAGAATCAAGCGTGTGTACAGCGGCATAAACGCAGCAGTGATAGGATTGGTGAGGTTCGGTGAGCAAATGCAGACCCTTTGAAGTCATATTGCATGGTACCCATTCCATGGGTCTCAACTCTCCATGTTTAAGGGATTCTTCCTTCAGCTAAAACATGCATGTGGAACCCAGAGTATGATCCACCATGTGGTCGGAAAACGTGTTCAAATGTGTCTCAGTTTTGGTCCCCTGGTACTCGGGTGCAACATTCCAGACGCTTTACTAACACTCTCCCCACTTGGAGAGTCAGTGCCTTTAACCTCCTGTTTGGCCCAGTTAGCAATTTCTGCGGAAGATGAACAGGAATAGGGAGAACCAATGAGAGATTAGGTGGAGGTGTCCGGACGGGCCAATTTAACTCTCATTTCCCACCAGGAAGAGGAATTAACCAAAGGCTCAGCATGCCGTGCCGGAACCAAACTAGGGCCTGAAGCAATCCTGCGGTGTTGCGGCCAGCTCACAAGAAAGCGAGTTGAAGAAAGGAGCTCAGGGGCACTGTAATTCAAAAACCTGCAGAGTTATAAATGACAGCTATCATCCAAAATTATGCTGAAGTAAGGCTGCGAAGAGGACTTGAATGCAGGGCAGAATTGCTGGAAATTGATTTCAAAACGTACACGGGAGTAGCTCTTAAAGCATAGGAAAAGAGACAGAACTTGGAAAATAATGCACTTGGCAAAAAAGGGCATATGTGTTTTATCCAGAGCTCTCATAACTGAGGGGAGGAGATTCCCAGCAGGCTCCAACTGCCACCTGAGGGCTCACATTGCCAAGGCAACGTTAGCATGCCAGGCAGGAGTTACCTCACAGCAGAGGTCCCACCTCACAGAAGGGTGAGAAACCCAGCCAACATCAGACTCTCACCAGAGGGCCCACATCACCAAGGGGATGGGAACCAGGCAGGAGTGTCTTCACATCAGTGGGGCCACATCATCGAAAGCTGAGGTACTCAGCACATGTGTCCTCAAACCAGAGGACCCACATCACCAAGGACCTCGGAGTGAGGCAGGCAGGAGTAGCCTCACAACACTGGGCACATAGAATAAAAAAGTGAGGAATCCAGCAGTTGGAACCTCCCAGCAGGCGGCCCAGAGCACCGAGGCTATGGGATCCAGGCCACAGTGAACTCACAGAAGAGGGCCCATGTCATGAAACTGAGCAACCCAGCCATTGGGACCTCAGAGCAGGAGGCCCACATCCCCATGGGGATGGAATTCTGGTAGGAGTGTCCTCGCACCACTGAGAACGTATCAGAAAATTTTGGGCGACCAGCAGTTAGGGCCTGACGCCAGAGGACCCTCATCACCAAGGGAAGGAGGCTCCCAGCAGGCTCCAACTGCCACCAGAGGGCTGACGTCGCCAAGGCGATGTGTGCCAACCAGGCACGAATGACCTCACAGCAGAGGGTCCACCTCAGAGAAGTGTGACGAACCCAGTCAGGATCAGACTCGCACCAGAGGGCCCACATCACCAAATGGATTGGAACCAGGCAGGAGTGTCCTCACATGAGTAGGGCCACATCATCTAAAGGTGAGGAACCCAGAACATGTGGCTTCAAACCATAGGACACCCATCACCAAGGGGCTGGGAGTGAGGCAGGCAGGAGGAGCCTCATAACAGAGGGCCCAAAAATAAGAAAGGTGAGGAATCCAGCAGTTGGAACCTCCCAGCAGGCGGCCCAGAGCACAGAGGCTAGAGGAACCAGGCCAGAGTGAACTAACACCAGACAGCCCACATCATGAAACTGTGAGCAACCCAGACATTGGGACCTCAGAGCAGAAGGCCCACATCCCCATGGTGATGGGAACATGACAGGAGTGTCCTGGCATCACTGGGCTCACATCAGAAAACGTGGGGTGCTCAGAAGTTAGGGCCTGACGCTAGAGGGCACTCATCACCGAGAGGAGGAGGCTCCCAGCAGGCTCCAGCTGCCACCAGAGGGCCAACGTCACCAAGGCGATGTGTGCCAGCCTGGCAGGAGTGACCTCACAGCAGAGGGCCCACCTCACAGAAGGGTGAGGAACACAGCCAGGATCAGACTCTCACCAGAGGGCCCACATCACCAAGGGGATGGGAACCAGGCAGGAGTGTCCCCACACCAGTGGGACAACATCATCGAAAGGTGAGGATCCCAGCACATGTGTCCTCAAACCAGAGGAACCACATCACCAAGGGGTTCGGAATGAGGCTGGCAGGACTGGCCTCACAACACAGGGTCCATAGAATATAAAAGTTGAGGAATCCAGCAGTTGGAACCTCCCAGCAAGTGGCCCAGAGCACCGAGGCTATGGGATCCAGGCCGCAGTGAACTCACAGCAGAGGGCCCACATCATGAACCTGTGAGCAGCCCAGCTGTTGGGACCTCAGAACAGAAGGCCCACATCCCCATTGGGATGGGAACCTGGCAGGAGTGGCTTTGCACCACTTAGCACATATCAGAAAATGTTAGGAGCCCAGCAGTTAGGGCCTGATGCCAGGGGGCCCTCATAACTGAGGGGAGGAGACTCCCAGCAGGTTCCAACTGCCAACAGAGGGCCCACGTCTACAAGGTGGCATGCACCAGCCAGGCAGTAGTGACCTCACAGCAGAGGGCCTATCTCACAGAAGGGTGAGGAACCGAGGCAGGATGAGACTCTCACCAGAGGGCCCACAACACCAAGGGGATGGGAACCAGTCAGGACTGTCCTCCCACCAGTGGGACCACATCATCGAAAGGTGAGGAACCCAGCACATGTGGCCTCATATCAGAGGACATACATCACAAAGGGGATGGGAGTGAGGCAGGTAGGAGTAGCCTAAAAACAGAGGGCCCAAAGAATAAAAAAAGTGAGGAATCCAGCATTTGGAACCTCCCAGCAGGCGGCCGAGAGCACAGAAGCTATGGGATGCAGGCAGGAGTTAACTAACACCAGAGAGCCCACATCATGAAACTGTGAGCAACCCAGGCATTGGGACCTCAGAGCAGAAAGCCCACATCCCCATGGGGATGGGAACCTGACAGGAGTGTCCTGGCATCACTGGGCTCACATCAGAAAACGTGGGGAGCCCAGCAGTTAGAGCCTGATGCTAGAGGGCCATCATCACCGAGGGCAGGAGGCTCCCAGCAGGTTCCATGTGCCAACAGAGGGCCCACGTCGCCAAGGTGATGTGTGCAAGTCAGGCAGGATTGACCTCACAGCAGAGGGCCTACCTCACAGAAGAGTGAGGAACTCAGCCAGGATAAGACTGTCACCAGAAGGCCCACATCACCAAGGGGATGGGAACCAGGCAGGAGTGTCCTCACACCAGTGGGGCCACATCATTGAAAGTTGCCTAACCCAGCACATGTGGCCTCAAACCAGAAGACCCACATCACGAAGGGGTTGCGAGTGAGGCAGGCAGGAGGAGCATCACAACACAGGACCCATAGAATACAAAAGTTGAGGAATCGAGCAGTTGGAACCTCCCAGCAGGCAGCCAAGACCACAGAGGCTATGGGATCCAGGCCACAGTGAACTAACACCAGAGAGCCCACATCATGAAATTGTGATCAACCCAGCCGTTGGAACCTCAGAGCAGAAGGCCCACATCCCCATGGGGATGGGAACCTAAGAGGAGTGCTTGAGCAACACTGGGCTCACTAAGAAAAGTTGGGGAGCCCAGCAGTTAGGGCCTGACGTCAGAGGGCCCTCATCACAGAGCTGAGGAGGCTCCCAGCAGGGTCCAATTGCCACCAGAGGGCTCATGTCAACAAGGCGAGGTGAGCAACCCAGGCAAGAGTTACCTGATAGTAGAGGGCCCACCTCACAGATGGGTGAGGAACCCAGCCAGGATCAGACTCTCACCAGAGGGCCCACATCACAAAGGGGATGGGACCCAGTCAGGATTATCCTCACACCAGTGGGGCCTCATCATCTTAAGGTGAGGAACCCAGCACATGTGTCCTCAAACCAGAGGACCCACATCACCAAGGGCCTTGGAGTGAGGCAGGCAGGAGTAGCCTCACAACACAGGGCACATAATATAAAAAACGTGAGGATTCCAGCATTTAGACCTTCCAGCAGGCGGCCCAGAACACCGAGGCTATGGGATCCAGGCCACAGTGAACTCACAGCAGAGGGCCCACATCACAAAACTGTGAGCAACCCAGGAGTTGAGACCTCAGCGCAGAAGGACCACATCCCCATGGGAATGGGAACCTGGCTGGAGTGTCCTCGCACCACTGGGCGCACATCAGAAAATGTGGGGAGCCCACCATTTAGGGCCTGACGCCAGAGGGCCGTCATCACCGAGAGGAGGAGGCGCCCTGCACGCTCCAACTGCCACCAGAGGGCTCACGTCTCCAAGGTGACGTGTGCCAGCCAGGCAGGAGTGACCTCACAGCAGAGGGCCTACCTCACAGAACGTTGAGGAACCCAGCCAGGATTAGACTCTCGCCAGAGGGCCCACCTCACCAAGGGGATGGGAACCAGGCAGGAGTGTCCTCACACGAGTGGGGTCACATCATCGAAAGGTGAGGAACGCAGCACATGTGGCCTCAAGCCATAGGACAGTCATCACCAAGGGGCTGGCAGTGAGGCAGGCAGGAGGAGCCTCACAACAGAGGGCACATAGAATAAAAAAGTTGAGGAATCCAGCAGTTGGAACCTCCCAGCAGGCGGCTCAGAGCACCGATGATAAGGGATCCTTGCCGGAGTGAACTCACAGCAGAGGGCCCACATCATGGTACTGTGAGCAAGCCAGCCGTTTTGACCTCAGAGCAGAAGGCCCATATCGCCATGGGGATGGGAACCTGGCAAGAGTCTCCTCACTCACTTGGCGCACATCAGAAAATGTGGGGAGCCCAGCAGTTATGGCCTAAGGCAAGAGGGCCCTCATCACCGAGGGGAGGAGGATCCCAGCACACTCCAACTGCCACCAGAGGGCCCACGTCGCCAAGGTGACGTGTGCCAGACAGGCATGATTGACCTCACAGCAGAGGGCCCACCTCACAGAAGGGTTAGGAACCCAGCCAGGATCAGACTCTCACCTGAGGGCCCACATCAGCAAGGGGATGGGAACCAGTCAGGACTGTCTTCCCTCCAGTGGGGTCACATCATCGAAAGGTGCGGAACCCAGCACATGTGGTCTCAAATCAGAGGACACATATCACAAAGGGAATGGGAGTGAGGCAGGCAGGAGTAGCCTAAAAACAGAGAGCCCAAAGAATAAGAAAGGTGAGGAATCCAGCAGTTGGAACCTCCCAGCAGGCGGCCCAGAGCACAGAAGCTATGGGATGCAGGCAGGAGTGAACTAACAGCAGAGAGCCCACATCATGAAACTGTGAGCAACCCAGGCTTTGGGACCTCAGAGCAGAAGGCCCACACCCCAATGGGGATGTGAACCTGGCTGGAGTGTCCTCGCACCACTGGGCGCACATCACAAAATGTAGGGAGCCCAGCAGTTAGGGCCTGATGCCAGAGGGCCCTCATCACCGAGGAGAGGAGGCTCCCAGCAGGCTCCAAGTGCCACCAGAGGGCTCATGTCCACAAGGCGAGGTGAGCAAGCCAGGCAAGAGTGACCTCACATCAGACGGCCTACCTCACAGATGGGTGAGGAACCCAGCCGGGATCAGACTCTCAACAGAGGGCCCACATCACCAAGGGGATGTGAACCAGGCAGGAGTCTCCTAAGACCATTGGTCCCACATCATCGAAAGGTGAGGAACCCAGCACATGTGGCCTCAAACCAGACGACACACATCACGAAGGGGCTGGGAGTGAGGCAGGCAGGAGGATCCTCACAACAGAGGGCCCAAAAAATTTAAAAAGTGAGGAATCCAGCATTTGGAACCTCCCAGCAGGCAGCCAAGAGCACAGAGGCTATGGGATCCAGGCTTCTGTGAACTAACACCAGAGAGCCCACATCATGAAAATGTGAACAACCCAGCCGTTGGGACCTCAGAGCAGAAGGCCCACATCCCCATGGAGATGGGATCCTAAGAGGAGTGCCAAAGCATCACTGGGCTCCCTAAGAAAAGTTGGTGAGCCCAGCAGTTAGGGCCTGACGCAAGAGGACCCTCATCACCGGGGGAAGAGATTCCCAGCACGCTCCAACTGCCACCACACGGCTGACTTCACCAAGGCAATGTGTGCCAGCCATGCAGGAGTGACCTATCAGCAGAGGGTCTCCCTCACAGGTGGGTGAGGAACAAAGCCAGGAACAGACTCTCACCAGGGGGTCCACATAACCACGTGGATGAGAACCAAGCAGGAGTGTCCTCACACTAGTGGGGCCACATCATTGAAAGGTGAGGAACCCAGCAAAAGTGGCCACAAACCAGAGGACCCACATCACCAAGGGGTTGAGAGTGAGGTAGGTGTCTGGACGGGCATATTTAACACTCATTTCCCACCAGGAAGAGGAATTAACCAAAGGCTCAGCGTGCCCTGCCAGAAGCAGATTAGGGCCTGAAGCAGTCTTGCGGGTTTGCGGCCAGCTCACAAGAAAGCGAGTTGAAGAAAGGAGCTCAGGGGCCCTGTAATTCACAAACCTGCAGAGTTATAAATGACAGATAACGTCCAAAAATATATTGAAGTAAGGCTGCGAAGAGGACTTGAAAGCGGGGCAGAATTGCAGGAAACCGATTTCAGGAGGTAGACTGGATTTGCATTTAAAGCATAGGAAAAGAGGCAGAACATCGACAATGATGCACATGGCAACAAAGGGCGTATGAGTTTGTTCCTGAATATATTCAGGAAAAAACACATACGCCCTTTTTGGCAAACCAAGCAAGCTTGCAATGGAAATCCGAACTACTATGAAGTGTCACTTCCCCCCGGTCTAAAGGGCCACTGAGAAAAGTGTAAAATCCAGAAAGGCAAGACAGGCCATGGGGAAAAAGGAGCCTTGTTATGCTTATGGGCGGGATGTACATTGCCAACAGCCACTCTGGAGAAGTGTATGGTGTTTCCTGATACATCTGAAAAAGAAAGCAACAGAATCTAGGGCATTTCCACTTATGGTCCTATAGCTTAGGGAAATTAAAATCAAAAAGACACAGCCACCCCAAAATTTACAATGGCTCTGTTTACAGGAGCCTCTTCTACAGTACAAGTTAAATATCCCAGAGAACAAATAATTGATAAAGAAGTTGCGGTACTTATGTACAACAGAATACCACTCAGCAATGAAATCTGTGTCACCAGGCCTGTACCAGCATAATGAGTGGATTGAGGCATGATGATTCTAAGTGAAATAAGTCACACAGAAAAAGAAACATCATAAGGTATCACTAATGCACGGAATGTAAACTTGGCTACACATGAACTGAATTACAAAACAGAACAGGGTCTCAAGTTTAGAAAACCAACTTATGCTTGCTTAAGGGGAAAGGTGAGTTGGGGTGCTGCATAAAACCAGAGTTTGAAATTAGCACAGATACCGTTCCATAAGCCAAATATGTAATAGACAAGACCTACCCGTTGCTCAACGAAATGGACTCAACAATGAGGTATCACCTCACACCTGTTAGAATGGGCATCATCTGAAAATCTACAAACAACAAATGCTGGAAAGGGTGTGGAGAAAAGGAACACTCTTCCACTATTGTTGGGAATATAAATTGATACAGTCACTATGGAGAACAATATGGAGTTTCTTAAGAAACTAATAATAGAATTACCATATGATACAGCAATCCCAGGACTGGACATATACTCAGACAAAACCATAAATCAAAAAGAGACATTCACCGCAATGTTCATTGCATCACTATTTACAATATCGAGGTAATGGAAGCAACCTAAATGCCCACAGACAGACGAATGCATAAAGCTGTGGTACATATATAAAATGGAATATTACTAAGCCATGAAAGGAATGAAATTGGGTCATTTGTAGAGACGTCGATGGATCTAGAGACTGTCCTACAGAGTGAAGTAAGTCAGAAAGAGAAAAACAAATCTTGTATATTCATGCATATATGTGGAACCTAGAAAAACTGTACAGATTAACCGTTTTGCAAGGCATAAATAGAGCAACAGATGTAGACAACAATCGTATGGACAACAAGGGGGGAAAGCTCTTGGAGGGGTGGTGGTGGGAGGAGTTGAGAGATTGGGATTGGCATGTAAACATTTATATGTATAAAATAGATAACCAATGAGAACCTGCTGTATAAAAATATAAAATAAAATTCAAAATTAAAAAGAAATAAAATTTAAAAAATAAAACAGAAAAAACAATTATTCCCTTCACATACATGTATTTATATGAATAAATTATTTCCATGCTTATATCTGTAAATACAAAAAAGAGGAATAAAATCTACCTTGAACCAAAAACGAAAAAGAGAAAAAAAAAAAACAGAACCCACCAGTTACTCAGAGGAAAACCGTATCAGGGCACTTGCTCCAGTTGTAAACAATTCTGAAGTTGGTCAGTGGTGGGGAATCGTCTCCCATTCAGCCAGCAGCCCCCACACAACAAGCGTCCTCATTGCAAAGCTGGGGCACCGTGCCGAGGCATCTGTGAGTAAACGTGAGCTGAGCCCCAGGCCACTTGCTGCTGAACTGTTCCCACCCTTCCCAGGTAAAACACCTGAATATATACAAGGACTTGAAAGCCTAGAGGAAGGGCCATGGAGCCACACGAGTGACAGCATGCCAGCTGACTTGGTGCCTGCAGGCCAGCCAGGATGGTCCTGGCCCTGGGTGCTCTTCTGGAAGATTTCCATTTCCCTGCCTGAGATACCCGTCCTGTCCCTGCCCCCACTGCTTTTTTCCTTCCTCACCTCTGCCCAGGGAGAAATTCCAGCAGCAGGTATGGGTGACACATCCTCTTCTTTAGCAGGTGGCAGCCTGGCATCTGCTGCAGAAAGTCCAGCAGAGCCCCACTCACACTGGGCCACCCACAAAGCCGTGGCCTCTCACTCCCTCCCACCAGCCCAGCCCCGAGACTGCTGACAGGGCAGAGAAAATGGCGTCAGGCACAGCTGCAGGGGCTTTTGCTGCCTGGAGTGGTATTTATATTGATCTCAACCCAGGCACACCTGGGGAGGGCTGGCCAGCATGGTAAGGCTGCCCAGGTAGCCAATCATCACCCCTCAGGGGCTCACAGTTGCAGAAAATGGAACTTGCTGAACCGGCCAGGTCCAAGGAACAGGTGTGGGCTCCTGAGAGTCAGGATAGACAAGGGGCTGCAGCTTTGGCTTGTTTTCTAATCATTTTATCTGGCCCATGAGTGGGAGACAACTTCAAGAAAACCCTCTCCTAATGAGAGGAACCCAGGAGTCAGGGAGAGGAGGGGTGGGTGGTGGTTGGAGACAGAGGCCTGGTGCCCTGGGTGCAGTGGAAGTCTCTGGAAGACCAGGTGGAGGGAGGCCACACAGAGTGATGCCCAGGGTCACAGACCTGTCGGAGCTGCTGTTTGTTAGTTCAAGTCCTGCTCTGAGGTGCTCTGTGTCAGCTCTGAGCGACAGGTGAGCTGGGGGTGCTCTTCAATGAGGGCTATGTGCACGGTTCCTGTGTGCCCAGCCCTGCCACGGTACCTGCAAGGGTAGCTCTGTATCCTGGGAGGGGCCTGACCATGAGAGCCCCGTGGGCTGGGTTGGGGGTGGGGTACCTGCCCAGGAGAGCTCCATATCCTGGGATTGGCCTGACCACGAGAGCCCCATGGGCTGCTGGGGACCTGGTAAAGGATGTCAGGACAGTCAGTGAAGCCACCGAGGATATACCTCCAGTTGCTCCTGATTCCTACACCCTGCTGGTCATTCTACCAACCACCAGGACATGGTATTCTGTATTAGTCTTCAATGATGCCTTCTTTTGTATTCCATTAGTCCCAGAGTCACAAGAAATTTTGGCTTGTGAGTGGCAGGACTCAACATACAACTAAAACAATACTTCCGGGCCGTCTTGCCCCAAGGGTTCAAAAATTCCCACACCATCTTTGGGGAAAGCTTAGCTAATGACCGAAAAGTTCTACCTCTGGAAAAGGAAACCCTCCTTCAATATGCAGACGACATTCTGATCGCCAGCCCTACTAAGGAGGCCTCTGAACTACCAAGCCAATAAAGGATAGAAGTTGTCCAAGAAAAAGCTCAAATATCACAGACTGCGGTGACCTGCCTGGGCTTCATTCTCACACAAGGTCAGAGAAGCCCATCCCAGGAAAAGGAAGAAACCATTTGCAGCCTTACCCCTTTCTAAAACTAGAAGACAGCTTAGGGGTTCCTGGGGAGGCCAGGGTTTGCTGCTTCTGGATCCCTAACTACAGTCTACTAGCTGGGCCTCTATATGAAACACTGAAAGGAAAAGATGATGATCCTTTTGAACAGAATCCAGAAGTGGCCTTTCAAGAATGGAAAGAGCAGTCAATTCAGACCCTTGCCCTGGAACTCCCTAATTGAGCTAAACCCTTTGACCTTTCCATTCCCGGTGAAAGGTGAATCGCCATTGGAGAATTAGTGCAAAAACTGGGACCACTTGAAATGGAACAACGCAAGAATGCCATCCAGGTAGGATAAACTACAGTCACCAAGGGGCTTGGCCCACTGCCACATCTGGCCAAGATACTGGCGGTATCTAAAAACCTGGAAATCAGCAGCCCAAAAGGCCACCTCCCTCCTAAGGGAAAAGGACCCCACGTGGTGATCCTAATCACCAACCATGCCCTGAAGTTGCAGGGTTCGCTCCGTGGGCACACCGACCTCGAGTGAGGAGGCCCTCCAACTCCAACATCCAGAGAGATAACCGGAGGCAACAGGGCACCATGACGACTCATGTGAACATCACTTGACCTGGAGTTTCTCTCATAAAACAACAATAGTGTGTCCCGAAGGAGTAGACTACTGCTTGCAGGACTTCCTGCACCCGGAGGGGAGCTAATAATCTTGGCGGGGGAACCGTATATCACACTGTCACCATAGAAAAGCCTACAGACACCGTGATGATGGTGGCCAATAAGACCGGCTGGACTCCTGTTTACTTCAAAAGGCTGTTGACTCAGTGGCCATCATGGTCCTTGATCACCACTGACCCTGGACTGTCTGGGAGTTGAGCGGGCAGGGCTCTGACACCTGGTGCTGATTTTATGTTAATTCAGGGGCCTAATTGAAGAAAGAGCAGACTACTGGTCAGAGCATCTAGGCTGGCAGAAACGGTCAGCCTAAGGTGGCCGAACAAATGTGGGGCGGGGTGAAACCGGCCCCCACAGCGTCTCTGCACATCTCTTTCCTGGACCCTTAAAGGTCATTAGAATCTATAACACTTCCAATGCTGGTGCTCAGGCGGACGAGCAGGGAGGCAGGGGTCCTGGGGCCAATCAACGTCACCTGGAGGCTGCTGGGGAGAAGTTCTGACCCTCGTCCCCTGGTATGAGGGCTCCCAACTCAGCACTCAGCAGTTACAGAAGAAGGGTCTGCACCCTCAGCACTCCAAGAATGAGGAACGGGACAAAAGGCAGAGGAGGGGTTTGTCCCCAGCAAAGCCCATTAAAAATCCCTGGGAGATAAAAATAGAATCTGGGCAATAAAGTCAAGTCTGACCTTTTTTATCCTTTGTGCTTTGTCTAATTTCACATGCTCCTAGGGTCCCGCATGCAGAGGTTCCACACCCGGCACTTCAGACCAGATTTCCTGGTGCAGAATGGCTGGGTCGACACCTCAGCTCCTGGGGCCCAGTGCAGACTCCGAGATATAGAGCCTGAGCTGCAGCCAACCCGGCCCTTGAGAGCTCCGCCCCCTCCCTCCCACTGACTCTGACAGGATCTCTACACAGCAGCCCAGCCCACAGCCCACGGGGTAGTGCATGCTCTCACCTCTCCATTCTCTGATGAAAATATAAAGTTTCCTTTGCTTGGGAACCAAACTCAGTCTCGATCTGTTGGCCCCAATGACACTGGGCAGGGGGACCCTTGTTGGGGTCCACTCTGGAGGATCAGTAACAGAAATTGAGACTATTGTAACTTCAATGAACAGATGTGTGAGCCAAACTGTAGTTAACATAGAACAGTTTATAAGGCTCGGGTAAAATAAGATGTTTCTAACACTTCCATTTGATATTTCCATCACTTTATTATAAGCAAGTTCAGTGAGAAGGTTTGTCCTATTTGTCAGGTCAATATTAGAGAAATGAAGTGATTTCTTTCCAAGGATGTACATCTAATAATCTTGGTTAAAGCTTCAATCTTGTTTTAAATGCTTTTCCATTGAAAATGATACCTCTCTTTCAGCTCCCCCATTTCTGAGAAGTATAAAATCTTATAATTTATTATTACCAAAGGGGAAAGGTGGGAGGAGGGATAAATTAACAGTTTGGAATTAACACATACACACTGCTATGTATAAAATAGATCATCAACAAGGAACTACTGTATAGCACAGGGAACTACACTCAATATTGTGCAATAACCTATAAGGGGAAATAATCGGAAAAAGAATAGATATTTTTATTGACATCATCTATCAATGACAGTTAAAGTGTAACCTAAGGGAAGCCGGTGGTGAGTGCTTCTGACCCTGAAGACTTCAGTCATCTAAAGTTTGGACTCTGCCTACTTCCCAAGGCCCTTAATGAACATATGTGTAGCCGTAGCTTAAAAAACTCCCCAGTTTGGGTTTCGGGGAGACACTGATTTTGAAAAAGCCCTGGTGTTCTCCTTACATGAATGGGACTCTTCCTACTGCTAAAACATGTCTGTCACATCCAGAGGATGGTATACCGTCTGATCGGGAAGAGTTTGGAAAAGGCATCTCATCTCCTCATCTCCTGGTGCTCGGGTTCACCCCTCCAGCGTCTTTACTAACAGTCTCCCCACTTGGAGATGTCAACACTGTCAACATCCTGTTGCGTACAGTTTGGAATTTGTCCAGAGGATGAAGCGGAAGGATGAGGAACAATGAGAGACAAGTCCTAGGTGTTCAGACAGGCACATGTCACTCTAATTTCCAATCAGGAAGATGAATTGACCAAAGGCTAGGGTTGCCCATGGAAACAGTATAGGGCTTGAGGAAATCCCACTGCTTTGTGGCCAGTTCCCATAAACACAAGTTGAACAATGGAACTCAGGGGCAGTAAAATTCACGAAACTGCAGAGTTGAAAATATCTATCACTGAAAAATGTCTTGAGGAAAGTCAGAGAAAAGGATTGGCAAGCAAGGGAGAATGGCAGGAAAGGGATTTGAGGAGGTAGAAAGGACTCGCCATTAAGCACAAGAAAAGGGGCTGAACATTGCCGACATTGCAGTTGGCCAAAAAGGCTGTATGCGTTTTTTTCTGTATATATTCAAGAAAAGGGCATACACTTTTTTAGCCAACCAAACAGGTGGGCACTGGAAATCAATACTACAAAAGATATCACTTCGCATCAGTCAGAAGAGCCATCCTCATAAAGTGTAAACGCCAGAAATGCAGGACAGGGCAAGGAGAGGAGGGAGCCCTGTGAGGCTTATAGTGGAAATGTATATTGCCAACGGCCATTCTGGAGAACTGTATTGTGTTTACTAAAGCATCTAAAAAATGAGCTACAGAGCATAGGGCACTTGCACTCATGGGCGTATATCTTGGGAAAAACAAAAATCGAGAGGACACAGGCACCCCAATGTTTACTGCCTCTCTGTTTAAAAGATCCTCGACTAGGATATAACTTAAATGTCTCTGGAGGGAAAAAATGGATAGAGATGTGGTACTTATGTAGAGTGGAATATTACTCAGCCTGGAAATCAATGAAATATGGCCAGTTGTAACAACTCCGGAGGAGTTACGTATGATCATTCTAAGTGACATAAATATGTAGAAAACACGTGTAAGGCTGCTAAACGGGAAAGGTGGGGAGGGGTGAGGCATCATCCAGGAGGTTGAAATTAGCAAAGATACCATTCCAAATACCAAACTGATAATCAACAAGGCCTACACGGTAACTAAAAGAACTGCACTCAGCACACTCAAGTCACCGGAAAAGAATATCTATGACTGGTAAGAATCTGAAAAAGAAATTATTGATGTCTCTCTGTACGTGAATCAAGTAGATGTACAGCAGCAAGAAACAGAGCTTTGAAAATCAGCTGTAAACAACATAGTAATAAATTGAAAAAAATAAACGACAGAGAGACAGAGAAAACCTCTTACAACTTTTCCTCAGGGACGGTGATGCAACATGGATTGAACACATCTAGACCCACAGCAGGATGAGACATAAGGCTGGAAACTGTTCGCACTAAGAGAAATGTGGGGTTGGGTGAGGAAATGCACACCCTTTAAAGTAATACTACCTGGTACCCATTCAATGGGTCCCAAATCTGCAGGTTCAAGGAATCTTCCTACAGCTAAAACATGCATGGAAAACCCAGAGGACTGTACACCATGTGATCGGGAGATGTGTCTAAAATGCACCTCATTTATCCTCTCCTGGTGCTCCTGTTCATCATTCCAGCCACGTTACTTAGAATCTCCCCACTTAGAGAATCAGCACATTTAAACTTCTGTTTCACACATTTTGCAAATTGTGAGGAGGATGAACGGGAACAGGGGGAAACAATGAGAGAATAGTTGTAGGGGTTTGGACGGGCACATGTAACTCTAATTTCCCATTAAGAATAAGAATTAAAAAAAGGCTCAGCCCGCCTCGCCGGAGCCAAAATAGGGCCTGAAGCAATCCTGCAGTTTTGAGGCCAGCTCACAAAAGAGCAACTTAAAAAATGGAGCTCAGGGTCACTGCAATTCACAAACCTGCAGAGTTATAAATGAAAACTAACGTCCAAAAATATGTTGAGGTAAGGCAAAGAAGAGGATCTGAATGCAAGACAGAATTGCAAGAAACAGATTTCAAGAGATAGATTGGACTCGCCTTTAAAGCACATGAAAAGCGGCAGAATTTCGACAATGATGCAGTTGGCCCAAAAGGGAGTATGCGTTTTTTCCTGAATATATCCAGGAAAAAACGCATACGCACTTTATGGGCAACCAAGCAAGCAAGCAATGCAAATGTGCACAACAAAGAAGTCTCATTTCCCACCGGTCAAAAGGGCCATCCGAAAAAATTGTAAAAACCAGAAATGCAGGACAGGCCATGGAGAACAGGGAGCCTTTATACGCTGATGGACAGTGTGTGAACTGCCGAGAGCCACTCTGGAGAAGTGTATGGTGGTTCCTAAATCATCTAAAAAACAGAGCGACAGAGCATAGGGCACTTCCAATCACGGGAGTATATCTAGGGAAGTCTAAAAATCAACAAGACACAAGCACACCACAGTTTAGGGCTACTCTGTTTACAAGAACCTCAACTTCAGTACACCTTAAATATCCCAGGAAAGAGAACAATGGATAAAGAAAATGTGGTACTTATGTACAATGGAATATCTCTTCACCATGAAATCAATGTAATAAGGCTAGTAGAAGGATAAAGAGTGGATTGAGGTCCGATAATACTACTTGAAATAAGTCAAACAGAAAAAGAAACATATCATAAGATATCACTTATAGAGGGAGGATAAATATGGCTGCACAAAAAATGAATGACAAAACAGAACAGTGTCTCACATTTAGAAAACACACTTATGTCAGCTTAAGGGGAAAGGAGAGGTGGGGTGATGCATAAAACCAGAGTTTGAAATTAGCACAGATACCGTTCAATAAACCAAATAGGTATCAGACAAGATCTACACCTTGCTCAATGAACTGGCCTCAACACACCCTATACACCACAGAGAAATATATCTGAGTAATAAGAATCTTAAAACCCATGTATTGATATATCTCCATAAGGGAATCAAGTGTGCGCAGAGCGGCACAAACACAGCAGTGAAAATGAGCTAAACCCCATTATAGAAATAAATTTTAAAACCAAAACGCAGAAACAATGAAAGAGAGAAAAATTCTTACAAAATTCGCTCAGGGGCTGTGATGCAACCTGGAATGACCACATATAAACCCACAGCTGGATAAGACATAAGGCTGGACACTTGGGGCTGAAAGGATTGGAGAGCTTTGGTGAGCAACTGCCGAAAGTTTAATGCAATACTTCATGCTACTTATTCCAAGGGTCCCAACACTCCAAGTTGAAGGGAATCTTCCTACAGCTAAACCATGCATGGGAAATCCAGCAGATGGTATACCATATGATCGGGAAAGGTTTCTAAAATGCACCTCATTTTCCTCTCCTGGGGCTCCGGATCAACATTCCAGCCACTTTACTAACAACATCTCCACATGGAGAGTCAATGCCTTTAAGTTCCGGTATCGCACAGTCTGCAGTTAGTGCGGAGGATGAATGGGAATAGGGGGAACCAGTGAGAAAATAGCTGTAGCGGTTTCAATGGGCACATGTCACTCTAATTTCACATCAGGAAGAAGAATTAACCAAAGGCAGAGCAAGGCGCCCCAGAAGAAGAATAGGGCCTGAAGAAATCCTGTGGATATGAGGCAAGATCACAAAAATAAGAGCTGAAAAATGGAGCTAAGGGCCACTGCAATTGAAAAACCTGCAGAGTTATAAAGGCCAACTATTTTCCAAACGTATATTGAGGTAAGGCTATGAAGAGGAACTGAGAGCAAGGCAGAACTGCAGGAAACCGATTTCAGGAGGTAGACTGGAATTGCACTGAAAACATATGAAAAGACTCAGAACGTCGACAATGATGCACTTGGCCAAAAAGGGCGTATGCATTCTTTCCTGAATATATTCAGGAAGAAACGCATACGCCCTTTCTGGCCAACCAAGCAAGCTCGCAAAGGAAATCTGCACTACAATGAAGTCTCACTGCCCCCCGGTCAAAGGGCCTTCTGAAAAAAGTGTAAAATCCAGAAAGGCAGGACAGGCCATGGAGAACTGGGAGCCTTGTTATGCTGATGGGCGAGATGTAAATGGCCAACAGCCACTCTGGAGAAGTGTATGGTGTTTCCTGAAACATCCAAAAAACTAAGCAACAGAGCCTAGGGCACTTCCACTTATGGTCCTATAGCTTAGGGAAATTAAAATCAAAAAGACACAGCCACCCCAAAGTTTGGGATGGCTCTGTTTACAAGAACCTCGTTTACGGTACAAGTTAAATATCGCAAAAAGCGAAAAATGGATAAAGAAGTTGTGGTACTTACGTACAATGCAATATCACTCAGCAATGAAATCTATGAAATCAGGCCCGGAGCAGCATAAAGAGTGGATTCAGGTACGATGATTCTAAGTGAAATTAGTCACACAGAAAAAGAAACATCATAAGATATCACTACTACACGGAATGTAAACTTGGCTACACAGGAACTGAATTACAAAACAGAACAGGGTCAAAAATGTAGAAAACCAACTTATGCTTGCTTAAGGGGAAAGCCGATATGGGGTGCTGCATGAAACCAGAGATTAAAATTGGCACAGATACCGTTCCATAAGCCAAAAATATAATAGACAAAAGGTACTCCTTGCTCAACGAAGTGGACTCAACACCCTATATTAAACGCCTAGGAATATACCTGACTAGTAAGAATCTACCTGACTAGTAAGAATCTTAAAACCTATGGATTTATATGTCTCCGAAAGAGAATCAAGCGTGTGTACAGCGGCATAAACGCAGCAGTGATAGGATTGGTGAGGTTCGGTGAGCAAATGCAGACCCTTTGAAGTCATATTGCATGGTACCCATTCCATGGGTCTCAACTCTCCCTGTTTAAGGGATTCTTCCTTCAGCTAAAACATGCATGTGGAACCCAGAGTATGATCCACCGTGTGATCGGGAAACGTGTTCAAATGTGTCTCAGTTTTCATCCCCGGGTACTCGGGTGCAACATTCCAGACGCTTTACTAACACTCTCCCCACTTGGAGAGTCAGTGCCTTTAACCTCCTGTATGGCCCAATTTGCAATTTCTGTGGAAAATGAACAGGAATAGGGAGAACCAATGAGAGACTAGGTGGAGGTGTCTGGACGGGCAAATTTAACTCTCATTTCCCACCAGGAAGAGGAATTAACCAAAGGCTCAGCGTGCCATTCCGGAACCACACTAGGACCAGAAGCAATCCTGCGGTGTTGCGGCCAGCTCACAAGAAAGCGAGTTGAAGAAAGGAGCTCAGGGGCACTGTAATTCACAAACCTGCAGAGTTATAAATGACAGCTATCTTCCAAAAATATATTGAATTAGGATGCCAAGAGGAGTTGAAAGCAGGGCAGAATTGCAGGAAACCGATTTCAGGAGGTAGACTGGAATTGCATGTAAAGCATAGGAAAAGAGGCAGAACGTCCACAATGATGCACTTGGCCAAAAAGGGCGTATGCGTTTTTTCCTGAATATATTCAGGAAAAAACGCATACGCCCTTTTTGGCCAACCAAGCAAGCTTGCAAAGGAAATCTGCACTACAATGAAGTCTCACTGCCCCCCGGTCAAAAGGGCCATCTGAAAAAAGTGTAAAATCCAGAAAGGCAGGACAGGCCATGGAGAACTGGGAGCCTAGTTATGCTGATGGGCGGGATGTAAATTGCCAGCAGCCACTCTGGAGAAGTGTATGGTGTTTCCTGAAACATCCAAAAAACAAAGCAACAGAGCCTAGGGCACTTCCACTTATGGTCCTATAGCTTAGGGAAATTAAAATCAAAAAGACACAGCCACCCCAAAGTTTGGGACGGCTCTGTTTACAAGAACCTCGTTTACGGTACAAGTTCAATATCACAGAAAGCGAAAAATGGATAAAGAAATTGTGGTACTTACGTACAATGCAATATCACTCAGCAATGAAATCTATGTCATCAGGCCCGTAGCAGCATAATGAGTGGATTCAGGTACGATGATTCTAAGTGAAATTAGTCACACAGAAAAAGAAACATCATAAGATATCACTAATACACGGAATGTAAACTTGGCTACACAAGAACTGAATTACAAAACAGAACAGGGTGTCAAATGTAGAAAACCAACTTATGCTTGCTTAAGGGGACGGGTGAGTTGGGGTGCTGCATAAAACCAGAGATTGAAATGAGCACAGATACCGTTCCATAAGCCAAATATGTAATAGACAAGAGCTACTCCTTGCTCAACGAAGTGGACTCAACACCCCATATTAAACGCCTAAGAATATACCTGACTAGTAAGAATCTACCTGACTAGTAAGAATCTTAAAACCTATGGATTTATATGTCTCCGAAAGAGAATCAAGCGTGTGTACAGCGGCATAAACGCAGCAGTGATAGGATTGGTGAGGTTCGGTGAGCAAATGCAGACCCTTTGAAGTCATATTGCATGGTACCCATTCCATGGGTCTCAACTCTCCAGGTTTAATGGATTCTTCCTTCAGCTAAAACATGCATGTGGAACCCAGAGTATGATCCACCGTGTGATCGGGAAACGTGTTCAAATGTGTCTCAGTTTTGGTCCCCTGGTACTCGGGTGCAACATTCCAGACGCTTTACTAACACTCTCCCCACTTGGAGAGTCAGTGCCTTTAACCTCCTGTTTGGCCCAGTTTGCAATTTCTGCGGAAGATGAACAGGAATAGGGAGAACCAATGAGAGATTAGGTGGAGGTGCCCGGACGGGCCAATTTAACTCTCATTTCCCACCAGGAAGAGGAATTAACCAAAGGCTCAGCATGCCGTGCCGGAACCAAACTAGGGCCTGAAGCTTTCCTGCGGTGTTGCGGCCATCTCACAAGAAAGCGAGTTGAAGAAAGGAGCTCAGGGGCACTGTAATTCACAAACCTGCAGAGTTATAAATGACAGCTGTCTTCCAAAAATATATTGAAGTAAGGCTGCCAAGAGGAGTTGAAAGCGGGGCAGAATTGCAGGAAACCGATTTCAGGAGGTAGACTGGAATTGCATGTAAAGCATAGGAAAAGAGGCAGAACGTCCACAATGATACACTTGGCCAAAAAGGGCGTAAGCGTTTTTTCCTGAATATATTCAGGGAAAAACGCATACGCCCTTTTTGGCCAACGAAGCAAGCTTGCAAAGGAAATCTGCACTACAATGAAGTCTCACTGCCCCCCGGTCAAAAGGGCCATCTGAAAAAAGTGTAAAATCCAGAAAGGCAGGACAGGCCATTGAGAACTGGGAGCCTTGTTATGCTGATGGGCGGGATGTAAATTGCCAGCAGCCACTCTGGAGAAGTGTATGGTGTTTCCTGAAACATCCAAAAAACAAAGCAACAGAGCCTAGGGCACTTCCACTTATGGTCCTATAGCTTAGGGAAATTAAAATCAAAAAGACACAGCCACCCCAAAGTTTGGGACGGCTCTGTTTACAAGAACCTCGTTTACGGTACAAGTTCAATATCACAGAAAGCGAAAAATGGATAAAGAAATTGTGGTACTTACGTACAATGCAATATCACTCAGCAATGAAATCTATGTCATCAGGCCCGTAGCAGCATAATGAGTGGATTCAGGTACGATGATTCTAAGTGAAATTAGTCACACAGAAAATGAAACATCATAAGATATCACTAATACATGGAATGTAAACTTGGCTACACAAGAACTGAATTACAAAACAGAACAGGGTGTCAAATGTAGAAAACCAACTTATGCTTGCTTAAGGGGACGGGTGAGTTGGGGTGCTGCATAAAACCAGAGATTGAAATGAGCACAGATACCGTTCCATAAGCCAAATATGTAATAGACAAGAGCTACTCCTTGCTCAACGAAGTGGACTCAACACCCCATATTAAACGCCTAAGAATATACCTGACTAGTAAGAATCTACCTGACTAGTAAGAATCTTAAAACCTATGGATTTATATGTCTCCGAAAGAGAATCAAGCGTGTGTACAGCGGCATAAACGCAGCAGTGATAGGATTGGTGAGGTTCGGTGAGCAAATGCAGACCCTTTGAAGTCATATTGCATGGTACCCATTCCATGGGTCTCAACTCTCCATGTTTAAGGGATTCTTCCTTCAGCTAAAACATGCATGTGGAACCCAGAGTATGATCCACCATGTGGTCGGAAAACGTGTTCAAATGTGTCTCAGTTTTGGTCCCCTGGTACTCGGGTGCAACATTCCAGACGCTTTACTAACACTCTCCCCACTTGGAGAGTCAGTGCCTTTAACCTCCTGTTTGGCCCAGTTAGCAATTTCTGCGGAAGATGAACAGGAATAGGGAGAACCAATGAGAGATTAGGTGGAGGTGTCCGGACGGGCCAATTTAACTCTCATTTCCCACCAGGAAGAGGAATTAACCAAAGGCTCAGCATGCCGTGCCGGAACCAAACTAGGGCCTGAAGCAATCCTGCGGTGTTGCGGCCAGCTCACAAGAAAGCGAGTTGAAGAAAGGAGCTCAGGGGCACTGTAATTCAAAAACCTGCAGAGTTATAAATGACAGCTATCATCCAAAATTATGCTGAAGTAAGGCTGCGAAGAGGACTTGAATGCAGGGCAGAATTGCTGGAAATTGATTTCAAAACGTACACGGGAGTAGCTCTTAAAGCATAGGAAAAGAGACAGAACTTGGAAAATAATGCACTTGGCAAAAAAGGGCATATGTGTTTTATCCAGAGCTCTCATAACTGAGGGGAGGAGATTCCCAGCAGGCTCCAACTGCCACCTGAGGGCTCACATTGCCAAGGCAACGTTAGCATGCCAGGCAGGAGTTACCTCACAGCAGAGGTCCCACCTCACAGAAGGGTGAGAAACCCAGCCAACATCAGACTCTCACCAGAGGGCCCACATCACCAAGGGGATGGGAACCAGGCAGGAGTGTCTTCACATCAGTGGGGCCACATCATCGAAAGCTGAGGTACTCAGCACATGTGTCCTCAAACCAGAGGACCCACATCACCAAGGACCTCGGAGTGAGGCAGGCAGGAGTAGCCTCACAACACTGGGCACATAGAATAAAAAAGTGAGGAATCCAGCAGTTGGAACCTCCCAGCAGGCGGCCCAGAGCACCGAGGCTATGGGATCCAGGCCACAGTGAACTCACAGAAGAGGGCCCATGTCATGAAACTGAGCAACCCAGCCATTGGGACCTCAGAGCAGGAGGCCCACATCCCCATGGGGATGGAATTCTGGTAGGAGTGTCCTCGCACCACTGAGAACGTATCAGAAAATTTTGGGCGACCAGCAGTTAGGGCCTGGCGCCAGAGGACCCTCATCACCAAGGGAAGGAGGCTCCCAGCAGGCTCCAACTGCCACCAGAGGGCTGACGTCGCCAAGGCGATGTGTGCCAACCAGGCACGAATGACCTCACAGCAGAGGGTCCACCTCAGAGAAGTGTGACGAACCCAGTCAGGATCAGACTCGCACCAGAGGGCCCACATCACCAAATGGATTGGAACCAGGCAGGAGTGTCCTCACATGAGTAGGGCCACATCATCTAAAGGTGAGGAACCCAGAACATGTGGCTTCAAACCATAAGACACCCATCACCAAGGGGCTGGGAGTGAGGCAGGCAGGAGGAGCCTCATAACAGAGGGCCCAAAAATAAGAAAGGTGAGGAATCCAGCAGTTGGAACCTCCCAGCAGGCGGCCCAGAGCACAGAGGCTAGAGGAACCAGGCCAGAGTGAACTAACACCAGACAGCCCACATCATGAAACTGTGAGCAACCCAGACATTGGGACCTCAGAGCAGAAGGCCCACATCCCCATGGTGATGGGAACATGACAGGAGTGTCCTGGCATCACTGGGCTCACATCAGAAAACGTGGGGTGCTCAGAAGTTAGGGCCTGACGCTAGAGGGCACTCATCACCGAGAGGAGGAGGCTCCCAGCAGGCTCCAGCTGCCACCAGAGGGCCAACGTCGCCAAGGCGATGTGTGCCAGCCTGGCAGGAGTGACCTCACAGCAGAGGGCCCACCTCACAGAAGGGTGAGGAACACAGCCAGGATCAGACTCTCACCAGAGGGCCCACATCACCAAGGGGATGGGAACCAGGCAGGAGTGTCCCCACACCAGTGGGACAACATCATCGAAAGGTGAGGATCCCAGCACATGTGTCCTCAAACCAGAGGAACCACATCACCAAGGGGTTCGGAATGAGGCTGGCAGGACTGGCCTCACAACACAGGGTCCATAGAATATAAAAGTTGAGGAATCCAGCAGTTGGAACCTCCCAGCAAGTGGCCCAGAGCACCGAGGCTATGGGATCCAGGCCGCAGTGAACTCACAGCAGAGGGCCCACATCATGAACCTGTGAGCAGCCCAGCTGTTGGGACCTCAGAACAGAAGGCCCACATCCCCATTGGGATGGGAACCTGGCAGGAGTGGCTTTGCACCACTTAGCACATATCAGAAAATGTTAGGAGCCCAGCAGTTAGGGCCTGATGCCAGGGGGCCCTCATAACTGAGGGGAGGAGACTCCCAGCAGGTTCCAACTGCCAACAGAGGGCCCACGTCTACAAGGTGGCATGCACCAGCCAGGCAGTAGTGACCTCACAGCAGAGGGCCTATCTCACAGAAGGGTGAGGAACCGAGGCAGGATGAGACTCTCACCAGAGGGCCCACAACACCAAGGGGATGGGAACCAGTCAGGACTGTCCTCCCACCAGTGGGACCACATCATCGAAAGGTGAGGAACCCAGCACATGTGGCCTCATATCAGAGGACATACATCACAAAGGGGATGGGAGTGAGGCAGGTAGGAGTAGCCTAAAAACAGAGGGCCCAAAGAATAAAAAAAGTGAGGAATCCAGCATTTGGAACCTCCCAGCAGGCGGCCGAGAGCACAGAAGCTATGGGATGCAGGCAGGAGTTAACTAACACCAGAGAGCCCACATCATGAAACTGTGAGCAACCCAGGCATTGGGACCTCAGAGCAGAAAGCCCACATCCCCATGGGGATGGGAACCTGACAGGAGTGTCCTGGCATCACTGGGCTCACATCAGAAAACGTGGGGAGCCCAGCAGTTAGAGCCTGATGCTAGAGGGCCATCATCACCGAGGGCAGGAGGCTCCCAGCAGGTTCCATGTGCCAACAGAGGGCCCACGTCGCCAAGGTGATGTGTGCAAGTCAGGCAGGATTGACCTCACAGCAGAGGGCCTACCTCACAGAAGAGTGAGGAACTCAGCCAGGATAAGACTGTCACCAGAAGGCCCACATCACCAAGGGGATGGGAACCAGGCAGGAGTGTCCTCACACCAGTGGGGCCACATCATTGAAAGTTGCCTAACCCAGCACATGTGGCCTCAAACCAGAAGACCCACATCACGAAGGGGTTGCGAGTGAGGCAGGCAGGAGGAGCATCACAACACAGGACCCATAGAATACAAAAGTTGAGGAATCGAGCAGTTGGAACCTCCCAGCAGGCAGCCAAGACCACAGAGGCTATGGGATCCAGGCCACAGTGAACTAACACCAGAGAGCCCACATCATGAAATTGTGATCAACCCAGCCGTTGGAACCTCAGAGCAGAAGGCCCACATCCCCATGGGGATGGGAACCTAAGAGGAGTGCTTGAGCAACACTGGGCTCACTAAGAAAAGTTGGGGAGCCCAGCAGTTAGGGCCTGACGTCAGAGGGCCCTCATCACAGAGCTGAGGAGGCTCCCAGCAGGGTCCAATTGCCACCAGAGGGCTCATGTCAACAAGGCGAGGTGAGCAACCCAGGCAAGAGTTACCTGATAGTAGAGGGCCCACCTCACAGATGGGTGAGGAACCCAGCCAGGATCAGACTCTCACCAGAGGGCCCACATCACAAAGGGGATGGGACCCAGTCAGGATTATCCTCACACCAGTGGGGCCTCATCATCTTAAGGTGAGGAACCCAGCACATGTGTCCTCAAACCAGAGGACCCACATCACCAAGGGCCTTGGAGTGAGGCAGGCAGGAGTAGCCTCACAACACAGGGCACATAATATAAAAAACGTGAGGATTCCAGCATTTAGACCTTCCAGCAGGCGGCCCAGAACACCGAGGCTATGGGATCCAGGCCACAGTGAACTCACAGCAGAGGGCCCACATCACAAAACTGTGAGCAACCCAGGAGTTGAGACCTCAGCGCAGAAGGACCACATCCCCATGGGAATGGGAACCTGGCTGGAGTGTCCTCGCACCACTGGGCGCACATCAGAAAATGTGGGGAGCCCACCATTTAGGGCCTGACGCCAGAGGGCCGTCATCACCGAGAGGAGGAGGCGCCCTGCACGCTCCAACTGCCACCAGAGGGCTCACGTCTCCAAGGTGACGTGTGCCAGCCAGGCAGGAGTGACCTCACAGCAGAGGGCCTACCTCACAGAACGTTGAGGAACCCAGCCAGGATTAGACTCTCGCCAGAGGGCCCACCTCACCAAGGGGATGGGAACCAGGCAGGAGTGTCCTCACACGAGTGGGGTCACATCATCGAAAGGTGAGGAACGCAGCACATGTGGCCTCAAGCCATAGGACAGTCATCACCAAGGGGCTGGCAGTGAGGCAGGCAGGAGGAGCCTCACAACAGAGGGCACATAGAATAAAAAAGTTGAGGAATCCAGCAGTTGGAACCTCCCAGCAGGCGGCTCAGAGCACCGATGATAAGGGATCCTTGCCGGAGTGAACTCACAGCAGAGGGCCCACATCATGGTACTGTGAGCAAGCCAGCCGTTTTGACCTCAGAGCAGAAGGCCCATATCGCCATGGGGATGGGAACCTGGCAAGAGTCTCCTCACTCACTTGGCGCACATCAGAAAATGTGGGGAGCCCAGCAGTTATGGCCTAAGGCAAGAGGGCCCTCATCACCGAGGGGAGGAGGATCCCAGCACACTCCAACTGCCACCAGAGGGCCCACGTCGCCAAGGTGACGTGTGCCAGACAGGCATGATTGACCTCACAGCAGAGGGCCCACCTCACAGAAGGGTGAGGAACCCAGCCAGGATCAGACTCTCACCTGAGGGCCCACATCAGCAAGGGGATGGGAACCAGTCAGGACTGTCTTCCCTCCAGTGGGGTCACATCATCGAAAGGTGCGGAACCCAGCACATGTGGTCTCAAATCAGAGGACACATATCACAAAGGGAATGGGAGTGAGGCAGGCAGGAGTAGCCTAAAAACAGAGGGCCCAAAGAATAAGAAAGGTGAGGAATCCAGCAGTTGGAACCTCCCAGCAGGCGGCACAGAGCACAGAAGCTATGGGATGCAGGCAGGAGTGAACTAACAGCAGAGAGCCCACATCATGAAACTGTGAGCAACCCAGGCTTTGGGACCTCAGAGCAGAAGGCCCACACCCCAATGGGGATGTGAACCTGGCTGGAGTGTCCTCGCACCACTGGGCGCACATCACAAAATGTAGGGAGCCCAGCAGTTAGGGCCTGATGCCAGAGGGCCCTCATCACCGAGGAGAGGAGGCTCCCAGCAGGCTCCAAGTGCCACCAGAGGGCTCATGTCCACAAGGCGAGGTGAGCAAGCCAGGCAAGAGTGACCTCACATCAGACGGCCTACCTCACAGATGGGTGAGGAACCCAGCCGGGATCAGACTCTCAACAGAGGGCCCACATCACCAAGGGGATGTGAACCAGGCAGGAGTCTCCTAAGACCATTGGTCCCACATCATCGAAAGGTGAGGAACCCAGCACATGTGGCCTCAAACCAGACGACACACATCACGAAGGGGCTGGGAGTGAGGCAGGCAGGAGGATCCTCACAACAGAGGGCCCAAAAAATTTAAAAAGTGAGGAATCCAGCATTTGGAACCTCCCAGCAGGCAGCCAAGAGCACAGAGGCTATGGGATCCAGGCTTCTGTGAACTAACACCAGAGAGCCCACATCATGAAAATGTGAACAACCCAGCCGTTGGGACCTCAGAGCAGAAGGCCCACATCCCCATGGAGATGGGATCCTAAGAGGAGTGCCAAAGCATCACTGGGCTCCCTAAGAAAAGTTGGTGAGCCCAGCAGTTAGGGCCTGACGCAAGAGGGCCCTCATCACCGGGGGAAGAGATTCCCAGCACGCTCCAACTGCCACCACACGGCTGACTTCACCAAGGCAATGTGTGCCAGCCATGCAGGAGTGACCTATCAGCAGAGGGTCTCCCTCACAGGTGGGTGAGGAACAAAGCCAGGAACAGACTCTCACCAGGGGGTCCACATAACCACGTGGATGAGAACCAAGCAGGAGTGTCCTCACACTAGTGGGGCCACATCATTGAAAGGTGAGGAACCCAGCAAAAGTGGCCACAAACCAGAGGACCCACATCACCAAGGGGTTGAGAGTGAGGTAGGTGTCTGGACGGGCATATTTAACACTCATTTCCCACCAGGAAGAGGAATTAACCAAAGGCTCAGCGTGCCCTGCCAGAAGCAGATTAGGGCCTGAAGCAGTCTTGCGGGTTTGCGGCCAGCTCACAAGAAAGCGAGTTGAAGAAAGGAGCTCAGGGGCCCTGTAATTCACAAACCTGCAGAGTTATAAATGACAGATAACGTCCAAAAATATATTGAAGTAAGGCTGCGAAGAGGACTTGAAAGCGGGGCAGAATTGCAGGAAACCGATTTCAGGAGGTAGACTGGATTTGCATTTAAAGCATAGGAAAAGAGGCAGAACATCGACAATGATGCACATGGCAACAAAGGGCGTATGAGTTTGTTCCTGAATATATTCAGGAAAAAACACATACGCCCTTTTTGGCAAACCAAGCAAGCTTGCAATGGAAATCCGAACTACTATGAAGTGTCACTTCCCCCCGGTCTAAAGGGCCACTGAGAAAAGTGTAAAATCCAGAAAGGCAAGACAGGCCATGGGGAAAAAGGAGCCTTGTTATGCTTATGGGCGGGATGTACATTGCCAACAGCCACTCTGGAGAAGTGTATGGTGTTTCCTGATACATCTGAAAAAGAAAGCAACAGAATCTAGGGCATTTCCACTTATGGTCCTATAGCTTAGGGAAATTAAAATCAAAAAGACACAGCCACCCCAAAATTTACAACGGCTCTGTTTACAGGAGCCTCTTCTACAGTACAAGTTAAATATCCCAGAGAACAAATAATTGATAAAGAAGTTGCGGTACTTATGTACAACAGAATACCACTCAGCAATGAAATCTGTGTCACCAGGCCTGTACCAGCATAATGAGTGGATTGAGGCATGATGATTCTAAGTGAAATAAGTCACACAGAAAAAGAAACATCATAAGGTATCACTAATGCACGGAATGTAAACTTGGCTACACATGAACTGAATTACAAAACAGAACAGGGTCTCAAGTTTAGAAAACCAACTTATGCTTGCTTAAGGGGAAAGGTGAGTTGGGGTGCTGCATAAAACCAGAGTTTGAAATTAGCACAGATACCGTTCCATAAGCCAAATATGTAATAGACAAGACCTACCCGTTGCTCAACGAAATGGACTCAACAATGAGGTATCACCTCACACCTGTTAGAATGGGCATCATCTGAAAATCTACAAACAACAAATGCTGGAAAGGGTGTGGAGAAAAGGAACACTCTTCCACTATTGTTGGGAATATAAATTGATACAGTCACTATGGAGAACAATATGGAGTTTCTTAAGAAACTAATAATAGAATTACCATATGATACAGCAATCCCAGGACTGGACATATACTCAGACAAAACCATAAATCAAAAAGAGACATTCACCGCAATGTTCATTGCATCACTATTTACAATATCGAGGTAATGGAAGCAACCTAAATGCCCACAGACAGACGAATGCATAAAGCTGTGGTACATATATAAAATGGAATATTACTAAGCCATGAAAGGAATGAAATTGGGTCATTTGTAGAGACGTCGATGGATCTAGAGACTGTCCTACAGAGTGAAGTAAGTCAGAAAGAGAAAAACAAATCTTGTATATTCATGCATATATGTGGAACCTAGAAAAACTGTACAGATTAACCGTTTTGCAAGGCATAAATAGAGCAACAGATGTAGACAACAATCGTATGGACAACAAGGGGGGAAAGCTCTTGGAGGGGTGGTGGTGGGAGGAGTTGAGAGATTGGGATTGGCATGTAAACATTTATATGTATAAAATAGATAACCAATGAGAACCTGCTGTATAAAAATATAAAATAAAATTCAAAATTAAAAAGAAATAAAATTTAAAAAATAAAACAGAAAAAACAATTATTCCCTTCACATACATGTATTTATATGAATAAATTATTTCCATGCTTATATCTGTAAATACAAAAAAGAGGAATAAAATCTACCTTGAACCAAAAACGAAAAAGAGAAAAAAAAAAAAACAGAACCCACCAGTTACTCAGAGGAAAACCGTATCAGGGCACTTGCTCCAGTTGTAAACAATTCTGAAGTTGGTCAGTGGTGGGGAATCGTCTCCCATTCAGCCAGCAGCCCCCACACAACAAGCGTCCTCATTGCAAAGCTGGGGCACCGTGCCGAGGCATCTGTGAGTAAACGTGAGCTGAGCCCCAGGCCACTTGCTGCTGAACTGTTCCCACCCTTCCCAGGTAAAACACCTGAATATATACAAGGACTTGAAAGCCTAGAGGAAGGGCCATGGAGCCACACGAGTGACAGCATGCCAGCTGACTTGGTGCCTGCAGGCCAGCCAGGATGGTCCTGGCCCTGGGTGCTCTTCTGGAAGATTTCCATTTCCCTGCCTGAGATACCCGTCCTGTCCCTGCCCCCACTGCTTTTTTCCTTCCTCACCTCTGCCCAGGGAGAAATTCCAGCAGCAGGTATGGGTGACACATCCTCTTCTTTAGCAGGTGGCAGCCTGGCATCTGCTGCAGAAAGTCCAGCAGAGCCCCACTCACACTGGGCCACCCACAAAGCCGTGGCCTCTCACTCCCTCCCACCAGCCCAGCCCCGAGACTGCTGACAGGGCAGAGAAAATGGCGTCAGGCACAGCTGCAGGGGCTTTTGCTGCCTGGAGTGGTATTTATATTGATCTCAACCCAGGCACACCTGGGGAGGGCTGGCCAGCATGGTAAGGCTGCCCAGGTAGCCAATCATCACCCCTCAGGGGCTCACAGTTGCAGAAAATGGAACTTGCTGAACCGGCCAGGTCCAAGGAACAGGTGTGGGCTCCTGAGAGTCAGGATAGACAAGGGGCTGCAGCTTTGGCTTG
The DNA here is from genome assembly GCF_964270905.1 of Leucopleurus acutus. Classification (NCBI taxonomy): domain Eukaryota; kingdom Metazoa; phylum Chordata; class Mammalia; order Artiodactyla; family Delphinidae; genus Leucopleurus; species Leucopleurus acutus. Next base: position 1,060,759 of record NW_028139202.1, read on the forward strand.
TTTTCTAATCATTTTATCTGGCCCATGAGTGGGAGACAACTTCAAGAAAACCCTCTCCTAATGAGAGGAACCCAGGAGTCAGGGAGAGGAGGGGTGGGTGGTGGTTGGAGACAGAGGCCTGGTGCCCTGGGTGCAGTGGAAGTCTCTGGAAGACCAGGTGGAGGGAGGCCACACAGAGTGATGCCCAGGGTCACAGACCTGTCGGAGCTGCTGTTTGTTAGTTCAAGTCCTGCTCTGAGGTGCTCTGTGTCAGCTCTGAGCGACAGGTGAGCTGGGGGTGCTCTTCAATGAGGGCTATGTGCACGGTTCCTGTGTGCCCAGCCCTGCCACGGTACCTGCAAGGGTAGCTCTGTATCCTGGGAGGGGCCTGACCATGAGAGCCCCGTGGGCTGGGTTGGGGGTGGGGTACCTGCCCAGGAGAGCTCCATATCCTGGGATTGGCCTGACCACGAGAGCCCCATGGGCTGCTGGGGACCTGGTAAAGGATGTCAGGACAGTCAGTGAAGCCACCGAGGATATACCTCCAGTTGCTCCTGATTCCTACACCCTGCTGGTCATTCTACCAACCACCAGGACATGGTATTCTGTATTAGTCTTCAATGATGCCTTCTTTTGTATTCCATTAGTCCCAGAGTCACAAGAAATTTTGGCTTGTGAGTGGCAGGACTCAACATACAACTAAAACAATACTTCCGGGCCGTCTTGCCCCAAGGGTTCAAAAATTCCCACACCATCTTTGGGGAAAGCTTAGCTAACGACCGAAAAGTTCTACCTCTGGAAAAGGAAACCCTCCTTCAATATGCAGACGACATTCTGATCGCCAGCCCTACTAAGGAGACCTCTGAACTACCAAGCCAATAAAGGATAGAAGTTGTCCAAGAAAAAGCTCAAATATCACAGACTGCGGTGACCTGCCTGGGCTTCATTCTCACACAAGGTCAGAGAAGCCCATCCCAGGAAAGGGAAGAAACCATTTGCAGCCTTACCCCTTTCTAAAACTAGAAGACAGCTTAGGGGTTCCTGGGGAGGCCAGGGTTTGCTGCTTCTGGATCCCTAACTACAGTCTACTAGCTGGGCCTCTATATGAAACACTGAAAGGAAAAGATGATGATCCTTTTGAACAGAATCCAGAAGTGGCCTTTCAAGAATGGAAAGAGCAGTCAATTCAGACCCTTGCCCTGGAACTCCCTAATTGAGCTAAACCCTTTGACCTTTCCATTCCCGGTGAAAGGTGAATCGCCATTGGAGAATTAGTGCAAAAACTGGGACCACTTGAAATGGAACAACGCAAGAATGCCATCCAGGTAGGATAAACTACAGTCACCAAGGGGCTTGGCCCACTGCCACATCTGGCCAAGATACTGGCGGTATCTAAAAACCTGGAAATCAGCAGCCCAAAAGGCCACCTCCCTCCTAAGGGAAAAGGACCCCACGTGGTGATCCTAATCACCAACCATGCCCTGAAGTTGCAGGGTTCGCTCCGTGGGCACACCGACCTCGAGTGAGGAGGCCCTCCAACTCCAACATCCAGAGAGATAACCGGAGGCAACAGGGCACCATGACGACTCATGTGAACATCACTTGACCTGGAGTTTCTCTCATAAAACAACAATAGTGTGTCCCGAAGGAGTAGACTACTGCTTGCAGGACTTCCTGCACCCGGAGGGGAGCTAATAATCTTGGCGGGGGAACCGTATATCACACTGTCACCATAGAAAAGCCTACAGACACCGTGATGATGGTGGCCAATAAGACCGGCTGGACTCCTGTTTACTTCAAAAGGCTGTTGACTCAGTGGCCATCATGGTCCTTGATCACCACTGACCCTGGACTGTCTGGGAGTTGAGCGGGCAGGGCTCTGACACCTGGTGCTGATTTTATGTTAATTCAGGGGCCTAATTGAAGAAAGAGCAGACTACTGGTCAGAGCATCTAGGCTGGCAGAAACGGTCAGCCTAAGGTGGCCGAACAAATGTGGGGCGGGGTGAAACCGGCCCCCACAGCGTCTCTGCACATCTCTTTCCTGGACCCTTAAAGGTCATTAGAATCTATAACACTTCCAATGCTGGTGCTCAGGCGGACGAGCAGGGAGGCAGGGGTCCTGGGGCCAATCAACGTCACCTGGAGGCTGCTGGGGAGAAGTTCTGACCCTCGTCCCCTAGTATGAGGGCTCCCAACTCAGCACTCAGCAGTTACAGAAGAAGGGTCTGCACCCTCAGCACTCCAAGAATGAGGAACGGGACAAAAGGCAGAGGAGGGGTTTGTCCCCAGCAAAGCCCATTAAAAATCCCTGGGAGATAAAAATAGAATCTGGGCAATAAAGTCAAGTCTGACCTTTTTTATCCTTTGTGCTTTGTCTAATTTCACATGCTCCTAGGGTCCCGCATGCAGAGGTTCCACACCCGGCACTTCAGACCAGATTTCCTGGTGCAGAATGGCTGGGTCGACACCTCAGCTCCTGGGGCCCAGTGCAGACTCCGAGATATAGAGCCTGAGCTGCAGCCAACCCGGCCCTTGAGAGCTCCGCCCCCTCCCTCCCACTGACTCTGACAGGATCTCTACACAGCAGCCCAGCCCACAGCCCACGGGGTAGTGCATGCTCTCACCTCTCCATTCTCTGATGAAAATATAAAGTTTCCTTTGCTTGGGAACCAAACTCAGTCTCGATCTGTTGGCCCCAATGACACTGGGCAGGGGGACCCTTGTTGGGGTCCACTCTGGAGGATCAGTAACAGAAATTGAGACTATTGTAACTTCAATGAACAGATGTGTGAGCCAAACTGTAGTTAACATAGAACAGTTTATAAGGCTCGGGTAAAATAAGATGTTTCTAACACTTCCATTTGATATTTCCATCACTTTATTATAAGCAAGTTCAGTGAGAAGGTTTGTCCTATTTGTCAGGTCAATATTAGAGAAATGAAGTGATTTCTTTCCAAGGATGTACATCTAATAATCTTGGTTAAAGCTTCAATCTTGTTTTAAATGCTTTTCCATTGAAAATGATACCTCTCTTTCAGCTCCCCCATTTCTGAGAAGTATAAAATCTTATAATTTATTATTACCAAAGGGGAAAGGTGGGAGGAGGGATAAATTAACAGTTTGGAATTAACACATACACACTGCTATGTATAAAATAGATCATCAACAAGGAACTACTGTATAGCACAGGGAACTACACTCAATATTGTGCAATAACCTATAAGGGGAAATAATCGGAAAAAGAATAGATATTTTTATTGACATCATCTATCAATGACAGTTAAAGTGTAACCTAAGGGAAGCCGGTGGTGAGTGCTTCTGACCCTGAAGACTTCAGTCATCTAAAGTTTGGACTCTGCCTACTTCCCAAGGCCCTTAATGAACATATGTGTAGCCGTAGCTTAAAAAACTCCCCAGTTTGGGTTTCGGGGAGACACTGATTTTGAAAAAGCCCTGGTGTTCTCCTTACATGAATGGGACTCTTCCTACTGCTAAAACATGTCTGTCACATCCAGAGGATGGTATACCGTCTGATCGGGAAGAGTTTGGAAAAGGCATCTCATCTCCTCATCTCCTGGTGCTCGGGTTCACCCCTCCAGCGTCTTTACTAACAGTCTCCCCACTTGGAGATGTCAACACTGTCAACATCCTGTTGTGTACAGTTTGGAATTTGTCCAGAGGATGAAGCGGAAGGATGAGGAACAATGAGAGACAAGTCCTAGGTGTTCAGACAGGCACATGTCACTCTAATTTCCAATCAGGAAGATGAATTGACCAAAGGCTAGGGTTGCCCATGGAAACAGTATAGGGCTTGAGGAAATCCCACTGCTTTGTGGCCAGTTCCCATAAACACAAGTTGAACAATGGAACTCAGGGGCAGTAAAATTCACGAAACTGCAGAGTTGAAAATATCTATCACTGAAAAATGTCTTGAGGAAAGTCAGAGAAAAGGATTGGCAAGCAAGGGAGAATGGCAGGAAAGGGATTTGAGGAGGTAGAAAGGACTCGCCATTAAGCACAAGAAAAGGGGCTGAACATTGCCGACATTGCAGTTGGCCAAAAAGGCTGTATGCGTTTTTTTCTGTATATATTCAAGAAAAGGGCATACACTTTTTTAGCCAACCAAACAGGTGGGCACTGGAAATCAATACTACAAAAGATATCACTTCGCATCAGTCAGAAGAGCCATCCTCATAAAGTGTAAACGCCAGAAATGCAGGACAGGACAAGGAGAGGAGGGAGCCCTGTGAGGCTTATAGTGGAAATGTATATTGCCAACGGCCATTCTGGAGAACTGTATTGTGTTTACTAAAGCATCTAAAAAATGAGCTACAGAGCATAGGGCACTTGCACTCATGGGCGTATATCTTGGGAAAAACAAAAATCGAGAGGACACAGGCACCCCAATGTTTACTGCCTCTCTGTTTAAAAGATCCTCGACTAGGATATAACTTAAATGTCTCTGGAGGGAAAAAATGGATAGAGATGTGGTACTTATGTAGAGTGGAATATTACTCAGCCTGGAAATCAATGAAATATGGCCAGTTGTAACAACTCCGGAGGAGTTACGTATGATCATTCTAACTGACATAAATATGTAGAAAACACGTGTAAGGCTGCTAAACGGGAAAGGTGGGGAGGGGTGAGGCATCATCCAGGAGGTTGAAATTAGCAAAGATACCATTCCAAATACCAAACTGATAATCAACAAGGCCTACACGGTAACTAAAAGAACTGCACTCAGCACACTCAAGTCACCGGAAAAGAATATCTATGACTGGTAAGAATCTAAAAAAGAAATTATTGATGTCTCTCTGTACGTGAATCAAGTAGATGTACAGCAGCAAGAAACAGAGCTTTGAAAATCAGCTGTAAACAACATAGTAATAAATTGAAAAAAATAAACGACAGAGAGACAGAGAAAACCTCTTACAACTTTTCCTCAGGGACGGTGATGCAACATGGATTGAACACATCTAGACCCACAGCAGGATGAGACATAAGGCTGGAAACTGTTCGCACTAAGAGAAATGTGGGGTTGGGTGAGGAAATGCACACCCTTTAAAGTAATACTACCTGGTACCCATTCAATGGGTCCCAAATCTGCAGGTTCAAGGAATCTTCCTACAGCTAAAACATGCATGGAAAACCCAGAGGACTGTACACCATGTGATCGGGAGATGTGTCTAAAATGCACCTCATTTATCCTCTCCTGGTGCTCCTGTTCATCATTCCAGCCACGTTACTTAGAATCTCCCCACTTAGAGAATCAGCACATTTAAACTTCTGTTTCACACATTTTGCAAATTGTGAGGAGGATGAACGGGAACAGGGGGAAACAATGAGAGAATAGTTGTAGGGGTTTGGACGGGCACATGTCACTCTAATTTCCCATTAAGAATAAGAATTAAAAAAAGGCTCAGCCCGCCTCGCCGGAGCCAAAATAGGGCCTGAAGCAATCCTGCAGTTTTGAGGCCAGCTCACAAAAGAGCAACTTAAAAAATGGAGCTCAGGGTCACTGCAATTCACAAACCTGCAGAGTTATAAATGAAAACTAACGTCCAAAAATATGTTGAGGTAAGGCAAAGAAGAGGATCTGAATGCAAGACAGAATTGCAAGAAACAGATTTCAAGAGATAGATTGGACTCGCCTTTAAAGCACATGAAAAGCGGCAGAATTTCGACAATGATGCAGTTGGCCCAAAAGGGAGTATGCGTTTTTTCCTGAATATATCCAGGAAAAAACACATACGCACTCTATGGGCAACCAAGCAAGCAAGCAATGCAAATGTGCACAACAAAGAAGTCTCATTTCCCACCGGTCAAAAGGGCCATCCGAAAAAATTGTAAAAACCAGAAATGCAGGACAGGCCATGGAGAACAGGGAGCCTTTATACGCTGATGGACAGTGTGTGAACTGCCGAGAGCCACTCTGGAGAAGTGTATGGTGGTTCCTAAATCATCTAAAAAACAGAGCGACAGAGCATAGGGCACTTCCAATCACGGGAGTATATCTAGGGAAGTCTAAAAATCAACAAGACACAAGCACACCACAGTTTAGGGCTACTCTGTTTACAAGAACCTCAACTTCAGTACACCTTAAATATCCCAGGAAAGAGAACAATGGATAAAGAAAATGTGGTACTTATGTACAATGGAATATCTCTTCACCATGAAATCAATGTAATAAGGCTAGTAGAAGGATAAAGAGTGGATTGAGGTCCGATAATACTACTTGAAATAAGTCAAACAGAAAAAGAAACATATCATAAGATATCACTTATAGAGGGAGGATAAATATGGCTGCACAAAAAATGAATGACAAAACAGAACAGTGTCTCACATTTATAAAACACACTTATGTCAGCTTAAGGGGAAAGGAGAGGTGGGGTGATGCATAAAACCAGAGTTTGAAATTAGCACAGATACCGTTCAATAAACCAAATAGGTATCAGACAAGATCTACACCTTGCTCAATGAACTGGCCTCAACACACCCTATACACCACAGAGAAATATATCTGAGTAATAAGAATCTTAAAACCCATGTATTGATATATCTCCATAAGGGAATCAAGTGTGCGCAGAGCGGCACAAACACAGCAGTGAAAATGAGCTAAACCCCATTATAGAAATAAATTTTAAAACCAAAACGCAGAAACAATGAAAGAGAGAAAAATTCTTACAAAATTCGCTCAGGGGCTGTGATGCAACCTGGAATGACCACATATAAACCCACAGCTGGATAAGACATAAGGCTGGACACTTGGGGCTGAAAGGATTGGAGAGCTTTGGTGAGCAACTGCCGAAAGTTTAATGCAATACTTCATGCTACTTATTCCAAGGGTCCCAACACTCCAAGTTGAAGGGAATCTTCCTACAGCTAAACCATGCATGGGAAATCCAGCAGATGGTATACCATATGATCGGGAAAGGTTTCTAAAATGCACCTCATTTTCCTCTCCTGGGGCTCCGGATCAACATTCCGGCCACTTTACTAACAACATCTCCACATGGAGAGTCAATGCCTTTAAGTTCCGGTATCGCACAGTCTGCAGTTAGTGCGGAGGATGAATGGGAATAGGGGGAACCAGTGAGAAAATAGCTGTAGCGGTTTCAATGGGCACATGTCACTCTAATTTCACATCAGGAAGAAGAATTAAACAAAGGCAGAGCAGGGCGCCCCAGAAGAAGAATAGGGCCTGAAGAAATCCTGTGGATATGAGGCAAGATCACAAAAATAAGAGCTGAAAAATGGAGCTAAGGGCCACTGCAATTGAAAAACCTGCAGAGTTATAAAGGCCAACTATTTTCCAAACGTATATTGAGGTAAGGCTATGAAGAGGAACTGAGAGCAAGGCAGAACTGCAGGAAACCGATTTCAGGAGGTAGACTGGAATTGCACTGAAAACATATGAAAAGACTCAGAACGTCGACAATGATGCACTTGGCCAAAAAGGGCATATGCGTTCTTTCCTGAATATATTCAGGAAGAAACGCATACGCCCTTTCTGGCCAACCAAGCAAGCTCGCAAAGGAAATCTGCACTACAATGAAGTCTCACTGCCCCCCGGTCAAAGGGCCTTCTGAAAAAAGTGTAAAATCCAGAAAGGCAGGACAGGCCATGGAGAACTGGGAGCCTTGTTATGCTGATGGGCGAGATGTAAATGGCCAACAGCCACTCTGGAGAAGTGTATGGTGTTTCCTGAAACATCCAAAAAACTAAGCAACAGAGCCTAGGGCACTTCCACTTATGGTCCTATAGCTTAGGGAAATTAAAATCAAAAAGACACAGCCACCCCAAAGTTTGGGATGGCTCTGTTTACAAGAACCTCGTTTACGGTACAAGTTAAATATCGCAAAAAGTGAAAAATGGATAAAGAAGTTGTGGTACTTACGTACAATGCAATATCACTCAGCAATGAAATCTATGTCATCAGGCCAGGAGCAGCATAATGAGTGGATTCAGGTACGATGATTCTAAGTGAAATTAGTCACACAGAAAAAGAAACATCATAAGATATCACTACTACACGGAATGTAAACTTGGCTACACAGGAACTGAATTACAAAACAGAACAGGGTCAAAAATGTAGAAAACCAACTTATGCTTGCTTAAGGGGAAAGCCGATATGGGGTGCTGCATGAAACCAGAGATTAAAATTGGCACAGATACCGTTCCATAAGCCAAAAATATAATAGACAAAAGGTACTCCTTGCTCAACGAAGTGGACTCAACACTCCAAATTAAACGCCTAAGAATCTACCTGACTAGTAAGAATCTTAAAACCTATGGATTTATATGTCTCCGAAAGAGAATCAAGCGTGTGTACAGCGGCATAAACGCAGCAGTGATAGGATTGCTGAGGTTCGGTGAGCAAATGCAGACCCTTTGAAGTCATATTGCATGGTACCCATTCCATGGGTCTCAACTCTCCAGGTTTAATGGATTCTTCCTTCAGCTAAAACATGCATGTGGAACCCAGAGTATGATCCACCGTGTGATCGGGAAACGTGTTCAAATGTGTCTCAGTTTTCGTCCCCTGGTACTCGGTTGCAACATTCCAGACGCTTTACTAACACTCTCCCCACTTGGAGAGTCAGTGCCTTTAACCTCCTGTTTGGCCCAGTTTGCAATTTCTGTGGAAAATGAACAGGAATTGGGAGAACCAATGAGAGACTAGGTGGAGGTGTCCGGACGGGCAAATTTAACTCTCATTTCCCACCAGGAAGAGGAATTAACCAAAAGCTCAGCATGCCGTGCCGGAAACAAACTAGGGCCTGAAGCAATCCTGCGGTGTTGCGGCCAGCTCACAAGAAAGCGAGTTGAAGAAAGGAGCTCAGGGCCACTGTAATTCACAAACCTGCAGAGTTATAAATGACAGCTATCTTTCAAAAATATATTGAAGTAAGGCTGCCAAGAGGAGTTGAAAGCGGGGCAGAATTGCAGGAAACCGATTTCAGGAGGTAGACTGGAATTGCATGTAAAGCATAGGAAAAGAGGCAGAACGTCCACAATGATGCACTTGGCCAAAAAGGGCGTATGCGTTTTTTCCTGAATATATTCAGGAAAAAACGCATACGCCCTTTTTGGCCAACCAAGCAAGCTTGCAAAGGAAATCTGCACTACAATGAAGTCTCACTGCCCCCAGTCAAAAGGGCCATCTGAAAAAAGTGTAAAATCCAGAAAGGCAGGACAGGCCATGGAGAACTGGGAGCCTTGTTATGCTGATGGGCGGGATGTAAATTGCCAGCAGCCACTCTGGAGAAGTGTATGGTGTTTCCTGAAACATCCAAAAAACAAAGCAACAGAGCCTAGGGCACTTCCACTTATGGTCCTATAGCTTAGGGAAATTAAAATCAAAAAGACACAGCCACCCCAAAGTTTGGGACGGCTCTGTTTACAAGAACCTCGTTTACCGAACAAGTTCAATATCACAGAAAGCGAAAAATGGATAAAGAAGTTGTGGTACTTATGTACAATGCAATATCACTCAGCAATGAAATCTATGTCATCAGGCCCGTAGCAGCATAATGAGTGGATTCAGGTACGATGATTCTAAGTGAAATTAGTCACACAGAAAAAGAAACATCATAAGATATCACTAATACACGGAATGTAAACTTGGCTACACAAGAACTGAATTACAAAACAGAACAGGGTGTCAAATGTAGAAAACCAACTTATGCTTGCTTAAGGGGACGGGTGAGTTGGGGTGCTGCATAAAACCAGAGATTGAAATGAGCACAGATACCGTTCCATAAGCCAAATATGTAATAGACAAGAGCTACTCCTTGCTCAACGAAGTGGACTCAACACCCCATATTAAACGCCTAAGAATATACCTGACTAGTAAGAATCTACCTGACTAGTAAGAATCTTAAAACCTATGGATTTATATGTCTCCGAAAGAGAATCAAGCGTGTGTACAGCGGCATAAACGCAGCAGTGATAGGATTGGTGAGGTTCGGTGAACAAATGCAGACCCTTTGAAGTCATATTGCATGGTACCCATTCCATGGGTCTCAACTCTCCCTGTTTAAGGGATTCTTCCTTCAGCTAAAACATGCATGTGGAACCCAGAGTATGATCCACCGTGTGATCGGAAAACGTGTTCAAATGTGTCTCAGTTTTCGTCCCCTGGTACTCGGGTGCAACATTCCAGACGCTTTACTAACACTCTCCCCACTTGGAGAGTCAGTGCCTTTAACCTCCTGTTTGGTCCAGTTTGCAATTTCTGTGGAAAATGAACAGGAATAGGGAGAACCAATGAGAGACTAGGTGGAGGTGTCCGGACGGGCCAATTTAACTCTCATTTCCCACCAGGAAGAGGAATTAACCAAAGGCTCAGCATGCCGTGCCGGAACCAAACTAGGGCCTGAAGCAATCCTGCGGTGTTGCGGCCAGCTCACAAGAAAGCGAGTTGAAGAAAGGAGCTCAGGGGCACTGTAATTCAAAAACCTGCAGAGTTATAAATGACAGCTATCATCCAAAATTATGCTGAAGTAAGGCTGCGAAGAGGACTTGAATGCAGGGCAGAATTGCTGGAAATTGATTTCAAAACGTACACGGGAGTAGCTCTTAAAGCATAGGAAAAGAGACAGAACTTGGAAAATAATGCACTTGGCAAAAAAGGGCATATGTGTTTTATCCAGAGCTCTCATAACTGAGGGGAGGAGATTCCCAGCAGGCTCCAACTGCCACCTGAGGGCTCACATTGCCAAGGCAACGTTAGCATGCCAGGCAGGAGTTACCTCACAGCAGAGGTCCCACCTCACAGAAGGGTGAGAAACCCAGCCAACATCAGACTCTCACCAGAGGGCCCACATCACCAAGGGGATGGGAACCAGGCAGGAGTGTCTTCACATCAGTGGGGCCACATCATCCAAAGCTGAGGTACTCAGCACATGTGTCCTCAAACCAGAGGACCCACATCACCAAGGACCTCGGAGTGAGGCAGGCAGGAGTAGCCTCACAACACTGGGCACATAGAATAAAAAAGTGAGGAATCCAGCAGTTGGAACCTCCCAGCAGGCGGCCCAGAGCACCGAGGCTATGGGATCCAGGCCACAGTGAACTCACAGAAGAGGGCCCATGTCATGAAACTGAGCAACCCAGCCATTGGGACCTCAGAGCAGGAGGCCCACATCCCCATGGGGATGGAATTCTGGTAGGAGTGTCCTCGCACCACTGAGAACGTATCAGAAAATTTTGGGCGACCAGCAGTTAGGGCCTGGCGCCAGAGGACCCTCATCACCAAGGGAAGGAGGCTCCCAGCAGGCTCCAACTGCCACCAGAGGGCTGACGTCGCCAAGGCGATGTGTGCCAACCAGGCACGAATGACCTCACAGCAGAGGGTCCACCTCAGAGAAGTGTGACGAACCCAGTCAGGATCAGACTCGCACCAGAGGGCCCACATCACCAAATGGATTGGAACCAGGCAGGAGTGTCCTCACATGAGTAGGGCCACATCATCTAAAGGTGAGGAACCCAGAACATGTGGCTTCAAACCATAAGACACCCATCACCAAGGGGCTGGGAGTGAGGCAGGCAGGAGGAGCCTCATAACAGAGGGCCCAAAAATAAGAAAGGTGAGGAATCCAGCAGTTGGAACCTCCCAGCAGGCGGCCCAGAGCACAGAGGCTAGAGGAACCAGGCCAGAGTGAACTAACACCAGACAGCCCACATCATGAAACTGTGAGCAACCCAGACATTGGGACCTCAGAGCAGAAGGCCCACATCCCCATGGTGATGGGAACATGACAGGAGTGTCCTGGCATCACTGGGCTCACATCAGAAAACGTGGGGTGCTCAGAAGTTAGGGCCTGACGCTAGAGGGCACTCATCACCGAGAGGAGGAGGCTCCCAGCAGGCTCCAGCTGCCACCAGAGGGCCAACGTCGCCAAGGCGATGTGTGCCAGCCTGGCAGGAGTGACCTCACAGCAGAGGGCCCACCTCACAGAAGGGTGAGGAACACAGCCAGGATCAGACTCTCACCAGAGGGCCCACATCACCAAGGGGATGGGAACCAGGCAGGAGTGTCCCCACACCAGTGGGACAACATCATCGAAAGGTGAGGATCCCAGCACATGTGTCCTCAAACCAGAGGAACCACATCACCAAGGGGTTCGGAATGAGGCTGGCAGGACTGGCCTCACAACACAGGGTCCATAGAATATAAAAGTTGAGGAATCCAGCAGTTGGAACCTCCCAGCAAGTGGCCCAGAGCACCGAGGCTATGGGATCCAGGCCGCAGTGAACTCACAGCAGAGGGCCCACATCATGAACCTGTGAGCAGCCCAGCTGTTGGGACCTCAGAACAGAAGGCCCACATCCCCATTGGGATGGGAACCTGGCAGGAGTGGCTTTGCACCACTTAGCACATATCAGAAAATGTTAGGAGCCCAGCAGTTAGGGCCTGATGCCAGGGGGCCCTCATAACTGAGGGGAGGAGACTCCCAGCAGGTTCCAACTGCCAACAGAGGGCCCACGTCTACAAGGTGGCATGCACCAGCCAGGCAGTAGTGACCTCACAGCAGAGGGCCTATCTCACAGAAGGGTGAGGAACCGAGGCAGGATGAGACTCTCACCAGAGGGCCCACAACACCAAGGGGATGGGAACCAGTCAGGACTGTCCTCCCACCAGTGGGACCACATCATCGAAAGGTGAGGAACCCAGCACATGTGGCCTCATATCAGAGGACATACATCACAAAGGGGATGGGAGTGAGGCAGGTAGGAGTAGCCTAAAAACAGAGGGCCCAAAGAATAAAAAAAGTGAGGAATCCAGCATTTGGAACCTCCCAGCAGGCGGCCGAGAGCACAGAAGCTATGGGATGCAGGCAGGAGTTAACTAACACCAGAGAGCCCACATCATGAAACTGTGAGCAACCCAGGCATTGGGACCTCAGAGCAGAAAGCCCACATCCCCATGGGGATGGGAACCTGACAGGAGTGTCCTGGCATCACTGGGCTCACATCAAAAAACGTGGGGAGCCCAGCAGTTAGAGCCTGATGCTAGAGGGCCATCATCACCGAGGGCAGGAGGCTCCCAGCAGGTTCCATGTGCCAACAGAGGGCCCACGTCGCCAAGGTGATGTGTGCAAGTCAGGCAGGATTGACCTCACAGCAGAGGGCCTACCTCACAGAAGAGTGAGGAACTCAGCCAGGATAAGACTGTCACCAGAAGGCCCACATCACCAAGGGGATGGGAACCAGGCAGGAGTGTCCTAACACCAGTGGGGCCACATCATTGAAAGTTGCCTAACCCAGCACATGTGGCCTCAAACCAGAAGACCCACATCACGAAGGGGTTGCGAGTGAGGCAGGCAGGAGGAGCATCACAACACAGGACCCATAGAATACAAAAGTTGAGGAATCGAGCAGTTGGAACCTCCCAGCAGGCAGCCAAGACCACAGAGGCTATGGGATCCAGGCCACAGTGAACTAACACCAGAGAGCCCACATCATGAAATTGTGATCAACCCAGCCGTTGGAACCTCAGAGCAGAAGGCCCACATCCCCATGGGGATGGGAACCTAAGAGGAGTGCTTGAGCAACACTGGGCTCACTAAGAAAAGTTGGGGAGCCCAGCAGTTAGGGCCTGACGTCAGAGGGCCCTCATCACAGAGCTGAGGAGGCTCCCAGCAGGGTCCAATTGCCACCAGAGGGCTCATGTCAACAAGGCGAGGTGAGCAACCCAGGCAAGAGTTACCTGATAGTAGAGGGCCCACCTCACAGATGGGTGAGGAACCCAGCCAGGATCAGACTCTCACCAGAGGGCCCACATCACAAAGGGGATGGGACCCAGTCAGGATTATCCTCACACCAGTGGGGCCTCATCATCTTAAGGTGAGGAACCCAGCACATGTGTCCTCAAACCAGAGGACCCACATCACCAAGGGCCTTGGAGTGAGGCAGGCAGGAGTAGCCTCACAACACAGGGCACATAATATAAAAAACGTGAGGATTCCAGCATTTAGACCTTCCAGCAGGCGACCCAGAACACCGAGGCTATGGGATCCAGGCCACAGTGAACTCACAGCAGAGGGCCCACATCACAAAACTGTGAGCAACCCAGGAGTTGAGACCTCAGCGCAGAAGGACCACATCCCCATGGGAATGGGAACCTGGCTGGAGTGTCCTCGCACCACTGGGCGCACATCAGAAAATGTGGGGAGCCCACCATTTAGGGCCTGACGCCAGAGGGCCGTCATCACCGAGAGGAGGAGGCGCCCTGCACGCTCCAACTGCCACCAGAGGGCTCACGTCTCCAAGGTGACGTGTGCCAGCCAGGCAGGAGTGACCTCACAGCAGAGGGCCTACCTCACAGAACGTTGAGGAACCCAGCCAGGATTAGACTCTCGCCAGAGGGCCCACCTCACCAAGGGGATGGGAACCAGGCAGGAGTGTCCTCACACGAGTGGGGTCACATCATCGAAAGGTGAGGAACGCAGCACATGTGGCCTCAAGCCATAGGACAGTCATCACCAAGGGGCTGGCAGTGAGGCAGGCAGGAGGAGCCTCACAACAGAGGGCACATAGAATAAAAAAGTTGAGGAATCCAGCAGTTGGAACCTCCCAGCAGGCGGCTCAGAGCACCGATGATAAGGGATCCTTGCCGGAGTGAACTCACAGCAGAGGGCCCACATCATGGTACTGTGAGCAAGCCAGCCGTTTTGACCTCAGAGCAGAAGGCCCATATCGCCATGGGGATGGGAACCTGGCAAGAGTCTCCTCACTCACTTGACGCACATCAGAAAATGTGGGGAGCCCAGCAGTTATGGCCTAAGGCAAGAGGGCCCTCATCACCGAGGGGAGGAGGATCCCAGCACACTCCAACTGCCACCAGAGGGCCCACGTCGCCAAGGTGACGTGTGCCAGACAGGCATGATTGACCTCACAGCAGAGGGCCCACCTCACAGAAGGGTGAGGAACCCAGCCAGGATCAGACTCTCACCTGAGGGCCCACATCAGCAAGGGGATGGGAACCAGTCAGGACTGTCTTCCCTCCAGTGGGGTCACATCATCGAAAGGTGCGGAACCCAGCACATGTGGTCTCAAATCAGAGGACACATATCACAAAGGGAATGGGAGTGAGGCAGGCAGGAGTAGCCTAAAAACAGAGGGCCCAAAGAATAAGAAAGGTGAGGAATCCAGCAGTTGGAACCTCCCAGCAGGCGGCCCAGAGCACAGAAGCTATGGGATGCAGGCAGGAGTGAACTAACAGCAGAGAGCCCACATCATGAAACTGTGAGCAACCCAGGCTTTGGGACCTCAGAGCAGAAGGCCCACACCCCAATGGGGATGTGAACCTGGCTGGAGTGTCCTCGCACCACTGGGCGCACATCACAAAATGTAGGGAGCCCAGCAGTTAGGGCCTGATGCCAGAGGGCCCTCATCACCGAGGAGAGGAGGCTCCCAGCAGGCTCCAAGTGCCACCAGAGGGCTCATGTCCACAAGGCGAGGTGAGCAAGCCAGGCAAGAGTGACCTCACATCAGACGGCCTACCTCACAGATGGGTGAGGAACCCAGCCGGGATCAGACTCTCAACAGAGGGCCCACATCACCAAGGGGATGTGAACCAGGCAGGAGTCTCCTAAGACCATTGGTCCCACATCATCGAAAGGTGAGGAACCCAGCACATGTGGCCTCAAACCAGACGACACACATCACGAAGGGGCTGGGAGTGAGGCAGGCAGGAGGATCCTCACAACAGAGGGCCCAAAAAATTAAAAAAGTGAGGAATCCAGCAGTTGGAACCTCCCAGCAGGCAGCCAAGAGCACAGAGGCTATGGGATCCAGGCTTCTGTGAACTAACACCAGAGAGCCCACATCATGAAAATGTGAACAACCCAGCCGTTGGGACCTCAGAGCAGAAGGCCCACATCCCCATGGAGATGGGATCCTAAGAGGAGTGCCAAAGCATCACTGGGCTCCCTAAGAAAAGTTGGTGAGCCCAGCAGTTAGGGCCTGACGCAAGAGGACCCTCATCACCGGGGGAAGAGATTCCCAGCACGCTCCAACTGCCACCACACGGCTGACTTCACCAAGGCAATGTGTGCCAGCCATGCAGGAGTGACCTATCAGCAGAGGGTCTCCCTCACAGGTGGGTGAGGAACAAAGCCAGGAACAGACTCTCACCAGGGGGTCCACATAACCACGTGGATGAGAACCAAGCAGGAGTGTCCTCACACTAGTGGGGCCACATCATTGAAAGGTGAGGAACCCAGCAAAAGTGGCCACAAACCAGAGGACCCACATCACCAAGGGGTTGAGAGTGAGGTAGGTGTCTGGACGGGCATATTTAACACTCATTTCCCACCAGGAAGAGGAATTAACCAAAGGCTCAGCGTGCCCTGCCAGAAGCAGATTAGGGCCTGAAGCAGTCTTGCGGGTTTGCGGCCAGCTCACAAGAAAGCGAGTTGAAGAAAGGAGCTCAGGGGCCCTGTAATTCACAAACCTGCAGAGTTATAAATGACAGATAACGTCCAAAAATATATTGAAGTAAGGCTGCGAAGAGGACTTGAAAGCGGGGCAGAATTGCAGGAAACCGATTTCAGGAGGTAGACTGGATTTGCATTTAAAGCATAGGAAAGAGGCAGAACATCGACAATGATGCACATGGCAACAAAGGGCGTATGAGTTTGTTCCTGAATATATTCAGGAAAAAACACATACGCCCTTTTTGGCAAACCAAGCAAGCTTGCAATGGAAATCCGAACTACTATGAAGTGTCACTTCCCCCCGGTCTAAAGGGCCACTGAGAAAAGTGTAAAATCCAGAAAGGCAAGACAGGCCATGGGGAAAAAGGAGCCTTGTTATGCTTATGGGCGGGATGTACATTGCCAACAGCCACTCTGGAGAAGTGTATGGTGTTTCCTGATACATCTGAAAAAGAAAGCAACAGAATCTAGGGCATTTCCACTTATGGTCCTATAGCTTAGGGAAATTAAAATCAAAAAGACACAGCCACCCCAAAATTTACAACGGCTCTGTTTACAGGAGCCTCTTCTACAGTACAAGTTAAATATCCCAGAGAACAAATAATTGATAAAGAAGTTGCGGTACTTATGTACAACAGAATACCACTCAGCAATGAAATCTGTGTCACCAGGCCTGTACCAGCATAATGAGTGGATTGAGGCATGATGATTCTAAGTGAAATAAGTCACACAGAAAAAGAAACATCATAAGGTATCACTAATACACGGAATGTAAACTTGGCTACACATGAACTGAATTACAAAACAGAACAGGGTCTCAAGTTTAGAAAACCAACTTATGCTTGCTTAAGGGGAAAGGTGAGTTGGGGTGCTGCATAAAACCAGAGTTTGAAATTAGCACAGATACCGTTCCATAAGCCAAATATGTAATAGACAAGACCTACCCGTTGCTCAACGAAATGGACTCAACAATGAGGTATCACCTCACACCTGTTAGAATGGGCATCATCTGAAAATCTACAAACAACAAATGCTGGAAAGGGTGTGGAGAAAAGGAACACTCTTCCACTATTGTTGGGAATATAAATTGATACAGTCACTATGGAGAACAATATGGAGTTTCTTAAGAAACTAATAATAGAATTACCATATGATACAGCAATCCCAGGACTGGACATATACTCAGACAAAACCATAAATCAAAAAGAGACATTCACCGCAATGTTCATTGCATCACTATTTACAATATCGAGGTAATGGAAGCAACCTAAATGCCCACAGACAGACGAATGCATAAAGCTGTGGTACATATATAAAATGGAATATTACTAAGCCATGAAAGGAATGAAATTGGGTCATTTGTAGAGACGTCGATGGATCTAGAGACTGTCCTACAGAGTGAAGTAAGTCAGAAAGAGAAAAACAAATCTTGTATATTCATGCATATATGTGGAACCTAGAAAAACTGTACAGATTAACCGTTTTGCAAGGCATAAATAGAGCAACAGATGTAGACAACAATCGTATGGACAACAAGGGGGGAAAGCTCTTGGAGGGGTGGTGGTGGGAGGAGTTGAGAGATTGGGATTGGCATGTAAACATTTATATGTATAAAATAGATAACCAATGAGAACCTGCTGTATAAAAATATAAAATAAAATTCAAAATTAAAAAGAAATAAAATTTAAAAAATAAAACAGAAAAAACAATTATTCCCTTCACATACATGTATTTATATGAATAAATTATTTCCATGCTTATATCTGTAAATACAAAAAAGAGGAATAAAATCTACCTTGAACCAAAAACGAAAAAGAGAAAAAAAAAAACAGAACCCACCAGTTACTCAGAGGAAAACCGTATCAGGGCACTTGCTCCAGTTGTAAACAATTCTGAAGTTGGTCAGTGGTGGGGAATCGTCTCCCATTCAGCCAGCAGCCCCCACACAACAAGCGTCCTCATTGCAAAGCTGGGGCACCGTGCCGAGGCATCTGTGAGTAAACGTGAGCTGAGCCCCAGGCCACTTGCTGCTGAACTGTTCCCACCCTTCCCAGGTAAAACACCTGAATATATACAAGGACTTGAAAGCCTAGAGGAAGGGCCATGGAGCCACACGAGTGACAGCATGCCAGCTGACTTGGTGCCTGCAGGCCAGCCAGGATGGTCCTGGCCCTGGGTGCTCTTCTGGAAGATTTCCATTTCCCTGCCTGAGATACCCGTCCTGTCCCTGCCCCCACTGCTTTTTTCCTTCCTCACCTCTGCCCAGGGAGAAATTCCAGCAGCAGGTATGGGTGACACATCCTCTTCTTTAGCAGGTGGCAGCCTGGCATCTGCTGCAGAAAGTCCAGCAGAGCCCCACTCACACTGGGCCACCCACAAAGCCGTGGCCTCTCACTCCCTCCCACCAGCCCAGCCCCGAGACTGCTGACAGGGCAGAGAAAATGGCGTCAGGCACAGCTGCAGGGGCTTTTGCTGCCTGGAGTGGTATTTATATTGATCTCAACCCAGGCACACCTGGGGAGGGCTGGCCAGCATGGTAAGGCTGCCCAGGTAGCCAATCATCACCCCTCAGGGGCTCACAGTTGCAGAAAATGGAACTTGCTGAACCGGCCAGGTCCAAGGAACAGGTGTGGGCTCCTGAGAGTCAGGATAGACAAGGGGCTGCAGCTTTGGCTTGTTTTCTAATCATTTTATCTGGCCCATGAGTGGGAGACAACTTCAAGAAAACCCTCTCCTAATGAGAGGAACCCAGGAGTCAGGGAGAGGAGGGGTGGGTGGTGGTTGGAGACAGAGGCCTGGTGCCCTGGGTGCAGTGGAAGTCTCTGGAAGACCAGGTGGAGGGAGGCCACACAGAGTGATGCCCAGGGTCACAGACCTGTCGGAGCTGCTGTTTGTTAGTTCAAGTCCTGCTCTGAGGTGCTCTGTGTCAGCTCTGAGCGACAGGTGAGCTGGGGGTGCTCTTCAATGAGGGCTATGTGCACGGTTCCTGTGTGCCCAGCCCTGCCACGGTACCTGCAAGGGTAGCTCTGTATCCTGGGAGGGGCCTGACCATGAGAGCCCCGTGGGCTGGGTTGGGGGTGGGGTACCTGCCCAGGAGAGCTCCATATCCTGGGATTGGCCTGACCACGAGAGCCCCATGGGCTGCTGGGGACCTGGTAAAGGATGTCAGGACAGTCAGTGAAGCCACCGAGGATATACCTCCAGTTGCTCCTGATTCCTACACCCTGCTGGTCATTCTACCAACCACCAGGACATGGTATTCTGTATTAGTCTTCAATGATGCCTTCTTTTGTATTCCATTAGTCCCAGAGTCACAAGAAATTTTGGCTTGTGAGTGGCAGGACTCAACATACAACTAAAACAATACTTCCGGGCCGTCTTGCCCCAAGGGTTCAAAAATTCCCACACCATCTTTGGGGAAAGCTTAGCTAACGACCGAAAAGTTCTACCTCTGGAAAAGGAAACCCTCCTGCAATATGCAGACGACATTCTGATCGCCAGCCCTACTAAGGAGACCTCTGAACTACCAAGCCAATAAAGGATAGAAGTTGTCCAAGAAAAAGCTCAAATATCACAGACTGCGGTGACCTGCCTGGGCTTCATTCTCACACAAGGTCAGAGAAGCCCATCCCAGGAAAGGGAAGAAACCATTTGCAGCCTTACCCCTTTCTAAAACTAGAAGACAGCTTAGGGGTTCCTGGGGAGGCCAGGGTTTGCTGCTTCTGGATCCCTAACTACAGTCTACTAGCTGGGCCTCTATATGAAACACTGAAAGGAAAAGATGATGATCCTTTTGAACAGAATCCAGAAGTGGCCTTTCAAGAATGGAAAGAGCAGTCAATTCAGACCCTTGCCCTGGAACTCCCTAATTGAGCTAAACCCTTTGACCTTTCCATTCCCGGTGAAAGGTGAATCGCCATTGGAGAATTAGTGCAAAAACTGGGACCACTTGAAATGGAACAACGCAAGAATGCCATCCAGGTAGGATAAACTACAGTCACCAAGGGGCTTGGCCCACTGCCACATCTGGCCAAGATACTGGCGGTATCTAAAAACCTGGAAATCAGCAGCCCAAAAGGCCACCTCCCTCCTAAGGGAAAAGGACCCCACGTGGTGATCCTAATCACCAACCATGCCCTGAAGTTGCAGGGTTCGCTCCGTGGGCACACCGACCTCGAGTGAGGAGGCCCTCCAACTCCAACATCCAGAGAGATAACCGGAGGCAACAGGGCACCATGACGACTCATGTGAACATCACTTGACCTGGAGTTTCTCTCATAAAACAACAATAGTGTGTCCCGAAGGAGTAGACTACTGCTTGCAGGACTTCCTGCACCCGGAGGGGAGCTAATAATCTTGGCGGGGGAACCGTATATCACACTGTCACCATAGAAAAGCCTACAGACACCGTGATGATGGTGGCCAATAAGACCGGCTGGACTCCTGTTTACTTCAAAAGGCTGTTGACTCAGTGGCCATCATGGTCCTTGATCACCACTGACCCTGGACTGTCTGGGAGTTGAGCGGGCAGGGCTCTGACACCTGGTGCTGATTTTATGTTAATTCAGGGGCCTAATTGAAGAAAGAGCAGACTACTGGTCAGAGCATCTAGGCTGGCAGAAACGGTCAGCCTAAGGTGGCCGAACAAATGTGGGGCGGGGTGAAACCGGCCCCCACAGCGTCTCTGCACATCTCTTTCCTGGACCCTTAAAGGTCATTAGAATCTATAACACTTCCAATGCTGGTGCTCAGGCGGACGAGCAGGGAGGCAGGGGTCCTGGGGCCAATCAACGTCACCTGGAGGCTGCTGGGGAGAAGTTCTGACCCTCGTCCCCTGGTATGAGGGCTCCCAACTCAGCACTCAGCAGTTACAGAAGAAGGGTCTGCACCCTCAGCACTCCAAGAATGAGGAACGGGACAAAAGGCAGAGGAGGGGTTTGTCCCCAGCAAAGCCCATTAAAAATCCCTGGGAGATAAAAATAGAATCTGGGCAATAAAGTCAAGTCTGACCTTTTTTATCCTTTGTGCTTTGTCTAATTTCACATGCTCCTAGGGTCCCGCATGCAGAGGTTCCACACCCGGCACTTCAGACCAGATTTCCTGGTGCAGAATGGCTGGGTCGACACCTCAGCTCCTGGGGCCCAGTGCAGACTCCGAGATATAGAGCCTGAGCTGCAGCCAACCCAGCCCTTGAGAGCTCCGCCCCCTCCCTCCCACTGACTCTGACAGGATCTCTACACAGCAGCCCAGCCCACAGCCCACGGGGTAGTGCATGCTCTCACCTCTCCATTCTCTGATGAAAATATAAAGTTTCCTTTGCTTGGGAACCAAACTCAGTCTCGATCTGTTGGCCCCAATGACACTGGGCAGGGGGACCCTTGTTGGGGTCCACTCTGGAGGATCAGTAACAGAAATTGAGACTATTGTAACTTCAATGAACAGATGTGTGAGCCAAACTGTAGTTAACATAGAACAGTTTATAAGGCTCGGGTAAAATAAGATGTTTCTAACACTTCCATTTGATATTTCCATCACTTTATTATAAGCAAGTTCAGTGAGAAGGTTTGTCCTATTTGTCAGGTCAATATTAGAGAAAAGAAGTGATTTCTTTCCAAGGATGTACATCTAATAATCTTGGTTAAAGCTTCAATCTTGTTTTAAATGCTTTTCCATTGAAAATGATACCTCTCTTTCAGCTCCCCCATTTCTGAGAAGTATAAAATCTTATAATTTATTATTACCAAAGGGGAAAGGTGGGAGGAGGGATAAATTAACAGTTTGGAATTAACACATACACACTGCTATGTATAAAATAGATCATCAACAAGGAACTACTGTATAGCACAGGGAACTACACTCAATATTGTGCAATAACCTATAAGGGGAAATAATCGGAAAAAGAATAGATATTTTTATTGACATCATCTATCAATGACAGTTAAAGTGTAACCTAAGGGAAGCCGGTGGTGAGTGCTTCTGACCCTGAAGACTTCAGTCATCTAAAGTTTGGACTCTGCCTACTTCCCAAGGCCCTTAATGAACATATGTGTAGCCGTAGCTTAAAAAACTCCCCAGTTTGGGTTTCGGGGAGACACTGATTTTGAAAAAGCCCTGGTGTTCTCCTTACATGAATGGGACTCTTCCTACTGCTAAAACATGTCTGTCACATCCAGAGGATGGTATACCGTCTGATCGGGAAGAGTTTGGAAAAGGCATCTCATCTCCTCATCTCCTGGTGCTCAGGTTCACCCCTCCAGCGTCTTTACTAACAGTCTCCCCACTTGGAGATGTCAACACTGTCAACATCCTGTTGCGTACAGTTTGGAATTTGTCCAGAGGATGAAGCGGAAGGATGAGGAACAATGAGAGACAAGTCCTAGGTGTTCAGACAGGCACATGTCACTCTAATTTCCAATCAGGAAGATGAATTGACCAAAGGCTAGGGTTGCCCATGGAAACAGTATAGGGCTTGAGGAAATCCCACTGCTTTGTGGCCAGTTCCCATAAACACAAGTTGAACAATGGAACTCAGGGGCAGTAAAATTCACGAAACTGCAGAGTTGAAAATATCTATCACTGAAAAATGTCTTGAGGAAAGTCAGAGAAAAGGATTGGCAAGCAAGGGAGAATGGCAGGAAAGGGATTTGAGGAGGTAGAAAGGACTCGCCATTAAGCACAAGAAAAGGGGCTGAACATTGCCGACATTGCAGTTGGCCAAAAAGGCTGTATGCGTTTTTTTCTGTATATATTCAAGAAAAGGGCATACACTTTTTTAGCCAACCAAACAGGTGGGCACTGGAAATCAATACTACAAAAGATATCACTTCGCATCAGTCAGAAGAGCCATCCTCATAAAGTGTAAACGCCAGAAATGCAGGACAGGGCAAGGAGAGGAGGGAGCCCTGTGAGGCTTATAGTGGAAATGTATATTGCCAACGGCCATTCTGGAGAACTGTATTGTGTTTACTAAAGCATCTAAAAAATGAGCTACAGAGCATAGGGCACTTGCACTCATGGGCGTATATCTTGGGAAAAACAAAAATCGAGAGGACACAGGCACCCCAATGTTTACTGCCTCTCTGTTTAAAAGATCCTCGACTAGGATATAACTTAAATGTCTCTGGAGGGAAAAAATGGATAGAGATGTGGTACTTATGTAGAGTGGAATATTACTCAGCCTGGAAATCAATGAAATATGGCCAGTTGTAACAACTCCGGAGGAGTTACGTATGATCATTCTAAGTGACATAAATATGTAGAAAACACGTGTAAGGCTGCTAAACGGGAAAGGTGGGGAGGGGTGAGGCATCATCCAGGAGGTTGAAATTAGCAAAGATACCATTCCAAATACCAAACTGATAATCAACAAGGCCTACACGGTAACTAAAAGAACTGCACTCAGCACACTCAAGTCACCGGAAAAGAATATCTATGACTGGTAAGAATCTAAAAAAGAAATTATTGATGTCTCTCTGTACGTGAATCAAGTAGATGTACAGCAGCAAGAAACAGAGCTTTGAAAATCAGCTGTAAACAACATAGTAATAAATTGAAAAAAATAAACGACAGAGAGACAGAGAAAACCTCTTACAACTTTTCCTCAGGGACGGTGATGCAACATGGATTGAACACATCTAGACCCACAGCAGGATGAGACATAAGGCTGGAAACTGTTCGCACTAAGAGAAATGTGGGGTTGGGTGAGGAAATGCACACCCTTTAAAGTAATACTACCTGGTACCCATTCAATGGGTCCCAAATCTGCAGGTTCAAGGAATCTTCCTACAGCTAAAACATGCATGGAAAACCCAGAGGACTGTACACCATGTGATCGGGAGATGTGTCTAAAATGCACCTCATTTATCCTCTCCTGGTGCTCCTGTTCATCATTCCAGCCACGTTACTTAGAATCTCCCCACTTAGAGAATCAGCACATTTAAACTTCTGTTTCACACATTTTGCAAATTGTGAGGAGGATGAACGGGAACAGGGGGAAACAATGAGAGAATAGTTGTAGGGGTTTGGACGGGCACATGTCACTCTAATTTCCCATTAAGAATAAGAATTAAAAAAAGGCTCAGCCCGCCTCGCCGGAGCCAAAATAGGGCCTGAAGCAATCCTGCAGTTTTGAGGCCAGCTCACAAAAGAGCAACTTAAAAAATGGAGCTCAGGGTCACTGCAATTCACAAACCTGCAGAGTTATAAATGAAAACTAACGTCCAAAAATATGTTGAGGTAAGGCAAAGAAGAGGATCTGAATGCAAGACAGAATTGCAAGAAACAGATTTCAAGAGATAGATTGGACTCGCCTTTAAAGCACATGAAAAGCGGCAGAATTTCGACAATGATGCAGTTGGCCCAAAAGGGAGTATGCGTTTTTTCCTGAATATATCCAGGAAAAAACGCATACGCACTTTATGGGCAACCAAGCAAGCAAGCAATGCAAATGTGCACAACAAAGAAGTCTCATTTCCCACCGGTCAAAAGGGCCATCCGAAAAAATTGTAAAAACCAGAAATGCAGGACAGGCCATGGAGAACAGGGAGCCTTTATACGCTGATGGACAGTGTGTGAACTGCCGAGAGCCACTCTGGAGAAGTGTATGGTGGTTCCTAAATCATCTAAAAAACAGAGCGACAGAGCATAGGGCACTTCCAATCACGGGAGTATATCTAGGGAAGTCTAAAAATCAACAAGACACAAGCACACCACAGTTTAGGGCTACTCTGTTTACAAGAACCTCAACTTCAGTACACCTTAAATATCCCAGGAAAGAGAACAATGGATAAAGAAAATGTGGTACTTATGTACAATGGAATATCTCTTCACCATGAAATCAATGTAATAAGGCTAGTAGAAGGATAAAGAGTGGATTGAGGTCCGATAATACTACTTGAAATAAGTCAAACAGAAAAAGAAACATATCATAAGATATCACTTATAGAGGGAGGATAAATATGGCTGCACAAAAAATGAATGACAAAACAGAACAGTGTCTCACATTTAGAAAACACACTTATGTCAGCTTAAGGGGAAAGGAGAGGTGGGGTGATGCATAAAACCAGAGTTTGAAATTAGCACAGATACCGTTCAATAAACCAAATAGGTATCAGACAAGATCTACACCTTGCTCAATGAACTGGCCTCAACACACCCTATACACCACAGAGAAATATATCTGAGTAATAAGAATCTTAAAACCCATGTATTGATATATCTCCATAAGGGAATCAAGTGTGCGCAGAGTGGCACAAACACAGCAGTGAAAATGAGCTAAACCCCATTATAGAAATAAATTTTAAAACCAAAACGCAGAAACAATGAAAGAGAGAAAAATTCTTACAAAATTCGCTCAGGGGCTGTGATGCAACCTGGAATGACCACATATAAACCCACAGCTGGATAAGACATAAGGCTGGACACTTGGGGCTGAAAGGATTGGAGAGCTTTGGTGAGCAACTGCCGAAAGTTTAATGCAATACTTCATGCTACTTATTCCAAGGGTCCCAACACTCCAAGTTGAAGGCAATCTTCCTACAGCTAAACCATGCATGGGAAATCCAGCAGATGGTATACCATATGATCGGGAAAGGTTTCTAAAATGCACCTCATTTTCCTCTCCTGGGGCTCCGGATCAACATTCCAGCCACTTTACTAACAACATCTCCACATGGAGAGTCAATGCCTTTAAGTTCCGGTATCGCACAGTCTGCAGTTAGTGCGGAGGATGAATGGGAATAGGGGGAACCAGTGAGAAAATAGCTGTAGCGGTTTCAATGGGCACATGTCACTCTAATTTCACATCAGGAAGAAGAATTAACCAAAGGCAGAGCAGGGCGCCCCAGAAGAAGAATAGGGCCTGAAGAAATCCTGTGGATATGAGGCAAGATCACAAAAATAAGAGCTGAAAAATGGAGCTAAGGGCCACTGCAATTGAAAAACCTGCAGAGTTATAAAGGCCAACTATTTTCCAAACGTATATTGAGGTAAGGCTATGAAGAGGAACTGAGAGCAAGGCAGAACTGCAGGAAACCGATTTCAGGAGGTAGACTGGAATTGCACTGAAAACATATGAAAAGACTCAGAACGTCGACAATGATGCACTTGGCCAAAAAGGGCATATGCGTTCTTTCCTGAATATATTCAGGAAGAAACGCATACGCCCTTTCTGGCCAACCAAGCAAGCTCGCAAAGGAAATCTGCACTACAATGAAGTCTCACTGCCCCCCGGTCAAAGGGCCTTCTGAAAAAAGTGTAAAATCCAGAAAGGCAGGACAGGCCATGGAGAACTGGGAGCCTTGTTATGCTGATGGGCGAGATGTAAATGGCCAACAGCCACTCTGGAGAAGTGTATGGTGTTTCCTGAAACATCCAAAAAACTAAGCAACAGAGCCTAGGGCACTTCCACTTATGGTCCTATAGCTTAGGGAAATTAAAATCAAAAAGACACAGCCACCCCAAAGTTTGGGATGGCTCTGTTTACAAGAACCTCGTTTACGGTACAAGTTAAATATCGCAAAAAGTGAAAAATGGATAAAGAAGTTGTGGTACTTACGTACAATGCAATATCACTCAGCAATGAAATCTATGTCATCAGGCCAGGAGCAGCATAATGAGTGGATTCAGGTACGATGATTCTAAGTGAAATTAGTCACACAGAAAAAGAAACATCATAAGATATCACTACTACACGGAATGTAAACTTGGCTACACAGGAACTGAATTACAAAACAGAACAGGGTCAAAAATGTAGAAAACCAACTTATGCTTGCTTAAGGGGAAAGCCGATATGGGGTGCTGCATGAAACCAGAGATTAAAATTGGCACAGATACCGTTCCATAAGCCAAAAATATAATAGACAAAAGGTACTCCTTGCTCAACGAAGTGGACTCAACACCCTATATTAAACGCCTAGGAATATACCTGACTAGTAAGAATCTACCTGACTAGTAAGAATCTTAAAACCTATAGATTTATATGTCTCCGAAAGAGAATCAAGCGTGTGTACAGCGGCATAAACGCAGCAGTGATAGGATTGGTGAGGTTCGGTGAGCAAATGCAGACCCTTTGAAGTCATATTGCATGGTACCCATTCCATGGGTCTCAACTCTCCAGGTTTAAGGGATTCTTCCTTCAGCTAAAACATGCATGTGGAACCCAGAGTATGATCCACCGTGTGATCGGGAAACGTGTTCAAATGTGTCTCAGTTTTCGTCCCCTGGTACTCGGGTGCAACATTCCAGACGCTTTACTAACACTCTCCCCACTTGGAGAGTCAGTGCCTTTAACCTCCTGTATGGCCCAATTTGCAATTTCTGTGGAAAATGAACAGGAATAGGGAGAACCAATGAGAGATTAGGTGGAGGTGTCTGGACGGGCAAATTTAACTCTCATTTCCCACCAGGAAGAGGAATTAACCAAAGGCTCAGCGTGCCATGCCGGAACCACACTAGGACCAGAAGCAATCCTGCGGTGTTGCGGCCAGCTCACAAGAAAGCGAGTTGAAGAAAGGAGCTCAGGGGCACTGTAATTCACAAACCTGCAGAGTTATAAAGGACAGCTATCTTCCAAAAATATATTGAAGTAAGGCTGCCAAGAGGAGTTGAAAGGGGGGCAGAATTGCAGGAAACCGATTTCAGGAGGTAGACTGGAATTGCATGTAAAGCATAGGAAAAGAGGCAGAACGTCCACAATGATGCACTTGGCCAAAAAGGGCGTATGCGTTTTTTCCTGAATATATTCAGGAAAAAACGCATACGCACTTTTTGGCCAACCAAGCAAGCTTGCAAAGGAAATCTGCACTACAATGAAGTCTCACTGCCCCCCGGTCAAAAGGGCCATCTGAAAAAAGTGTAAAATCCAGAAAGGCAGGACAGGCCATGGAGAACTGGGAGCCTAGTTATGCTGATGGGCGGGATGTAAATTGCCAGCAGCCACTCTGGAGAAGTGTATGGTGTTTCCTGAAACATCCAAAAAACAAAGCAACAGAGCCTAGGGCACTTCCACTTATGGTCCTATAGCTTAGGGAAATTAAAATCAAAAAGACACAGCCACCCCAAAGTTTGGGATGGCTCTGTTTACAAGAACCTCGTTTACGGTACAAGTTCAATATCACAGAAAGCGAAAAATGGATAAAGAAATTGTGGTACTTACGTACAATGCAATATCACTCAGCAATGAAATCTATGTCATCAGGCCCGTAGCAGCATAATGAGTGGATTCAGGTACGATGATTCTAAGTGAAATTAGTCACACAGAAAAAGAAACATCATAAGATATCACTAATACACGGAATGTAAACTTGGCTACACAAGAACTGAATTACAAAACAGAACAGGGTGTCAAATGTAGAAAACCAACTTATGCTTGCTTAAGGGGATGGGTGAGTTGGGGTGCTGCATAAAACCAGAGATTGAAATGAGCACAGATACCGTTCCATAAGCCAAATATGTAATAGACAAGAGCTACACCTTGCTCAACGAAGTGGACTCAACACTCCATATTAAACGCCTAAGAATATACCTGACTAGTAAGAATCTTAAAACCTATGGATTTATATGTCTCCGAAAGAGAATCAAGCGTGTGTACAGCGGCATAAACGCAGCAGTGATAGGATTGCTAAGGTTCGGTGAGCAAATGCAGACCCTTTGAAGTCATATTGCATGGTACCCATTCCATGGGTCTCAACTCTCCAGGTTTAATGGATTCTTCCTTCAGCTAAAACATGCATGTGGAACCCAGAGTATGATCCACCGTGTGATCGGGAAACGTGTTCAAATGTGTCTCAGTTTTGGTCCCCTGGTACTCGGGTGCAACATTCCAGACGCTTTACTAACACTCTCCCCACTTGGAGAGTCAGTGCCTTTAACCTCCTGTTTGGCCCAGTTTGCAATTTCTGTGGAAAATGAACAGGAATAGGGAGAACCAATGAGAGACTAGGTGGAGGTGTCCGGACGGGCAAATTTAACTCTCATTTCCCACCAGGAAGAGGAATTAACCAAAGGCTCAGCATGCCGTGCCGGAACCAAACTAGGGCCTGAAGCAATCCTGCGGTGTTGCGGCCAGCTCACAAGAAAGCGAGTTGAAGAAAGGAGCTCAGGGGCACTGTAATTCACAAACCTGCAGAGTTATAAATGACAGCTGTCTTCCAAAAATATATTGAAGTAAGGCTGCCAAGAGGAGTTGAAAGCAGGGCAGAATTGCAGGAAACCGATTTCAGGAGGTAGACTGGAATTGCATGTAAAGCATAGGAAAAGAGGCAGAACGTCCACAATGATGCACTTGGCCAAAAAGGGCGTATGCGTTTTTTCCTGAATATATTCAGGAAACAACGCATACGCCCTTTTTGGCCAACCAAGCAAGCTTGCAAAGGAAATCTGCACTACAATGAAGTCTCACTGCCCCCCGGTCAAAAGGGCCATCTGAAAAAAGTGTAAAATCCAGAAAGGCAGGACAGGCCATTGAGAACTGGGAGCCTTGTTATGCTGATGGGCGGGATGTAAATTGCCAGCAGCCACTCTGGAGAAGTGTATGGTGTTTCCTGAAACATCCAAAAAACAAAGCAACAGAGCCTAGGGCACTTCCACTTATGGTCCTATAGCTTAGGGAAATTAAAATCAAAAAGACACAGCCACCCCAAAGTTTGGGACGGCTCTGTTTACAAGAACCTCGTTTACGGTACAAGTTCAATATCACAGAAAGCGAAAAATGGATAAAGAAATTGTGGTACTTACGTACAATGCAATATCACTCAGCAATGAAATCTATGTCATCAGGCCCGTAGCAGCATAATGAGTGGATTCAGGTACGATGATTCTAAGTGAAATTAGTCACACAGAAAATGAAACATCATAAGATATCACTAATACATGGAATGTAAACTTGGCTACACAAGAACTGAATTACAAAACAGAACAGGGTGTCAAATGTAGAAAACCAACTTATGCTTGCTTAAGGGGACGGGTGAGTTGGGGTGCTGCATAAAACCAGAGATTGAAATGAGCACAGATACCGTTCCATAAGCCAAATATGTAATAGACAAGAGCTACTCCTTGCTCAACGAAGTGGACTCAACACCCCATATTAAACGCCTAAGAATATACCTGACTAGTAAGAATCTACCTGACTAGTAAGAATCTTAAAACCTATGGATTTATATGTCTCCGAAAGAGAATCAAGCGTGTGTACAGCGGCATAAACGCAGCAGTGATAGGATTGGTGAGGTTCGGTGAGCAAATGCAGACCCTTTGAAGTCATATTGCATGGTACCCATTCCATGGGTCTCAACTCTCCATGTTTAAGGGATTCTTCCTTCAGCTAAAACATGCATGTGGAACCCAGAGTATGATCCACCATGTGGTCGGAAAACGTGTTCAAATGTGTCTCAGTTTTGGTCCCCTGGTACTCGGGTGCAACATTCCAGACGCTTTACTAACACTCTCCCCACTTGGAGAGTCAGTGCCTTTAACCTCCTGTTTGGCCCAGTTAGCAATTTCTGCGGAAGATGAACAGGAATAGGGAGAACCAATGAGAGATTAGGTGGAGGTGTCCGGACGGGCCAATTTAACTCTCATTTCCCACCAGGAAGAGGAATTAACCAAAGGCTCAGCATGCCGTGCCGGAACCAAACTAGGGCCTGAAGCAATCCTGCGGTGTTGCGGCCAGCTCACAAGAAAGCGAGTTGAAGAAAGGAGCTCAGGGGCACTGTAATTCACAAACCTGCAGAGTTATAAATGACAGCTATCTTCCAAAAATATATTGAATTAGGATGCCAAGAGGAGTTTAAAGCAGGGCAGAATTGCAGGAAACCGATTTCAGGAGGTAGACTGGAATTGCATGTAAAGCATAGGAAAAGAGGCAGAACGTCCACAATGATGCACTTGGCCAAAAAGGGAGTATGCGTTTTCTCCTGAATATATTCAAGAAAAAACGCATACGCCCTTTTTGGCCAAACAAGCAAGCTTGCAAAGGAAATCTGCACTACAATGAAGTCTCACTGCCCCCCGGTCAAAAGGGCCATCTGAAAAAACTGTAAAATCCAGAAAGGCAGGACAGGCCATGGAGAACTGGGAGCCTAGTTATGCTGATGGGCGGGATGTAAATTGCCAGCAGCCACTCTGGAGAAGTGTATGGTGTTTCCTGAAACATCCAAAAAACAAAGCAACAGAGCCTAGGGCACTTCCACTTATGGTCCTATAGCTTAGGGAAATTAAAATCAAAAAGACACAGCCACCCCAAAGTTTGGGACGGCTCTGTTTACAAGAACCTCGTTTACGGTACAAGTTCAATATCACAGAAAGCGAAAAATGGATAAAGAAATTGTGGTACTTACGTACAATGCAATATCACTCAGCAATGAAATCTATGTCATCAGGCCCGTAGCAGCATAATGAGTGGATTCAGGTACGATGATTCTAAGTGAAATTAGTCACACAGAAAAAGAAACATCATAAGATATCACTAATACACGGAATGTAAACTTGGCTACACAAGAACTGAATTACAAAACAGAACAGGGTGTCAAATGTAGAAAACCAACTTATGCTTGCTTAAGGGGACGGGTGAGTTGGGGTGCTGCATAAAACCAGAGATTGAAATGAGCACAGATACCGTTCCATAAGCCAAATATGTAATAGACAAGAGCTACTCCTTGCTCAACGAAGTGGACTCAACACCCCATATTAAACGCCTAAAAATATACCTGACTAGTAAGAATCTACCTGACTAGTAAGAATCTTAAAACCTATGGATTTATATGTCTCCGAAAGAGAATCAAGCGTGTGTACAGCGGCATAAACGCAGCAGTGATAGGATTGGTGAGGTTCGGTGAGCAAATGCAGACCCTTTGAAGTCATATTGCATGGTACCCATTCCATGGGTCTCAACTCTCCAGGTTTAAGGGATTCTTCCTTCATCTAAAACATGCATGTGGAACCCAGAGTATGATCCACCGTGTGATCGGGAAACGTGTTCAAATGTGTCTCAGTTTTCGTCCCCTGGTACTCGGGTGCAACATTCCAGACGCTTTACTAACACTCTCCCCACTTGGAGAGTCAGTGCCTTTAACCTCCTGTTTGGCCCAGTTTGCAATTACTGTGGAAAATGAACAGGAATAGGGAGAACCAATGAGAGACTAGGTGGAGGTGTCCGGACGGGCAAATTTAACTCTCATTTCCCACCAGGAAGAGGAATTAACCAAAGGCTCAGCGTGCCATGCCGGAACCACACTAGGACCAGAAGCAATCCTGCGGTGTTGCGGCCAGCTCACAAGAAAGCGAGTTGAAGAAAGGAGCTCAGGGGCACTGTAATTCACAAACCTGCAGAGTTACAAATGACAGCTATCTTCCAAAAATATATTGAAGTAAGGCTGCCAAGAGGAGTTGAAAGGGGGGCAGAATTGCAGGAAACCGATTTCAGGAGGTAGACTGGAATTGCATGTAAAGCATAGGAAAAGAGGCAGAACGTCCACAATGATGCACTTGGCCAAAAAGGGCGTATGCGTTTTTTCCTGAATATATTCAGGAAAAAACGCATACGCCCTTTTTGGCCAACCAAGCAAGCTTGCAAAGGAAATCTGCACTACAATGAAGTCTCACTGCCCCCCGGTCAAAAGGGCCATCCGAAAAAAGTGTAAAATCCAGAAAGGCAGGACAGGCCATGGAGAACTGGGAGCCTAGTTATGCTGATGGGCGGGATGTAAATTGCCAGCAGCCACTCTGGAGAAGTGTATGGTGTTTCCTGAAACATCCAAAAAACAAAGCAACAGAGCCTAGGGCACTTCCACTTATGGTCCTATAGCTTAGGGAAATTAAAATCAAAAAGACACAGCCACCCCAAAGTTTGGGACGGCTCTGTTTACAAGAACCTCGTTTACGGTACAAGTTCAATATCACAGAAAGCGAAAAATGGATAAAGAAATTGTGGTACTTACGTACAATGCAATATCACTCAGCAATGAAATCTATGTCATCAGGCCCGTAGCAGCATAATGAGTGGATTCAGGTACGATGATTCTAAGTGAAATTAGTCACACAGAAAAAGAAACATCATAAGATATCACTAATACACGGAATGTAAACTTGGCTACACAAGAACTGAATTACAAAACAGAACAGGCTGTCAAATGTAGAAAACCAACTTATGCTTGCTTAAGGGGACGGGTGAGTTGGGGTGCTGCATAAAACCAGAGATTGAAATGAGCACAGATACCGTTCCATAAGCCAAATATGTAATAGACAAGAGCTACTCCTTGCTCAACGAAGTGGACACAACACTCCATATTAAACGCCTAAGAATATACCTGACTAGTAAGAATCTTAAAACCTATGGATTTATATGTCTCCGAAAGAGAATCAAGCGTGTGTACAGCGGCATAAACGCAGCAGTGATAGGATTGGTGAGGTTCGGTGAGCAAATGCAGACCCTTTGAAGTCATATTGCATGGTACCCATTCCACGGGTCTCAACTCTCCAGGTTTAAGGGATTCTTCCTTCAGCTAAAACATGCACGTGGAACCCAGAGTATGATCAACCGTGTGATCGGGAGACGTGTTCCAATATGTCTCAGTTCTCGTCCCCTGGTACTCGGGTGCAACATTCCAGACGCTTTACTAACACTCTCCCGACTTGGAGAGTCAGTGCCTTTAACCTCCTGTTTGGCCCAGTTTGCAATTTCTGCTGAAGATGAACAGGAATAGGGAGAACCAATGAGAGACTAGCTGGAGGTGTCTGGACGGGCAAATTTAACTCTCATTTCCCACCAGGAAGAGGAATTAACCAAAGGCTCAGCGTGCCGAGCCGGAACCAGATTAGGGCCTGAAGCAATCCTGCGGTGTTGCGGCCAGCTCACAAGAAAGCGAGTTGAAGAAAGGAGCTCAGGGGCACTGTAATTCACAAACCTGCAGAGTTATAAATGACAGCTATCGTCCAAAAATATACTGAAGTAAGGCTGCCAAGAGGACTTGAAAGCGGGGCAGAATTGCAGGAAACCGATTTCAGGAGGTAGACTGGAATTGCATTTAAAGCATAGGAAAAGAGGCAGAACGTCCACAATGATGCACTTGGCCAAAAAGGGCGTATGCGTTTTTTCCTGAATATATTCAGGAAAAAACGCATACGCCCTTTTTGGCCAACCAAGCAAGCTTGCAAAGGAAATCTGCACTACAATGAAGTCTCACTTCCCCCCGGTCAAAAGGGCCATCTGAAAAAAGTGTAAAATCCAGAAAGGCAGGACAGGCCATGGAGAACTGGGAGCCTTGTTATGCTGATGGGCGGGATGTAAATTGCCAACAGCCACTCGGGAGAGGTGTATGGTGTTTCCTGAAACATCTAAAAAACAAAGCAACAGAGCCTAGGGCACTTCCACTTATGGTCCTATAGCTTAGGGAAATTAAAATCAAAAAGACACAGCCACCCCAAAGTTTGGGACGGCTCTGTTTACAAGAACCTCGTGTACGGTACAAGTTCAATATCGCAGAAAGTGAAAAATGGATAAAGAAGTTGTGGTACTTACGTACAATGCAATATCACTCAGCAATGAAATCTATGTCATCAGGCCCGTAGCAGCATAATGAGTGGATTCAGGTATGATGATTCTAACTGAAATAAGTCACACAGAAAAAGAAACATCATAAGATATCACTAATACACGGGATGTAAACTTGGCTACACAGGAACTGGATTACAAAACAGAACAGGGTCTCAAATTTAGAAAACCAACTTATGCTTGCTTAAGGGGAAAGGTGAGTTGGGGTGCTGCATCAAACCAGAGATTGAAATGAGCACAGATAAAGTTCCTTAAGCCAAATATGGAATAGACAAGAACTACTCCTTGCTCAACGAAATGGACTCAACACCCCATATTAAACGCCTAAGAATGTACCTGACTAGTAAGTATCTTAAAACCTATGGATTGCTATGTCTCTGAAAGAAAATCAAGCGTGTGTACAGGGGCATAAACGCAGCAGTGATAGGATTAGAGAGGTTCGGTGAGCAAATGAAGACCCTTTGAAGTCATATTGCATGGTACCCATTCCACGGGTCTCAACTCTCCAGGTTTAAGGGATTCTTCCTTCAGCTAAAACATGCACGTGGAACCCAGAGTATGATCAACCGTGTGATCGGGAGACGTGTTCCAATATGTCTCAGTTCTCGTCCCCTGGTACTCGGGTGCAACATTCCAGACGCTTTACTAACACTCTCCCGACTTGGAGAGTCAGTGCCTTTAACCTCCTGTTTGGCCCAGTTTGCAATTTCTGCGGAAGATGAACAGGAATAGGGAGAACCAATGAGAGACTAGCTGGAGGTGTCTGGACGGGCAAATTTAACTCTCATTTCCCACCAGGAAGAGGAATTAACCAAAGGCTCAGCGTGCCGTGCCGGAACCAGATTAGGGCCTGAAGCAATCCTGCGGTGTTGCGGCCAGCTCACAAGAAAGCGAGTTGAAGAAACGAGCTCAGGGGCACTGTAATTCACAAACCTGCAGAGTTATAAATGACAGCTATCGTCCAAAAATATACTGAAGTAAGGCTGCCAAGAGGACTTGAAAGCGGGGCAGAATTGCAGGAAACCGATTTCAGGAGGTAGACTGGAATTGCATTTAAAGCATAGGAAAAGAGGCAGAACGTCCACAATGATGCACTTGGCCAAAAAGGGCGTATGCGTATTTTCGTGCAGGAAAAAACGCATACGCCCTTTTTGGCCAACCAAGCAAGCTTGCAAAGGAAATCTGCACTACAATGAAGTCTCACTTCCCGCCAGTCAAAGGGGCCATCTGAAAAAAGTGTAAAATCAAGAAAGGCAGGACAGGCCATGGAGAACTGGGAGCCTTGTTATGCTGATGGGCGGGATGTAAATTGCCAACAGCCACTCGGGAGAGGTGTATGGTGTTTCCTGAAACATCTAAAAAACAAAGCAACAGAGCCTAGGGCACTTCCACTTATGGTCCTATAGCTTAGGGAAATTAAAATCAAAAAGACACAGCCACCCCAAAGTTTGGGACAGCTCTGTTTACAAGAACCTCGTTTACGGTACAAGTTCAATATCGCAGAAAGTGAAAAATGGATAAAGAAGTTGTGGTACTTACGTACAATGCAATATCACTCAGCAATGAAATCTATGTCATCAGGCCCGTAGCAGCATAATGAGTGGATTCAGGTATGATGATTTTAACTGAAATAAGTCACACAGAAAAAGAAACATCATAAGATATCACTAATACACGGAATGTAAACTTGGCTACACAGGAACTGGATTACAAAACAGAACAGGGTCTCAAATTTAGAAAACCAACTTATGCTTGCTTAAGGGGAAAGGTGAGTTGGGGTGCTGCATAAAACCAGAGATTGAAATGAGCACAGATAAAGTTCCTTAAGCCAAATATGGAATAGACAAGAACTACTCCTTGCTCAACGAAATGGACTCAACACCCCATATTAAACGCCTAAGAATGTACCTGACTAGTAAGTATCTTAAAACCTATGGATTGCTATGTCTCTGAAAGAAAATCAAGCGTGTGTACAGGGGCATAAACGCAGCAGTGATAGGATTGGAGAGGTTCGGTGAGCAAATGAAGACCCTTTGAAGTCATATTGCATGGTACCCATTCCACGGGTCTCAACTCTCCAGGTTTAAGGGATTCTTCCTTCAGCTAAAACATGCACGTGGAACCCAGAGTATGATCAACCGTGTGATCGGGAGACGTGTTCCAATATGTCTCAGTTCTCGTCCCCTGGTACTCGGGTGCAACATTCCAGACGCTTTACTAACACTCTCCCGACTTGGAGAGTCAGTGCCTTTAACCTCCTGTTTGGCCCAGTTTGCAATTTCTGCGGAAGATGAACAGGAATAGGGAGAACCAATGAGAGACTAGCTGGAGGTGTCTGGAAGGGCAAATTTAACTCTCATTTCCCACCAGGAAGAGGAATTAACCAAAGGCTCAGCGTGCCGAGCCGGAACCAGATTAGGGCCTGAAGCAATCCTGCGGTGTTGCGGCCAGCTCACAAGAAAGCAAGTTGAAGAAAGGAGCTCAGGGGCACTGTAATTCACAAACCTGCAGAGTTATAAATGACAGCTATCGTCCAAAAATATACTGAAGTAAGGCTGCCAAGAGGACTTGAAAGCGGGGCAGAATTGCAGGAAACCGATTTCAGGAGGTAGACTGGAATTGCATTTAAAGCATAGGAAAAGAGGCAGAACGTCCACAATGATGCACTTGGCCAAAAAGGGCGTATGCGTATTTTCGTGCAGGAAAAAACGCATACGCCCTTTTTGGCCAACCAAGCAAGCTTGCAAAGGAAATCTGCACTACAATGAAGTCTCACTTCCCGCCAGTCAAAGGGGCCATCTGAAAAAAGTGTAAAATCAAGAAAGGCAGGACAGGCCATGGAGAACTGGGAGCCTTGTTATGCTGATGGGCGGGATGTAAATTGCCAACAGCCACTCGGGAGAGGTGTATGGTGTTTCCTGAAACATCTAAAAAACAAAGCAACAGAGCCTAGGGCACTTCCACTTATGGTCCTATAGCTTAGGGAAATTAAAATCAAAAAGACACAGCCACCCCAAAGTTTGGGACAGCTCTGTTTACAAGAACCTCGTTTACGGTACAAGTTCAATATCGCAGAAAGTGAAAAATGGATAAAGAAGTTGTGGTACTTACGTACAATGCAATATCACTCAGCAATGAAATCTATGTCATCAGGCCCGTAGCAGCATAATGAGTGGATTCAGGTATGATGATTCTAACTGAAATAAGTCACACAGAAAAAGAAACATCATAAGATATCACTAATACACGGAATGTAAACTTGGCTACACAGGAACTGGATTACAAAACAGAACAGGGTCTCAAATTTAGAAAACCAACTTATGCTTGCTTAAGGGGAAAGGTGATTTGGGGTGCTGCATCAAACCAGAGATTGAAATGAGCACAGATAAAGTTCCTTAAGCCAAATATGGAATAGACAAGAACTACTCCTTGCTCAACGAAGTGGACTCAACACCCCATATTAAACGCCTAAGAATATACCTGACTAGTAAGAATCTACCTGACTAGTAAGAATCTTAAAACCTATGGATTTATATGTCTCCGAAAGAGAATCAAGCGTGTGTACAGCGGCATAAACGCAGCAGTGATAGGATTGGTGAGGTTCGGTGAGCAAATGCAGACCCTTTGAAGTCATATTGCATGGTACCCATTCCACGGGTCTCAACTCTCCAGGTTTAAGGGATTCTTCCTTCAGCTAAAACATGCACGTGGAACCCAGAGTATGATCAACCGTGTGATCGGGAGACGTGTTCCAATATGTCTCAGTTCTCGTCCCCTGGTACTCGGGTGCAACATTCCAGACGCTTTACTAACACTCTCCCGACTTGGAGAGTCAGTGCCTTTAACCTCCTGTTTGGCCCAGTTTGCAATTTCTGCGGAAGATGAACAGGAATAGGGAGAACCAATGAGAGACTAGCTGGAGGTGTCTGGACGGGCAAATTTAACTCTCATTTCCCACCAGGAAGAGGAATTAACCAAAGGCTCAGCGTGCCGTGCCGGAACCAGATTAGGGCCTGAAGCAATCCTGCGGTGTTGCGGCCAGCTCACAAGAAAGCGAGTTGAAGAAAGGAGCTCAGGGGCACTGTAATTCACAAACCTGCAGAGTTATAAATGACAGCTATCGTCCAAAAATATACTGAAGTAAGGCTGCCAAGAGGACTTGAAAGCGGGGCAGAATTGCAGGAAACCGATTTCAGGAGGTAGACTGGAATTGCATTTAAAGCATAGGAAAAGAGGCAGAACGTCCACAATGATGCACTTGGCCAAAAAGGGCGTATGCGTTTTTTCCTGAATATATTCAGGAAAAAACGCATACGCCCTTTTTGGCCAACCAAGCAAGCTTGCAAAGGAAATCTGCACTACAATGAAGTCTCACTTCCCCCCGGTCAAAAGGGCCATCTGAAAAAAGTGTAAAATCCAGAAAGGCAGGACAGGCCATGGAGAACTGGGAGCCTTGTTATGCTGATGGGCGGGATGTAAATTGCCAACAGCCACTCGGGAGAGGTGTATGGTGTTTCCTGAAACATCTAAAAAACAAAGCAACAGAGCCTAGGGCACTTCCACTTATGGTCCTATAGCTTAGGGAAATTAAAATCAAAAAGACACAGCCACCCCAAAGTTTGGGACGGCTCTGTTTACAAGAACCTCGTGTACGGTACAAGTTCAATATCGCAGAAAGTGAAAAATGGATAAAGAAGTTGTGGTACTTACGTACAATGCAATATCACTCAGCAATGAAATCTATGTCATCAGGCCCGTAGCAGCATAATGAGTGGATTCAGGTATGATGATTCTAACTGAAATAAGTCACACAGAAAAAGAAACATCATAAGATATCACTAATACACGGGATGTAAACTTGGCTACACAGGAACTGGATTACAAAACAGAACAGGGTCTCAAATTTAGAAAACCAACTTATGCTTGCTTAAGGGGAAAGGTGAGTTGGGGTGCTGCATCAAACCAGAGATTGAAATGAGCACAGATAAAGTTCCTTAAGCCAAATATGGAATAGACAAGAACTACTCCTTGCTCAACGAAATGGACTCAACACCCCATATTAAACGCCTAAGAATGTACCTGACTAGTAAGTATCTTAAAACCTATGGATTGCTATGTCTCTGAAAGAAAATCAAGCGTGTGTACAGGGGCATAAACGCAGCAGTGATAGGATTAGAGAGGTTCGGTGAGCAAATGAAGACCCTTTGAAGTCATATTGCATGGTACCCATTCCACGGGTCTCAACTCTCCAGGTTTAAGGGATTCTTCCTTCAGCTAAAACATGCACGTGGAACCCAGAGTATGATCAACCGTGTGATCGGGAGACGTGTTCCAATATGTCTCAGTTCTCGTCCCCTGGTACTCGGGTGCAACATTCCAGACGCTTTACTAACACTCTCCCGACTTGGAGAGTCAGTGCCTTTAACCTCCTGTTTGGCCCAGTTTGCAATTTCTGCGGAAGATGAACAGGAATAGGGAGAACCAATGAGAGACTAGCTGGAGGTGTCTGGACGGGCAAATTTAACTCTCATTTCCCACCAGGAAGAGGAATTAACCAAAGGCTCAGCGTGCCGTGCCGGAACCAGATTAGGGCCTGAAGCAATCCTGCGGTGTTGCGGCCAGCTCACAAGAAAGCGAGTTGAAGAAACGAGCTCAGGGGCACTGTAATTCACAAACCTGCAGAGTTATAAATGACAGCTATCGTCCAAAAATATACTGAAGTAAGGCTGCCAAGAGGACTTGAAAGCGGGGCAGAATTGCAGGAAACCGATTTCAGGAGGTAGACTGGAATTGCATTTAAAGCATAGGAAAAGAGGCAGAACGTCCACAATGATGCACTTGGCCAAAAAGGGCGTATGCGTATTTTCGTGCAGGAAAAAACGCATACGCCCTTTTTGGCCAACCAAGCAAGCTTGCAAAGGAAATCTGCACTACAATGAAGTCTCACTTCCCGCCAGTCAAAGGGGCCATCTGAAAAAAGTGTAAAATCAAGAAAGGCAGGACAGGCCATGGAGAACTGGGAGCCTTGTTATGCTGATGGGCGGGATGTAAATTGCCAACAGCCACTCGGGAGAGGTGTATGGTGTTTCCTGAAACATCTAAAAAACAAAGCAACAGAGCCTAGGGCACTTCCACTTATGGTCCTATAGCTTAGGGAAATTAAAATCAAAAAGACACAGCCACCCCAAAGTTTGGGACAGCTCTGTTTACAAGAACCTCGTTTACGGTACAAGTTCAATATCGCAGAAAGTGAAAAATGGATAAAGAAGTTGTGGTACTTACGTACAATGCAATATCACTCAGCAATGAAATCTATGTCATCAGGCCCGTAGCAGCATAATGAGTGGATTCAGGTATGATGATTTTAACTGAAATAAGTCACACAGAAAAAGAAACATCATAAGATATCACTAATACACGGAATGTAAACTTGGCTACACAGGAACTGGATTACAAAACAGAACAGGGTCTCAAATTTAGAAAACCAACTTATGCTTGCTTAAGGGGAAAGGTGAGTTGGGGTGCTGCATAAAACCAGAGATTGAAATGAGCACAGATAAAGTTCCTTAAGCCAAATATGGAATAGACAAGAACTACTCCTTGCTCAACGAAATGGACTCAACACCCCATATTAAACGCCTAAGAATGTACCTGACTAGTAAGTATCTTAAAACCTATGGATTGCTATGTCTCTGAAAGAAAATCAAGCGTGTGTACAGGGGCATAAACGCAGCAGTGATAGGATTGGAGAGGTTCGGTGAGCAAATGAAGACCCTTTGAAGTCATATTGCATGGTACCCATTCCACGGGTCTCAACTCTCCAGGTTTAAGGGATTCTTCCTTCAGCTAAAACATGCACGTGGAACCCAGAGTATGATCAACCGTGTGATCGGGAGACGTGTTCCAATATGTCTCAGTTCTCGTCCCCTGGTACTCGGGTGCAACATTCCAGACGCTTTACTAACACTCTCCCGACTTGGAGAGTCAGTGCCTTTAACCTCCTGTTTGGCCCAGTTTGCAATTTCTGCGGAAGATGAACAGGAATAGGGAGAACCAATGAGAGACTAGCTGGAGGTGTCTGGAAGGGCAAATTTAACTCTCATTTCCCACCAGGAAGAGGAATTAACCAAAGGCTCAGCGTGCCGAGCCGGAACCAGATTAGGGCCTGAAGCAATCCTGCGGTGTTGCGGCCAGCTCACAAGAAAGCAAGTTGAAGAAAGGAGCTCAGGGGCACTGTAATTCACAAACCTGCAGAGTTATAAATGACAGCTATCGTCCAAAAATATACTGAAGTAAGGCTGCCAAGAGGACTTGAAAGCGGGGCAGAATTGCAGGAAACCGATTTCAGGAGGTAGACTGGAATTGCATTTAAAGCATAGGAAAAGAGGCAGAACGTCCACAATGATGCACTTGGCCAAAAAGGGCGTATGCGTATTTTCGTGCAGGAAAAAACGCATACGCCCTTTTTGGCCAACCAAGCAAGCTTGCAAAGGAAATCTGCACTACAATGAAGTCTCACTTCCCGCCAGTCAAAGGGGCCATCTGAAAAAAGTGTAAAATCAAGAAAGGCAGGACAGGCCATGGAGAACTGGGAGCCTTGTTATGCTGATGGGCGGGATGTAAATTGCCAACAGCCACTCGGGAGAGGTGTATGGTGTTTCCTGAAACATCTAAAAAACAAAGCAACAGAGCCTAGGGCACTTCCACTTATGGTCCTATAGCTTAGGGAAATTAAAATCAAAAAGACACAGCCACCCCAAAGTTTGGGACAGCTCTGTTTACAAGAACCTCGTTTACGGTACAAGTTCAATATCGCAGAAAGTGAAAAATGGATAAAGAAGTTGTGGTACTTACGTACAATGCAATATCACTCAGCAATGAAATCTATGTCATCAGGCCCGTAGCAGCATAATGAGTGGATTCAGGTATGATGATTCTAACTGAAATAAGTCACACAGAAAAAGAAACATCATAAGATATCACTAATACACGGAATGTAAACTTGGCTACACAGGAACTGGATTACAAAACAGAACAGGGTCTCAAATTTAGAAAACCAACTTATGCTTGCTTAAGGGGAAAGGTGAGTTGGGGTGCTGCATCAAACCAGAGATTGAAATGAGCACAGATAAAGTTCCTTAAGCCAAATATGGAATAGACAAGAACTACTCCTTGCTCAACGAAGTGGACTCAACACCCCATATTAAACGCCTAAGAATATACCTGACTAGTAAGAATCTACCTGACTAGTAAGAATCTTAAAACCTATGGATTTATATGTCTCCGAAAGAGAATCAAGCGTGTGTACAGCGGCATAAACGCAGCAGTGATAGGATTGGAGAGGTTCGGTGAGCAAATGCAGACCCTTTGAAGTCATATTGCATGGTACCCATTCCACGGGTCTCAACTCTCCAGGTTTAAGGGATTCTTCCTTCAGCTAAAACATGCACGTGGAACCCAGAGTATGATCAACCGTGTGATCGGGAGACGTGTTCCAATATGTCTCAGTTCTCGTCCCCTGGTACTCGGGTGCAACATTCCAGACGCTTTACTAACACTCT
This sequence comes from Leucopleurus acutus, assembly GCF_964270905.1. Classification (NCBI taxonomy): domain Eukaryota; kingdom Metazoa; phylum Chordata; class Mammalia; order Artiodactyla; family Delphinidae; genus Leucopleurus; species Leucopleurus acutus. Next base: position 1,104,290 of record NW_028139202.1, read on the forward strand.
CCCGACTTGGAGAGTCAGTGCCTTTAACCTCCTGTTTGGCCCAGTTTGCAATTTCTGCGGAAGATGAACAGGAATAGGGAGAACCAATGAGAGACTAGCTGGAGGTGTCTGGACGGGCAAATTTAACTCTCATTTCCCACCAGGAAGAGGAATTAACCAAAGGCTCAGCGTGCCGTGCCGGAACCAGATTAGGGCCTGAAGCAATCCTGCGGTGTTGCGGCCAGCTCACAAGAAAGCGAGTTGAAGAAAGGAGCTCAGGGGCACTGTAATTCACAAACCTGCAGAGTTATAAATGACAGCTATCGTCCAAAAATATACTGAAGTAAGGCTGCCAAGAGGACTTGAAAGCGGGGCAGAATTGCAGGAAACCGATTTCAGGAGGTAGACTGGAATTGCATTTAAAGCATAGGAAAAGAGGCAGAACGTCCACAATGATGCACTTGGCCAAAAAGGGCGTATGCGTTTTTTCCTGAATATATTCAGGAAAAAACGCATACGCCCTTTTTGGCCAACCAAGCAAGCTTGCAAAGGAAATCTGCACTACAATGAAGTCTCACTTCCCCCCGGTCAAAAGGGCCATCTGAAAAAAGTGTAAAATCCAGAAAGGCAGGACAGGCCATGGAGAACTGGGAGCCTTGTTATGCTGATGGGCGGGATGTAAATTGCCAACAGCCACTCGGGAGAGGTGTATGGTGTTTCCTGAAACATCTAAAAAACAAAGCAACAGAGCCTAGGGCACTTCCACTTATGGTCCTATAGCTTAGGGAAATTAAAATCAAAAAGACACAGCCACCCCAAAGTTTGGGACGGCTCTGTTTACAAGAACCTCGTGTACGGTACAAGTTCAATATCGCAGAAAGTGAAAAATGGATAAAGAAGTTGTGGTACTTACGTACAATGCAATATCACTCAGCAATGAAATCTATGTCATCAGGCCCGTAGCAGCATAATGAGTGGATTCAGGTATGATGATTCTAACTGAAATAAGTCACACAGAAAAAGAAACATCATAAGATATCACTAATACACGGGATGTAAACTTGGCTACACAGGAACTGGATTACAAAACAGAACAGGGTCTCAAATTTAGAAAACCAACTTATGCTTGCTTAAGGGGAAAGGTGAGTTGGGGTGCTGCATAAAACCAGAGATTGAAATGAGCACAGATAAAGTTCCTTAAGCCAAATATGGAATAGACAAGAACTACTCCTTGCTCAACGAAATGGACTCAACACCCCATATTAAACGCCTAAGAATGTACCTGACTAGTAAGTATCTTAAAACCTATGGATTGCTATGTCTCTGAAAGAAAATCAAGCGTGTGTACAGGGGCATAAACGCAGCAGTGATAGGATTAGAGAGGTTCGGTGAGCAAATGAAGACCCTTTGAAGTCATATTGCATGGTACCCATTCCACGGGTCTCAACTCTCCAGGTTTAAGGGATTCTTCCTTCAGCTAAAACATGCACGTGGAACCCAGAGTATGATCAACCATGTGATCGGGAGACGTGTTCCAATATGTCTCAGTTCTCGTCCCCTGGTACTCGGGTGCAACATTCCAGACGCTTTACTAACACTCTCCCGACTTGGAGAGTCAGTGCCTTTAACCTCCTGTTTGGCCCAGTTTGCAATTTCTGCGGAAGATGAACAGGAATAGGGAGAACCAATGAGAGACTAGCTGGAGGTGTCTGGACGGGCAAATTTAACTCTCATTTCCCACCAGGAAGAGGAATTAACCAAAGGCTCAGCGTGCCGTGCCGGAACCAGATTAGGGCCTGAAGCAATCCTGCGGTGTTGCGGCCAGCTCACAAGAAAGCGAGTTGAAGAAAGGAGCTCAGGGGCACTGTAATTCACAAACCTGCAGAGTTATAAATGACAGCTATCGTCCAAAAATATACTGAAGTAAGGCTGCCAAGAGGACTTGAAAGCGGGGCAGAATTGCAGGAAACCGATTTCAGGAGGTAGACTGGAATTGCATTTAAAGCATAGGAAAAGAGGCAGAACGTCCACAATGATGCACTTGGCCAAAAAGGGCGTATGCGTATTTTCGTGCAGGAAAAAACGCATACGCCCTTTTTGGCCAACCAAGCAAGCTTGCAAAGGAAATCTGCACTACAATGAAGTCTCACTTCCCGCCAGTCAAAGGGGCCATCTGAAAAAAGTGTAAAATCAAGAAAGGCAGGACAGGCCATGGAGAACTGGGAGCCTTGTTATGCTGATGGGCGGGATGTAAATTGCCAACAGCCACTCGGGAGAGGTGTATGGTGTTTCCTGAAACATCTAAAAAACAAAGCAACAGAGCCTAGGGCACTTCCACTTATGGTCCTATAGCTTAGGGAAATTAAAATCAAAAAGACACAGCCACCCCAAAGTTTGGGACAGCTCTGTTTACAAGAACCTCGTTTACGGTACAAGTTCAATATCGCAGAAAGTGAAAAATGGATAAAGAAGTTGTGGTACTTACGTACAATGCAATATCACTCAGCAATGAAATCTATGTCATCAGGCCCGTAGCAGCATAATGAGTGGATTCAGGTATGATGATTCTAACTGAAATAAGTCACACAGAAAAAGAAACATCATAAGATATCACTAATACACGGAATGTAAACTTGGCTACACAGGAACTGGATTACAAAACAGAACAGGGTCTCAAATTTAGAAAACCAACTTATGCTTGCTTAAGGGGAAAGGTGAGTTGGGGTGCTGCATCAAACCAGAGATTGAAATGAGCACAGATAAAGTTCCTTAAGCCAAATATGGAATAGACAAGAACTACTCCTTGCTCAACGAAATGGACTCAACACCCCATATTAAACGCCTAAGAATGTACCTGACTAGTAAGTATCTTAAAACCTATGGATTGCTATGTCTCTGAAAGAAAATCAAGCGTGTGTACAGGGGCATAAACGCAGCAGTGATAGGATTGGAGAGGTTCGGTGAGCAAATGAAGACCCTTTGAAGTCATATTGCATGGTACCCATTCCACGGGTCTCAACTCTCCAGGTTTAAGGGATTCTTCCTTCAGCTAAAACATGCACGTGGAACCCAGAGTATGATCAACCGTGTGATCGGGAGACGTGTTCCAATATGTCTCAGTTCTCGTCCCCTGGTACTCGGGTGCAACATTCCAGACGCTTTACTAACACTCTCCCGACTTGGAGAGTCAGTGCCTTTAACCTCCTGTTTGGCCCAGTTTGCAATTTCTGCGGAAGATGAACAGGAATAGGGAGAACCAATGAGAGACTAGCTGGAGGTGTCTGGACGGGCAAATTTAACTCTCATTTCCCACCAGGAAGAGGAATTAACCAAAGGCTCAGCGTGCCGTGCCGGAACCAGATTAGGGCCTGAAGCAATCCTGCGGTGTTGCGGCCAGCTCACAAGAAAGCGAGTTGAAGAAAGGAGCTCAGGGGCACTGTAATTCACAAACCTGCAGAGTTATAAATGACAGCTATCGTCCAAAAATATACTGAAGTAAGGCTGCCAAGAGGACTTGAAAGCGGGGCAGAATTGCAGGAAACCGATTTCAGGAGGTAGACTGGAATTGCATTTAAAGCATAGGAAAAGAGGCAGAACGTCCACAATGATGCACTTGGCCAAAAAGGGCGTATGCGTTTTTTCCTGAATATATTCAGGAAAAAACGCATACGCCCTTTTTGGCCAACCAAGCAAGCTTGCAAAGGAAATCTGCACTACAATGAAGTCTCACTTCCCCCCGGTCAAAAGGGCCATCTGAAAAAAGTGTAAAATCCAGAAAGGCAGGACAGGCCATGGAGAACTGGGAGCCTTGTTATGCTGATGGGCGGGATGTAAATTGCCAACAGCCACTCGGGAGAGGTGTATGGTGTTTCCTGAAACATCTAAAAAACAAAGCAACAGAGCCTAGGGCACTTCCACTTATGGTCCTATAGCTTAGGGAAATTAAAATCAAAAAGACACAGCCACCCCAAAGTTTGGGACGGCTCTGTTTACAAGAACCTCGTTTACGGTACAAGTTCAATATCGCAGAAAGTGAAAAATGGATAAAGAAGTTGTGGTACTTACGTACAATGCAATATCACTCAGCAATGAAATCTATGTCATCAGGCCCGTAGCAGCATAATGAGTGGATTCAGGTATGATGATTCTAACTGAAATAAGTCACACAGAAAAAGAAACATCATAAGATATCACTAATACACGGGATGTAAACTTGGCTACACAGGAACTGGATTACAAAACAGAACAGGGTCTCAAATTTAGAAAACCAACTTATGCTTGCTTAAGGGGAAAGGTGAGTTGGGGTGCTGCATAAAACCAGAGATTGAAATGAGCACAGATAAAGTTCCTTAAGCCAAATATGGAATAGACAAGAACTACTCCTTGCTCAACGAAATGGACTCAACACCCCATATTAAACGCCTAAGAATGTACCTGACTAGTAAGTATCTTAAAACCTATGGATTGCTATGTCTCTGAAAGAAAATCAAGCGTGTGTACAGGGGCATAAACGCAGCAGTGATAGGATTAGAGAGGTTCGGTGAGCAAATGAAGACCCTTTGAAGTCATATTGCATGGTACCCATTCCACGGGTCTCAACTCTCCAGGTTTAAGGGATTCTTCCTTCAGCTAAAACATGCACGTGGAACCCAGAGTATGATCAACCGTGTGATCGGGAGACGTGTTCCAATATGTCTCAGTTCTCGTCCCCTGGTACTCGGGTGCAACATTCCAGACGCTTTACTAACACTCTCCCGACTTGGAGAGTCAGTGCCTTTAACCTCCTATTTGGCCCAGTTTGCAATTTCTGCGGAAGATGAACAGGAATAGGGAGAACCAATGAGAGACTAGCTGGAGGTGTCTGGACGGGCAAATTTAACTCTCATTTCCCACCAGGAAGAGGAATTAACCAAAGGCTCAGCGTGCCGTGCCGGAACCAGATTAGGGCCTGAAGCAATCCTGCGGTGTTGCGGCCAGCTCACAAGAAAGCGAGTTGAAGAAACGAGCTCAGGGGCACTGTAATTCACAAACCTGCAGAGTTATAAATGACAGCTATCGTCCAAAAATATACTGAAGTAAGGCTGCCAAGAGGACTTGAAAGCGGGGCAGAATTGCAGGAAACCGATTTCAGGAGGTAGACTGGAATTGCATTTAAAGCATAGGAAAAGAGGCAGAACGTCCACAATGATGCACTTGGCCAAAAAGGGCGTATGCGTATTTTCGTGCAGGAAAAAACGCATACGCCCTTTTTGGCCAACCAAGCAAGCTTGCAAAGGAAATCTGCACTACAATGAAGTCTCACTTCCCGCCAGTCAAAGGGGCCATCTGAAAAAAGTGTAAAATCAAGAAAGGCAGGACAGGCCATGGAGAACTGGGAGCCTTGTTATGCTGATGGGCGGGATGTAAATTGCCAACAGCCACTCGGGAGAGGTGTATGGTGTTTCCTGAAACATCTAAAAAACAAAGCAACAGAGCCTAGGGCACTTCCACTTATGGTCCTATAGCTTAGGGAAATTAAAATCAAAAAGACACAGCCACCCCAAAGTTTGGGACAGCTCTGTTTACAAGAACCTCGTTTACGGTACAAGTTCAATATCGCAGAAAGTGAAAAATGGATAAAGAAGTTGTGGTACTTACGTACAATGCAATATCACTCAGCAATGAAATCTATGTCATCAGGCCCGTAGCAGCATAATGAGTGGATTCAGGTATGATGATTCTAACTGAAATAAGTCACACAGAAAAAGAAACATCATAAGATATCACTAATACACGGAATGTAAACTTGGCTACACAGGAACTGGATTACAAAACAGAACAGGGTCTCAAATTTAGAAAACCAACTTATGCTTGCTTAAGGGGAAAGGTGAGTTGGGGTGCTGCATCAAACCAGAGATTGAAATGAGCACAGATAAAGTTCCTTAAGCCAAATATGGAATAGACAAGAACTACTCCTTGCTCAACGAAATGGACTCAACACCCCATATTAAACGCCTAAGAATGTACCTGACTAGTAAGTATCTTAAAACCTATGGATTGCTATGTCTCTGAAAGAAAATCAAGCGTGTGTACAGGGGCATAAACGCAGCAGTGATAGGATTGGAGAGGTTCGGTGAGCAAATGAAGACCCTTTGAAGTCATATTGCATGGTACCCATTCCACGGGTCTCAACTCTCCAGGTTTAAGGGATTCTTCCTTCAGCTAAAACATGCACGTGGAACCCAGAGTATGATCAACCGTGTGATCGGGAGACGTGTTCCAATATGTCTCAGTTCTCGTCCCCTGGTACTCGGGTGCAACATTCCAGACGCTTTACTAACACTCTCCCGACTTGGAGAGTCAGTGCCTTTAACCTCCTGTTTGGCCCAGTTTGCAATTTCTGCGGAAGATGAACAGGAATAGGGAGAACCAATGAGAGACTAGCTGGAGGTGTCTGGAAGGGCAAATTTAACTCTCATTTCCCACCAGGAAGAGGAATTAACCAAAGGCTCAGCGTGCCGAGCCGGAACCAGATTAGGGCCTGAAGCAATCCTGCGGTGTTGCCGCCAGCTCACAAGAAAGCGAGTTGAAGAAAGGAGCTCAGGGGCACTGTAATTCACAAACCTGCAGAGTTATAAATGACAGCTATCGTCCAAAAATATACTGAAGTAAGGCTGCCAAGAGGACTTGAAAGCGGGGCAGAATTGCAGGAAACCGATTTCAGGAGGTAGACTGGAATTGCATTTAAAGCATAGGAAAAGAGGCAGAACGTCCACAATGATGCACTTGGACAAAAAGGGCGTATGCGTTTTTTCCTGAATATATTCAGGAAAAAAGGCATACGCCCTTTTTGGCCAACCAAGCAAGCTTGCAAAGGAAATCTGCACTACAATGAAGTCTCACTTCCCCCAGGTCAAAAGGGCCATCTGAAAAAAGTGTAAAATCCAGAAAGGCAGGACAGGCCATGGAGAACTGGGAGCCTTGTTATGCTGATGGGCGGGATGTAAATTGCCAACAGCCACTCGGGAGAGGTGTATGGTGTTTCCTGAAACATCTAAAAAACAAAGCAACCGAGCCTAGGGCACTTCCACTTATGGTCCTATAGCTTAGGGAAATTAAAATCAAAAAGACACAGCCACCCCAAACTTTGGGACAGCTCTGTTTACAAGAACCTCGTTTACGGTACAAGTTCAATATCGCAGAAAGTGAAAAATGGATAAAGAAGTTGTGGTACTTACGTACAATGCAATATCACTCAGCAATGAAATCTATGTCATCAGGCCCGTAGCAGCATAATGAGTGGATTCAGGTATGATGATTCTAACTGAAATAAGTCACACAGAAAAAGAAACATCATAAGATATCACTAATACACGGAATGTAAACTTGGCTACACAGGAACTGGATTACAAAACAGAACAGGGTCTCAAATTTAGAAAACCAACTTATGCTTGCTTAAGGGGAAAGGTGAGTTGGGGTGCTGCATAAAACCAGAGATTGAAATGAGCACAGATAAAGTTCCTTAAGCCAAATATGGAATAGACAAGAACTACTCCTTGCTCAACGAAATGGACTCAACACCCCATATTAAACGCCTAAGAATGTACCTGACTAGTAAGTATCTTAAAACCTATGGATTGCTATGTCTCTGAAAGAAAATCAAGCGTGTGTACAGGGGCATAAACGCAGCAGTGATAGGATTGGAGAGGTTCGGTGAGCAAATGAAGACCCTTTGAAGTCATATTGCATGGTACCCATTCCACGGGTCTCAACTCTCCAGGTTTAAGGGATTCTTCCTTCAGCTAAAACATGCACGTGGAACCCAGAGTATGATCAACCGTGTGATCGGGAGACGTGTTCCAATATGTCTCAGTTCTCGTCCCCTGGTACTCGGGTGCAACATTCCAGACGCTTTACTAACACTCTCCCGACTTGGAGAGTCAGTGCCTTTAACCTCCTGTTTGGCCCAGTTTGCAATTTCTGCGGAAGATGAACAGGAATAGGGAGAACCAATGAGAGACTAGCTGGAGGTGTCTGGAAGGGCAAATTTAACTCTCATTTCCCACCAGGAAGAGGAATTAACCAAAGGCTCAGCGTGCCGAGCCGGAACCAGATTAGGGCCTGAAGCAATCCTGCGGTGTTGCGGCCAGCTCACAAGAAAGCGAGTTGAAGAAAGGAGCTCAGGGGCACTGTAATTCACAAACCTGCAGAGTTATAAATGACAGCTATCGTCCAAAAATATACTGAAGTAAGGCTGCCAAGAGGACTTGAAAGCGGGGCAGAATTGCAGGAAACCGATTTCAGGAGGTAGACTGGAATTGCATTTAAAGCATAGGAAAAGAGGCAGAACGTCCACAATGATGCACTTGGCCAAAAAGGGCGTATGCGTATTTTCGTGCAGGAAAAAACGCATACGCCCTTTTTGGCCAACCAAGCAAGCTTGCAAAGGAAATCTGCACTACAATGAAGTCTCACTTCCCGCCAGTCAAAGGGGCCATCTGAAAAAAGTGTAAAATCAAGAAAGGCAGGACAGGCCATGGAGAACTGGGAGCCTTGTTATGCTGATGGGCGGGATGTAAATTGCCAACAGCCACTCGGGAGAGGTGTATGGTGTTTCCTGAAACATCTAAAAAACAAAGCAACAGAGCCTAGGGCACTTCCACTTATGGTCCTATAGCTTAGGGAAATTAAAATCAAAAAGACACAGCCACCCCAAAGTTTGGGACAGCTCTGTTTACAAGAACCTCGTTTACGGTACAAGTTCAATATCGCAGAAAGTGAAAAATGGATAAAGAAGTTGTGGTACTTACGTACAATGCAATATCACTCAGCAATGAAATCTATGTCATCAGGCCCGTAGCAGCATAATGAGTGGATTCAGGTATGATGATTCTAACTGAAATAAGTCACACAGAAAAAGAAACATCATAAGATATCACTAATACACGGAATGTAAACTTGGCTACAGAGGAACTGGATTACAAAACAGAACAGGGTCTCAAATTTAGAAAACCAACTTATGCTTGCTTAAGGGGAAAGGTGAGTTGGGGTGCTGCATCAAACCAGAGATTGAAATGAGCACAGATAAAGTTCCTTAAGCCAAATATGGAATAGACAAGAACTACTCCTTGCTCAACGAAGTGGACTCAACACCCCATATTAAACGCCTAAGAATATACCTGACTAGTAAGAATCTACCTGACTAGTAAGAATCTTAAAACCTATGGATTTATATGTCTCCGAAAGAGAATCAAGCGTGTGTACAGCGGCATAAACGCAGCAGTGATAGGATTGGTGAGGTTCGGTGAGCAAATGCAGACCCTTTGAAGTCATATTGCATGGTACCCATTCCACGGGTCTCAACTCTCCAGGTTTAAGGGATTCTTCCTTCAGCTAAAACATGCACGTGGAACCCAGAGTATGATCAACCGTGTGATCGGGAGACGTGTTCCAATATGTCTCAGTTCTCGTCCCCTGGTACTCGGGTGCAACATTCCAGACGCTTTACTAACACTCTCCCGACTTGGAGAGTCAGTGCCTTTAACCTCCTGTTTGGCCCAGTTTGCAATTTCTGCGGAAGATGAACAGGAATAGGGAGAACCAATGAGAGACTAGCTGGAGGTGTCTGGACGGGCAAATTTAACTCTCATTTCCCACCAGGAAGAGGAATTAACCAAAGGCTCAGCGTGCCGTGCCGGAACCAGATTAGGGCCTGAAGCAATCCTGCGGTGTTGCGGCCAGCTCACAAGAAAGCGAGTTGAAGAAAGGAGCTCAGGGGCACTGTAATTCACAAACCTGCAGAGTTATAAATGACAGCTATCGTCCAAAAATATACTGAAGTAAGGCTGCCAAGAGGACTTGAAAGCGGGGCAGAATTGCAGGAAACCGATTTCAGGAGGTAGACTGGAATTGCATTTAAAGCATAGGAAAAGAGGCAGAACGTCCACAATGATGCACTTGGCCAAAAAGGGCGTATGCGTTTTTTCCTGAATATATTCAGGAAAAAACGCATACGCCCTTTTTGGCCAACCAAGCAAGCTTGCAAAGGAAATCTGCACTACAATGAAGTCTCACTTCCCCCCGGTCAAAAGGGCCATCTGAAAAAAGTGTAAAATCCAGAAAGGCAGGACAGGCCATGGAGAACTGGGAGCCTTGTTATGCTGATGGGCGGGATGTAAATTGCCAACAGCCACTCGGGAGAGGTGTATGGTGTTTCCTGAAACATCTAAAAAACAAAGCAACAGAGCCTAGGGCACTTCCACTTATGGTCCTATAGCTTAGGGAAATTAAAATCAAAAAGACACAGCCACCCCAAAGTTTGGGACGGCTCTGTTTACAAGAACCTCGTGTACGGTACAAGTTCAATATCGCAGAAAGTGAAAAATGGATAAAGAAGTTGTGGTACTTACGTACAATGCAATATCACTCAGCAATGAAATCTATGTCATCAGGCCCGTAGCAGCATAATGAGTGGATTCAGGTATGATGATTCTAACTGAAATAAGTCACACAGAAAAAGAAACATCATAAGATATCACTAATACACGGGATGTAAACTTGGCTACACAGGAACTGGATTACAAAACAGAACAGGGTCTCAAATTTAGAAAACCAACTTATGCTTGCTTAAGGGGAAAGGTGAGTTGGGGTGCTGCATAAAACCAGAGATTGAAATGAGCACAGATAAAGTTCCTTAAGCCAAATATGGAATAGACAAGAACTACTCCTTGCTCAACGAAATGGACTCAACACCCCATATTAAACGCCTAAGAATGTACCTGACTAGTAAGTATCTTAAAACCTATGGATTGCTATGTCTCTGAAAGAAAATCAAGCGTGTGTACAGGGGCATAAACGCAGCAGTGATAGGATTAGAGAGGTTCGGTGAGCAAATGAAGACCCTTTGAAGTCATATTGCATGGTACCCATTCCACGGGTCTCAACTCTCCAGGTTTAAGGGATTCTTCCTTCAGCTAAAACATGCACGTGGAACCCAGAGTATGATCAACCGTGTGATCGGGAGACGTGTTCCAATATGTCTCAGTTCTCGTCCCCTGGTACTCGGGTGCAACATTCCAGACGCTTTACTAACACTCTCCCGACTTGGAGAGTCAGTGCCTTTAACCTCCTGTTTGGCCCAGTTTGCAATTTCTGCGGAAGATGAACAGGAATAGGGAGAACCAATGAGAGACTAGCTGGAGGTGTCTGGACGGGCAAATTTAACTCTCATTTCCCACCAGGAAGAGGAATTAACCAAAGGCTCAGCGTGCCGTGCCGGAACCAGATTAGGGCCTGAAGCAATCCTGCGGTGTTGCGGCCAGCTCACAAGAAAGCGAGTTGAAGAAAGGAGCTCAGGGGCACTGTAATTCACAAACCTGCAGAGTTATAAATGACAGCTATCGTCCAAAAATATACTGAAGTAAGGCTGCCAAGAGGACTTGAAAGCGGGGCAGAATTGCAGGAAACCGATTTCAGGAGGTAGACTGGAATTGCATTTAAAGCATAGGAAAAGAGGCAGAACGTCCACAATGATGCACTTGGCCAAAAAGGGCGTATGCGTATTTTCGTGCAGGAAAAAACGCATACGCCCTTTTTGGCCAACCAAGCAAGCTTGCAAAGGAAATCTGCACTACAATGAAGTCTCACTTCCCGCCAGTCAAAGGGGCCATCTGAAAAAAGTGTAAAATCCAGAAAGGCAGGACAGGCCATGGAGAACTGGGAGCCTTGTTATGCTGATGGGCGGGATGTAAATTGCCAACAGCCACTCGGGAGAGGTGTATGGTGTTTCCTGAAACATCTAAAAAACAAAGCAACAGAGCCTAGGGCACTTCCACTTATGGTCCTATAGCTTAGGGAAATTAAAATCAAAAAGACACAGCCACCCCAAAGTTTGGGACGGCTCTGTTTACAAGAACCTCGTGTACGGTACAAGTTCAATATCGCAGAAAGTGAAAAATGGATAAAGAAGTTGTGGTACTTACGTACAATGCAATATCACTCAGCAATGAAATCTATGTCATCAGGCCCGTAGCAGCATAATGAGTGGATTCAGGTATGATGATTCTAACTGAAATAAGTCACACAGAAAAAGAAACATCATAAGATATCACTAATACACGGGATGTAAACTTGGCTACACAGGAACTGGATTACAAAACAGAACAGGGTCTCAAATTTAGAAAACCAACTTATGCTTGCTTAAGGGGAAAGGTGAGTTGGGGTGCTGCATAAAACCAGAGATTGAAATGAGCACAGATAAAGTTCCTTAAGCCAAATATGGAATAGACAAGAACTACTCCTTGCTCAACGAAATGGACTCAACACCCCATATTAAACGCCTAAGAATGTACCTGACTAGTAAGTATCTTAAAACCTATGGATTGCTATGTCTCTGAAAGAAAATCAAGCGTGTGTACAGGGGCATAAACGCAGCAGTGATAGGATTAGAGAGGTTCGGTGAGAAAATGAAGACCCTTTGAAGTCATATTGCATGGTACCCATTCCACGGGTCTCAACTCTCCAGGTTTAAGGGATTCTTCCTTCAGCTAAAACATGCACGTGGAACCCAGAGTATGATCAACCGTGTGATCGGGAGACGTGTTCCAATATGTCTCAGTTCTCGTCCCCTGGTACTCGGGTGCAACATTCCAGACGCTTTACTAACACTCTCCCGACTTGGAGAGTCAGTGCCTTTAACCTCCTGTTTGGCCCAGTTTGCAATTTCTGCGGAAGATGAACAGGAATAGGGAGAACCAATGAGAGACTAGCTGGAGGTGTCTGGACGGGCAAATTTAACTCTCATTTCCCACCAGGAAGAGGAATTAACCAAAGGCTCAGCGTGCCGTGCCGGAACCAGATTAGGGCCTGAAGCAATCCTGCGGTGTTGCGGCCAGCTCACAAGAAAGTGAGTTGAAGAAACGAGCTCAGGGGCACTGTAATTCACAAACCTGCAGAGTTATAAATGACAGCTATCGTCCAAAAATATACTGAAGTAAGGCTGCCAAGAGGACTTGAAAGCGGGGCAGAATTGCAGGAAACCGATTTCAGGAGGTAGACTGGAATTGCATTTAAAGCATAGGAAAAGAGGCAGAACGTCCACAATGATGCACTTGGCCAAAAAGGGCGTATGCGTATTTTCGTGCAGGAAAAAACGCATACGCCCTTTTTGGCCAACCAAGCAAGCTTGCAAAGGAAATCTGCACTACAATGAAGTCTCACTTCCCGCCAGTCAAAGGGGCCATCTGAAAAAAGTGTAAAATCCAGAAAGGCAGGACAGGCCATGGAGAACTGGGAGCCTTGTTATGCTGATGGGCGGGATGTAAATTGCCAACAGCCACTCGGGAGAGGTGTATGGTGTTTCCTGAAACATCTAAAAAACAAAGCAACAGAGCCTAGGGCACTTCCACTTATGGTCCTATAGCTTAGGGAAATTAAAATCAAAAAGACACAGCCACCCCAAAGTTTGGGACGGCTCTGTTTACAAGAACCTCGTTTACGGTACAAGTTCAATATCGCAGAAAGCGAAAAATGGATAAAGAAGTTGTGGTACTTACGTACAATGCAATATCACTCAGCAATGAAATCTATGTCATCAGGCCCGGAGCAGCATAATGAGTGGATTCAGGTACGATGATTCTAAGTGAAATTAGTCACACAGAAAAAGAAACATCATAAGATATCACTAATACACGGAATGTAAACTTGGCTACACAGGAACTGAATTACAAAACAGAACAGGGTCAAAAATGTAGAAAACCAACTTATGCTTGCTTAAGGGGACGGGTGAGTTGGGGTGCTGCATAAAACCAGAGATTGAAATTAGCACAGATACCGTTCCATAAGCCAAATATGTAATAGACAAGAGCTACTCCTTGCTCAACGAAGTGGACTCAACACTCCATATTAAACGCCTAAGAATATACCTGACTAGTAAGTATCTTAAAACCTATGGATTTATATGTCTCCGAAAGAGAATCAAGCGTGTGTACAGCGGCATACATGCAGCAGTGATAGGATTGCTGAGGTTCGGTGAGCAAATGCAGACCCTTTGAAGTCATATTGCATGGTACCCATTCCATGGGTCTCAACTCTCCAGGTTTAATGGATTCTTCCTTCAGCTAAAACATGCATGTGGAACCCAGAGTATGATCCACCGTGTGATCGGGAAACGTGTTCAAATGTGTCTCAGTTTTCGTCCCCTGGTACTCGGGTGCAACATTCCAGACGCTTTACTAACACTCTCCCCACTTGGAGAGTCAGTGCCTTTAACCTCCTGTTTGGCCCAGTTTGCAATTTCTGTGGAAAATGAACAGGAATAGGGAGAACCAATGAGAGACTAGGTGGAGGTGTCCGGACGGGCAAATTTAACTCTCATTTCCCACCAGGAAGAGGAATTAACCAAAGGCTCAGCATGCCGTGCCGGAACCAAACTAGGGCCTGAAGCAATCCTGCGGTGTTGCGGCCAGCTCACAAGAAAGCGAGTTGAAGAAAGGAGCTCAGGGGCACTGTAATTCACAAACCTGCAGAGTTATAAATGACAGCTATCTTCCAAAAATATATTGAATTAGGATGCCAAGAGGAGTTGAAAGCAGGGCAGAATTGCAGGAAACCGATTTCAGGAGGTAGACTGGAATTGCATGTAAAGCATAGGAAAAGAGGCAGAACGTCCACAATGATGCACTTGGCCAAAAAGGGCGTATGCGTTTTTCCTGAATATATTCAGGAAAAAACGCATACGCCCTTTTTGGCCAACCAAGCAAGCTTGCAAAGGAAATCTGCACTACAATGAAGTCTCACTGCCCCCCGGTCAAAAGGGCCATCTGAAAAAAGTGTAAAATCCAGAAAGGCAGGACAGGCCATGGAGAACTGGGAGCCTAGTTATGCTGATGGGCGGGATGTAAATTGCCAGCAGCCACTCTGGAGAAGTGTATGGTGTTTCCTGAAACATCCAAAAAACAAAGCAACAGAGCCTAGGGCACTTCCACTTATGGTCCTATAGCTTAGGGAAATTAAAATCAAAAAGACACAGCCACCCCAAAGTTTGGGACGGCTCTGTTTACAAGAACCTCGTTTACGGTACAAGTTGAATATCACAGAAAGCGAAAAATGGATAAAGAAATTGTGGTACTTACGTACAATGCAATATCACTCAGCAATGAAATCTATGTCATCAGGCCAGGAGCAGCATAATGAGTGGATTCAGGCACGATGATTCTAAGTGAAATTAGTCACACAGAAAAAGAAACATCATAAGATATCACTACTACACGGAATGTAAACTTGGCTACACAGGAACTGAATTACAAAACAGAACAGGGTCAAAAATGTAGAAAACCAACTTATGCTTGCTTAAGGGGAAAGCCGATATGGGGTGCTGCATGAAACCAGAGATTAAAATTGGCACAGATACCATTCCATAAGCCAAAAATATAATAGACAAAAGGTACTCCTTGCTCAACGAAGTGGACTCAACACCCCATATTAAACGCCTAGGAATATACCTGACTAGTAAGAACCTACCTGACTAGTAAGAATCTTAAAACCTATAGATTTATATGTCTCCGAAAGAGAATCAAGCGTGTGTACAGCGGCATAAACGCAGCAGTGATAGGATTGCTGAGGTTCGGTGAGCAAATGCAGACCCTTTGAAATCATATTGCATGGTACCCATTCCATGGGTCTCAACTCTCCCTGTTTAAGGAATTCTTCCTTCAGCTAAAACATGCATGTGGAACCCAGAGTATGATCCACCGTGTGATCGGAAAACGTGTTCAAATGTGTCTCAATTTTCGTTTCCTGGTACTCGGGTGCAACATTCCAGACGCTTTACTAACACTCTCCCCACTTGGAGAGTCAGTGCCTTTAACCTCCAGTTTGGCCCAGTTTGCAATTTCTGTGGAAAATGAACAGGAATAGGGAGAACCAATGAGAGACTAGGTGGAGGTGTCCAGACGGGCAAATTTAACTCTCATTTCCCACCAGGAAGAGGAATTAACCAAAGGCTCAGCGTGCCATGCCGGAACCACACTAGGACCAGAAGCAATCCTGCGGTGTTGCGGCCAGCTCACAAGAAAGCGAGTTGAAGAAAGGAGCTCAGGGGCACTGTAATTCACAAACCTGCAGAGTTATAAAGGACAGCTATCTTCCAAAAATATATTGAAGTAAGGCTGCCAAGAGGAGTTGAAAGGGGGGCAGAATTGCAGGAAACCGATTTCAGGAGGTAGACTGGAATTGCATGTAAAGCATAGGAAAAGAGGCAGAACGTCCACAATGATGCACTTGGCCAAAAAGGGCGTATGCGTTTTTTCCTGAATATATTCAGGAAAAAACGCATACGCCCTTTTTGGTCAACCAAGCAAGTTTGCAAAGGAAATCTGCACTACAATGAAGTCTCACTGCCCCCCGGTCAAAAGGGCCATCTGAAAAAAGTGTAAAATCCAGAAAGGCAGGACAGGCCATGGAGAACTGGGAGCCTAGTTATGCTGATGGGCGGGATGTAAATTGCCAGCAGCCACTCTGGAGAAGTGTATGGTGTTTCCTGAAACATCCAAAAAACAAAGCAACAGAGCCTAGGGCACTTCCACTTATGGTCCTATAGCTTAGGGAAATTAAAATCAAAAAGACACAGCCACCCCAAAGTTTGGGACGGCTCTGTTTACAAGAACCTCGTTTACGGTACAAGTTCAATATCACAGAAAGCGAAAAATGGATAAAGAAATTGTGGTACTTACGTACAATGCAATATCACTCAGCAATGAAATCTATGTCAACAGGCCCGTAGCAGCATAATGAGTGGATTCAGGTACGATGATTCTAAGTGAAATTAGTCACACAGAAAAAGAAACATCATAAGATATCACTAATACACGGAATGTAAACTTGGCTACACAAGAACTGAATTACAAAACAGAACAGGGTGTCAAATGTAGAAAACCAACTTATGCTTGCTTAAGGGGACGGGTGAGTTGGGGTGCTGCATAAAACCAGAGATTGAAATTAGCACAGATACCGTTCCATAAGCCAAATATGTAATAGACAAGAGCTACTCCTTGCTCAACGAAGTGGACTCAACACTCCATATTAAACGCCTAAGAATATACCTGACTAGTAAGTATCTTAAAACCTATGGATTTATATGTCTCCAAAAGAGAATCAAGCGTGTGTACAGCAGCATAAACGCAGCAGTGATGGGATTGCTGAGGTTCGGTGAGCAAATGCAGACCCTTTGAAGTCATATTGCATGGTACCCATTCCATGGGTCTCAACTCTCCAGGTTTAATGGATTCTTCCTTCAGCTAAAATATGCATGTGGAACCCAGAGTATGATCCACCGTGTGATCGGGAAACGTGTTCAAATGTGTCTCAGTTTTCGTCCCCTGGTACTCGGGTGCAACATTCCAGACGCTTTACTAACACTCTCCCCACTTGGAGAGTCAGTGCCTTTAACCTCCTGTTTGGCCCAGTTTGCAATTTCTGTGGAAAATGAACAGGAATAGGGAGAACCAATGAGAGACTAGGTGGAGGTGTCCGGACGGGCAAATTTAACTCTCATTTCCCACCAGGAAGAGGAATTAACCAAAGGCTCAGCATGCCGTGCCGGAACCAAACTAGGGCCTGAAGCAATCCTGCGGTGTTGCGGCCAGCTCACAAGAAAGCGAGTTGAAGAAAGGAGCTCAGGGGCACTGTAATTCACAAACCTGCAGAGTTATAAATGACAGCTATCTTCCAAAAATATATTGAAGTAAGGCTGCCAAGAGGAGTTGAAAGCGGGGCAGAATTGCAGGAAACCGATTTCAGGAGGTAGACTGGAATTGCATGTAAAGCATAGGAAAAGAGGCAGAACGTCCACAATGATACACTTGGCCAAAAAGGGCGTATGCGTTTTTTCCTGAATATATTCAGGAAAAAACGCATACGCACTTTTTGGCCAACCAAGCAAGCTTGCAAAGGAAATCTGCACTACAATGAAGTCTCACTGCCCCCCGGTCAAAAGGGCCATCTGAAAAAAGTGTAAAATCCAGAAAGGCAGGACAGGCCATGGAGAACTGGGAGCCTAGTTATGCTGATGGGCGGGATGTAAATTGCCAGCAGCCACTCTGGAGAAGTGTATGGTGTTTCCTGAAACATCCAAAAAACAAAGCAACAGAGCCTAGGGCACTTCCACTTATGGTCCTATAGCTTAGGGAAATTAAAATCAAAAAGACACAGCCACCCCAAAGTTTGGGACGGCTCTGTTTACAAGAACCTCGTTTACGGTACAAGTTCAATATCACAGAAAGCGAAAAATGGATAAAGAAATTGTGGTACTTACGTACAATGCAATATCACTCAGCAATGAAATCTATGTCATCAGGCCCGTAGCAGCATAATGAGTGGATTCAGGTACGATGATTCTAAGTGAAATTAGTCACACAGAAAAAGAAACATCATAAGATATCACTAATACATGGAATGTAAACTTGGCTACACAAGAACTGAATTACAAAACAGAACAGGGTGTCAAATGTAGAAAACCAACTTATGCTTGCTTAAGGGGACGGGTGAGTTGGGGTGCTGCATAAAACCAGAGATTGAAATGAGCACAGATACCGTTCCATAAGCCAAATATGTAATAGACAAGAGCTACTACTTGCTCAACGAAGTGGACTCAACACCCCATATTAAACGCCTAAGAATATACCTGACTAGTAAGAATCTACCTGACTAGTAAGAATCTTAAAACCTATGGATTTATATGTCTCCGAAAGAGAATCAAGCGTTTGTACAGCGGCATAAACGCAGCAGTGATAGGATTGGTGAGGTTCGGTGAGCAAATGCAGACCCTTTGAAGTCATATTGCATGGTACCCATTCCATGGGTCTCAACTCTCCATGTTTAAGGGATTCTTCCTTCAGCTAAAACATGCATGTGGAACCCAGAGTATGATCCACCATGTGGTCGGAAAACGTGTTCAAATGTGTCTCAGTTTTTGTCCCCTGGTACTCGGGTGCAACATTCCAGACGCTTTACTAACACTCTCCCCACTTGGAGAGTCAGTGCCTTTAACCTCCTGTTTGGCCCAGTTAGCAATTTCTGCGGAAGATGAACAGGAATAGGGAGAACCAATGAGAGATTAGGTGGAGGTGTCCGGACGGGCCAATTTAACTCTCATTTCCCACCAGGAAGAGGAATTAACCAAAGGCTCAGCATGCCGTGCCGGAACCAAACTAGGGCCTGAAGCAATCCTGCGGTGTTGCGGCCAGCTCACTAGAAAGCGAGTTGAAGAAAGGAGCTCAGGGGCACTGTAATTCACAAACCTGCAGAGTTATAAATGACAGCTATCTTCCAAAAATATATTGAATTAGGATGCCAAGAGGAGTTGAAAGCAGGGCAGAATTGCAGGAAACCGATTTCAGGAGGTAGACTGGAATTGCATGTAAAGCATAGGAAAAGAGGCAGAACGTCCACAATGATGCACTTGGCCAAAAAGGGCGTATGCGTTTTTTCCTGAATATATTCAGGAAAAAACGCATACGCCCTTTTTGGCCAACCAAGCAAGCTTGCAAAGGAAATCTGCACTACAATGAAGTCTCACTGCCCCCCGGTCAAAAGGGCCATCTGAAAAAAGTGTAAAATCCAGAAAGGCAGGACAGGCCATGGAGAACTGGGAGCCTAGTTATGCTGATGGGCGGGATGTAAATTGCCAGCAGCCACTCTGGAGAAGTGTATGGTGTTTCCTGAAACATCCAAAAAACAAAGCAACAGAGCCTAGGGTACTTCCACTTATGGTCCTATAGCTTAGGGAAATTAAAATCAAAAAGACACAGCCACCCCAAAGTTTGGGACGGCTCTGTTTACAAGAACCTCGTTTACGGTACAAGTTCAATATCACAGAAAGCGAAAAATGGATAAAGAAATTGTGGTACTTACGTACAATGCAATATCACTCAGCAATGAAATCTATGTCAACAGGCCCGTAGCAGCATAATGAGTGGATTCAGGTACGATGATTCTAAGTGAAATTAGTCACACAGAAAAAGAAACATCATAAGATATCACTAATACACGGAATGTAAACTTGGCTACACAAGAACTGAATTACAAAACAGAACAGGGTGTCAAATGTAGAAAACCAACTTATGCTTGCTTAAGGGGACGGGTGAGTTGGGGTGCTGCATAAAACCAGAGATTGAAATGAGCACAGATACCGTTCCATAAGCCAAATATGTAATAGACAAGAGCTACTCCTTGCTCAACGAAGTGGACTCAACACCCCATATTAAACGCCTAAGAATATACCTGACTAGTAAGAATCTTAAAACCTATGGATTTATATGTCTCCGAAAGAGAATCAAGCGTGTGTACAGCGGCATAAACGCAGCAGTGATAGGATTGCTGAGGTTCGGTGAGCAAATGCAGACCCTTTGAAGTCATATTGCATGGTACCCATTCCATGGGTCTCAACTCTCCCTGTTTAAGGGATTCTTCCTTCAGCTAAAACATGCATGTGGAACCCAGAGTATGATCCACCGTGTGATCGGAAAACGTGTTCAAATGTGTCTCAGTTTTCGTCCCCTGGTACTCGGGTGCAACATTCCAGACGCTTTACTAACACTCTCCCCACTTGGAGAGTCAGTGCCTTTAACCTCCTGTTTGGCCCAGTTTGCAATTTCTGTGGAAAATGAACAGGAATAGGGAGAACCAATGAGAGACTAGGTGGAGGTGTCCGGACGGGCAAATTTAACTCTCATTTCCCACCAGGAAGAGGAATTAACCAAAGGCTCCGCGTGCCATGCTGGAACTAAATTAGGGCCTGAGGAGATCCTGCGGTGTTGCGGCCAGCTCACAAGAAAGCGAGTTGAAGAAAGGAGCTCAGGGGCACTGTAATTCAGAAACCTTCGGAGTTATAAATGACAGCTATCATCCAAAATTATGCTGAAGTAAGGCTGCGAAGAGGACTTGAATGCAGGGCAGAATTGCTGGAAATTGATTTCAAAACGTACACGGGAGTAGCTCTTAAAGCATAGGAAAAGAGACAGAACTTGGAAAATAATGCACTTGGCAAAAAAGGGCATATGTGTTTTATCCAGAGCTCTCATAACTGAGGGGAGGAGATTCCCAGCAGGCTCCAACTGCCACCTGAGGGCTCACATTGCCAAGGCAACGTTAGCATGCCAGGCAGGAGTTACCTCACAGCAGAGGTCCCACCTCACAGAAGGGTGAGAAACCCAGCCAACATCAGACTCTCACCAGAGGGCCCACATCACCAAGGGGATGGGAACCAGGCAGGAGTGTCTTCACATCAGTGGGGCCACATCATCGAAAGCTGAGGTACTCAGCACATGTGTCCTCAAACCAGAGGACCCACATCACCAAGGACCTCGGAGTGAGGCAGGCAGGAGTAGCCTCACAACACTGGGCACATAGAATAAAAAAGTGAGGAATCCAGCAGTTGGAACCTCCCAGCAGGCGGCCCAGAGCACCGAGGCTATGGGATCCAGGCCACAGTGAACTCACAGAAGAGGGCCCATGTCATGAAACTGAGCAACCCAGCCATTGGGACCTCAGAGCAGGAGGCCCACATCCCCATGGGGATGGAATTCTGGTAGGAGTGTCCTCGCACCACTGAGAACGTATCAGAAAATTTTGGGCGACCAGCAGTTAGGGCCTGGCACCAGAGGACCCTCATCACCAAGGGAAGGAGGCTCCCAGCAGGCTCCAACTGCCACCAGAGGGCTGACGTCGCCAAGGCGATGTGTGCCAACCAGGCACGAATGATCTCACAGCAGAGGGTCCACCTCAGAGAAGTGTGACGAACCCAGTCAGGATCAGACTCGCACCAGAGGGCCCACATCACCAAATGGATTGGAACCAGGCAGGAGTGTCCTCACATGAGTAGGGCCACATCATCTAAAGGTGAGGAACCCAGAACATGTGGCTTCAAACCATAGGACACCCATCACCAAGGGGCTGGGAGTGAGGCAGGCAGGAGGAGCCTCATAACAGAGGGCCCAAAAATAAGAAAGGTGAGGAATCCAGCAGTTGGAACCTCCCAGCAGGCGGCCCAGAGCACAGAGGCTAGAGGAACCAGGCCAGAGTGAACTAACACCAGACAGCCCACATCATGAAACTGTGAGCAACCCAGACATTGGGACCTCAGAGCAGAAGGCCCACATCCCCATGGTGATGGGAACATGACAGGAGTGTCCTGGCATCACTGGGCTCACATCAGAAAACGTGGGGTGCTCAGAAGTTAGGGCCTGACGCTAGAGGGCACTCATCACCGAGAGGAGGAGTCTCCCAGCAGGCTCCAGCTGCCACCAGAGGGCCAACGTCGCCAAGGCGATGTGTGCCAGCCTGGCAGGAGTGACCTCACAGCAGAGGGCCCACCTCACAGAAGGGTGAGGAACACAGCCAGGATCAGACTCTCACCAGAGGGCCCACATCACCAAGGGGATGGGAACCAGGCAGGAGTGTCCCCACACCAGTGGGACAACATCATCGAAAGGTGAGGATCCCAGCACATGTGTCCTCAAACCAGAGGAACCACATCACCAAGGGGTTCAGAATGAGGCTGGCAGGACTGGCCTCACAACACAGGGTCCATAGAATATAAAAGTTGAGGAATCCAGCAGTTGGAACCTCCCAGCAAGTGGCCCAGAGCACCGAGGCTATGGGATCCAGGCCGCAGTGAACTCACAGCAGAGGGCCCACATCATGAACCTGTGAGCAGCCCAGCTGTTGGGACCTCAGAACAGAAGGCCCACATCCCCATTGGGATGGGAACCTGGCAGGAGTGGCTTTGCACCACTTAGCACATATCAGAAAATGTTAGGAGCCCAGCAGTTAGGGCCTGATGCCAGGGGGCCCTCATAACTGAGGGGAGGAGACTCCCAGCAGGTTCCAACTGCCAACAGAGGGCCCACGTCTACAAGGTGGCATGCACCAGCCAGGCAGTAGTGACCTCACAGCAGAGGGCCTATCTCACAGAAGGGTGAGGAACCGAGGCAGGATGAGACTCTCACCAGAGGGCCCACAACACCAAGGGGATGGGAACCAGTCAGGACTGTCCTCCCACCAGTGGGACCACATCATCGAAAGGTGAGGAACCCAGCACATGTGGCCTCATATCAGAGGACATACATCACAAAGGGGATGGGAGTGAGGCAGGTAGGAGTAGCCTAAAAACAGAGGGCCCAAAGAATAAAAAAAGTGAGGAATCCAGCATTTGGAACCTCCCAGCAGGCGGCCGAGAGCACAGAAGCTATGGGATGCAGGCAGGAGTTAACTAACACCAGAGAGCCCACATCATGAAACTGTGAGCAACCCAGGCATTGGGACCTCAGAGCAGAAAGCCCACATCCCCATGGGGATGGGAACCTGACAGGAGTGTCCTGGCATCACTGGGCTCACATCAGAAAACGTGGGGAGCCCAGCAGTTAGAGCCTGATGCTAGAGGGCCATCATCACCGAGGGCAGGAGGCTCCCAGCAGGTTCCATGTGCCAACAGAGGGCCCACGTCGCCAAGGTGATGTGTGCAAGTCAGGCAGGATTGACCTCACAGCAGAGGGCCTACCTCACAGAAGAGTGAGGAACTCAGCCAGGATAAGACTGTCACCAGAAGGCCCACATCACCAAGGGGATGGGAACCAGGCAGGAGTGTCCTCACACCAGTGGGGCCACATCATTGAAAGTTGCCTAACCCAGCACATGTGGCCTCAAACCAGAAGACCCACATCACGAAGGGGTTGCGAGTGAGGCAGGCAGGAGGAGCATCACAACACAGGACCCATAGAATACAAAAGTTGAGGAATCGAGCAGTTGGAACCTCCCAGCAGGCAGCCAAGACCACAGAGGCTATGGGATCCAGGCCACAGTGAACTAACACCAGAGAGCCCACATCATGAAATTGTGATCAACCCAGCCGTTGGAACCTCAGAGCAGAAGGCCCACATCCCCATGGGGATGGGAACCTAAGAGGAGTGCTTGAGCAACACTGGGCTCACTAAGAAAAGTTGGGGAGCCCAGCAGTTAGGGCCTGACGTCAGAGGGCCCTCATCACAGAGCTGAGGAGGCTCCCAGCAGGGTCCAATTGCCACCAGAGGGCTCATGTCAACAAGGCGAGGTGAGCAACCCAGGCAAGAGTTACCTGATAGTAGAGGGCCCACCTCACAGATGGGTGAGGAACCCAGCCAGGATCAGACTCTCACCAGAGGGCCCACATCACAAAGGGGATGGGACCCAGTCAGGATTATCCTCACACCAGTGGGGCCTCATCATCTTAAGGTGAGGAACCCAGCACATGTGTCCTCAAACCAGAGGACCCACATCACCAAGGGCCTTGGAGTGAGGCAGGCAGGAGTAGCCTCACAACACAGGGCACATAATATAAAAAACGTGAGGATTCCAGCATTTAGACCTTCCAGCAGGCGGCCCAGAACACCGAGGCTATGGGATCCAGGCCACAGTGAACTCACAGCAGAGGGCCCACATCACAAAACTGTGAGCAACCCAGGAGTTGAGACCTCAGCGCAGAAGGACCACATCCCCATGGGAATGGGAACCTGGCTGGAGTGTCCTCGCACCACTGGGCGCACATCAGAAAATGTGGGGAGCCCACCATTTAGGGCCTGACGCCAGAGGGCCGTCATCACCGAGAGGAGGAGGCGCCCTGCACGCTCCAACTGCCACCAGAGGGCTCACGTCTCCAAGGTGACGTGTGCCAGCCAGGCAGGAGTGACCTCACAGCAGAGGGCCTACCTCACAGAACGTTGAGGAACCCAGCCAGGATTAGACTCTCGCCAGAGGGCCCACCTCACCAAGGGGATGGGAACCAGGCAGGAGTGTCCTCACACGAGTGGGGTCACATCATCGAAAGGTGAGGAACGCAGCACATGTGGCCTCAAGCCATAGGACAGTCATCACCAAGGGGCTGGCAGTGAGGCAGGCAGGAGGAGCCTCACAACAGAGGGCACATAGAATAAAAAAGTTGAGGAATCCAGCAGTTGGAACCTCCCAGCAGGCGGCTCAGAGCACCGATGATAAGGGATCCTTGCCGGAGTGAACTCACAGCAGAGGGCCCACATCATGGTACTGTGAGCAAGCCAGCCGTTTTGACCTCAGAGCAGAAGGCCCATATCGCCATGGGGATGGGAACCTGGCAAGAGTCTCCTCACTCACTTGGCGCACATCAGAAAATGTGGGGAGCCCAGCAGTTATGGCCTAAGGCAAGAGGGCCCTCATCACCGAGGGGAGGAGGATCCCAGCACACTCCAACTGCCACCAGAGGGCCCACGTCGCCAAGGTGACGTGTGCCAGACAGGCATGATTGACCTCACAGCAGAGGGCCCACCTCACAGAAGGGTGAGGAACCCAGCCAGGATCAGACTCTCACCTGAGGGCCCACATCAGCAAGGGGATGGGAACCAGTCAGGACTGTCTTCCCTCCAGTGGGGTCACATCATCGAAAGGTGCGGAACCCAGCACATGTGGCCTCAAATCAGAGGACACATATCACAAAGGGAATGGGAGTGAGGCAGGCAGGAGTAGCCTAAAAACAGAGGGCCCAAAGAATAAGAAAGGTGAGGAATCCAGCAGTTGGAACCTCCCAGCAGGCGGCACAGAGCACAGAAGCTATGGGATGCAGGCAGGAGTGAACTAACAGCAGAGAGCCCACATCATGAAACTGTGAGCAACCCAGGCTTTGGGACCTCAGAGCAGAAGGCCCACACCCCAATGGGGATGTGAACCTGGCTGGAGTGTCCTCGCACCACTGGGCGCACATCACAAAATGTAGGGAGCCCAGCAGTTAGGGCCTGATGCCAGAGGGCCCTCATCACCGAGGAGAGGAGGCTCCCAGCAGGCTCCAAGTGCCACCAGAGGGCTCATGTCCACAAGGCGAGGTGAGCAAGCCAGGCAAGAGTGACCTCACATCAGACGGCCTACCTCACAGATGGGTGAGGAACCCAGCCGGGATCAGACTCTCAACAGAGGGCCCACATCACCAAGGGGATGTGAACCAGGCAGGAGTCTCCTAAGACCATTGGTCCCACATCATCGAAAGGTGAGGAACCCAGCACATGTGGCCTCAAACCAGACGACACACATCACGAAGGGGCTGGGAGTGAGGCAGGCAGGAGGATCCTCACAACAGAGGGCCCAAAAAATTAAAAAAGTGAGGAATCCAGCAGTTGGAACCTCCCAGCAGGCAGCCAAGAGCACAGAGGCTATGGGATCCAGGCTTCTGTGAACTAACACCAGAGAGCCCACATCATGAAAATGTGAACAACCCAGCCGTTGGGACCTCAGAGCAGAAGGCCCACATCCCCATGGAGATGGGATCCTAAGAGGAGTGCCAAAGCATCACTGGGCTCCCTAAGAAAAGTTGGTGAGCCCAGCAGTTAGGGCCTGACGCAAGAGGACCCTCATCACCGGGGGAAGAGATTCCCAGCACGCTCCAACTGCCACCACACGGCTGACTTCACCAAGGCAATGTGTGCCAGCCATGCAGGAGTGACCTATCAGCAGAGGGTCTCCCTCACAGGTGGGTGAGGAACAAAGCCAGGAACAGACTCTCACCAGGGGGTCCACATAACCACGTGGATGAGAACCAAGCAGGAGTGTCCTCACACTAGTGGGGCCACATCATTGAAAGGTGAGGAACCCAGCAAAAGTGGCCACAAACCAGAGGACCCACATCACCAAGGGGTTGAGAGTGAGGTAGGTGTCTGGACGGGCATATTTAACACTCATTTCCCACCAGGAAGAGGAATTAACCAAAGGCTCAGCGTGCCCTGCCAGAAGCAGATTAGGGCCTGAAGCAGTCTTGCGGGTTTGCGGCCAGCTCACAAGAAAGTGAGTTGAAGAAAGGAGCTCAGGGGCCCTGTAATTCACAAACCTGCAGAGTTATAAATGACAGATAACGTCCAAAAATATATTGAAGTAAGGCTGCGAAGAGGACTTGAAAGCGGGGCAGAATTGCAGGAAACCGATTTCAGGAGGTAGACTGGATTTGCATTTAAAGCATAGGAAAAGAGGCAGAACATCGACAATGATGCACTTGGCAACAAAGGGCGTATGAGTTTGTTCCTGAATATATTCAGGAAAAAACACATACGCCCTTTTTGGCAAACCAAGCAAGCTTGCAATGGAAATCCGAACTACTATGAAGTGTCACTTCCCCCCGGTCTAAAGGGCCACTGAGAAAAGTGTAAAATCCAGAAAGGCAAGACAGGCCATGGGGAAAAAGGAGCCTTGTTATGCTTATGGGCGGGATGTACATTGCCAACAGCCACTCTGGAGAAGTGTATGGTGTTTCCTGATACATCTGAAAAACAAAGCAACAGAATCTAGGGCATTTCCACTTATGGTCCTATAGCTTAGGGAAATTAAAATCAAAAAGACACAGCCACCCCAAAATTTACAACGGCTCTGTTTACAGGAGCCTCTTCTACAGTACAAGTTAAATATCCCAGAGAACAAATAATTGATAAAGAAGTTGCGGTACTTATGTACAACAGAATACCACTCAGCAATGAAATCTGTGTCACCAGGCCTGTACCAGCATAATGAGTGGATTGAGGCATGATGATTCTAAGTGAAATAAGTCACACAGAAAAAGAAACATCATAAGGTATCACTAATGCACGGAATGTAAACTTGGCTACACATGAACTGAATTACAAAACAGAACAGGGTCTCAAGTTTAGAAAACCAACTTATGCTTGCTTAAGGGGAAAGGTGAGTTGGGGTGCTGCATAAAACCAGAGTTTGAAATTAGCACAGATACCGTTCCATAAGCCAAATATGTAATAGACAAGACCTACCCGTTGCTCAACGAAATGGACTCAACAATGAGGTATCACCTCACACCTGTTAGAATGGGCATCATCTGAAAATCTACAAACAACAAATGCTGGAAAGGGTGTGGAGAAAAGGAACACTCTTCCACTATTGTTGGGAATATAAATTGATACAGTCACTATGGAGAACAATATGGAGTTTCTTAAGAAACTAATAATAGAATTACCATATGATACAGCAATCCCAGGACTGGACATATACTCAGACAAAACCATAAATCAAAAAGAGACATTCACCGCAATGTTCATTGCATCACTATTTACAATATCGAGGTAATGGAAGCAACCTAAATGCCCACAGACAGACGAATGCATAAAGCTGTGGTACATATATAAAATGGAATATTACTAAGCCATGAAAGGAATGAAATTGGGTCATTTGTAGAGACGTCGATGGATCTAGAGACTGTCCTACAGAGTGAAGTAAGTCAGAAAGAGAAAAACAAATCTTGTATATTCATGCATATATGTGGAACCTAGAAAAACTGTACAGATTAACCGTTTTGCAAGGCATAAATAGAGCAACAGATGTAGACAACAATCGTATGGACAACAAGGGGGGAAAGCTCTTGGAGGGGTGGTGGTGGGAGGAGTTGAGAGATTGGGATTGGCATGTAAACATTTATATGTATAAAATAGATAACCAATGAGAACCTGCTGTATAAAAATATAAAATAAAATTCAAAATTAAAAAGAAATAAAATTTAAAAAATAAAACAGAAAAAACAATTATTCCCTTCACATACATGTATTTATATGAATAAATTATTTCCATGCTTATATCTGTAAATACAAAAAAGAGGAATAAAATCTACCTTGAACCAAAAACGAAAAAGAGAAAAAAAAAAAACAGAACCCACCAGTTACTCAGAGGAAAACCGTATCAGGGCACTTGCTCCAGTTGTAAACAATTCTGAAGTTGGTCAGTGGTGGGGAATCGTCTCCCATTCAGCCAGCAGCCCCCACACAACAAGCGTCCTCATTGCAAAGCTGGGGCACCGTGCCGAGGCATCTGTGAGTAAACGTGAGCTGAGCCCCAGGCCACTTGCTGCTGAACTGTTCCCACCCTTCCCAGGTAAAACACCTGAATATATACAAGGACTTGAAAGCCTAGAGGAAGGGCCATGGAGCCACACGAGTGACAGCATGCCAGCTGACTTGGTGCCTGCAGGCCAGCCAGGATGGTCCTGGCCCTGGGTGCTCTTCTGGAAGATTTCCATTTCCCTGCCTGAGATACCCGTCCTGTCCCTGCCCCCACTGCTTTTTTCCTTCCTCACCTCTGCCCAGGGAGAAATTCCAGCAGCAGGTATGGGTGACACATCCTCTTCTTTAGCAGGTGGCAGCCTGGCATCTGCTGCAGAAAGTCCAGCAGAGCCCCACTCACACTGGGCCACCCACAAAGCCGTGGCCTCTCACTCCCTCCCACCAGCCCAGCCCCGAGACTGCTGACAGGGCAGAGAAAATGGCGTCAGGCACAGCTGCAGGGGCTTTTGCTGCCTGGAGTGGTATTTATATTGATCTCAACCCAGGCACACCTGGGGAGGGCTGGCCAGCATGGTAAGGCTGCCCAGGTAGCCAATCATCACCCCTCAGGGGCTCACAGTTGCAGAAAATGGAACTTGCTGAACCGGCCAGGTCCAAGGAACAGGTGTGGGCTCCTGAGAGTCAGGATAGACAAGGGGCTGCAGCTTTGGCTTGTTTTCTAATCATTTTATCTGGCCCATGAGTGGGAGACAACTTCAAGAAAACCCTCTCCTAATGAGAGGAACCCAGGAGTCAGGGAGAGGAGGGGTGGGTGGTGGTTGGAGACAGAGGCCTGGTGCCCTGGGTGCAGTGGAAGTCTCTGGAAGACCAGGTGGAGGGAGGCCACACAGAGTGATGCCCAGGGTCACAGACCTGTCGGAGCTGCTGTTTGTTAGTTCAAGTCCTGCTCTGAGGTGCTCTGTGTCAGCTCTGAGCGACAGGTGAGCTGGGGGTGCTCTTCAATGAGGGCTATGTGCACGGTTCCTGTGTGCCCAGCCCTGCCACGGTACCTGCAAGGGTAGCTCTGTATCCTGGGAGGGGCCTGACCATGAGAGCCCCGTGGGCTGGGTTGGGGGTGGGGTACCTGCCCAGGAGAGCTCCATATCCTGGGATTGGCCTGACCACGAGAGCCCCATGGGCTGCTGGGGACCTGGTAAAGGATGTCAGGACAGTCAGTGAAGCCACCGAGGATATACCTCCAGTTGCTCCTGATTCCTACACCCTGCTGGTCATTCTACCAACCACCAGGACATGGTATTCTGTATTAGTCTTCAATGATGCCTTCTTTTGTATTCCATTAGTCCCAGAGTCACAAGAAATTTTGGCTTGTGAGTGGCAGGACTCAACATACAACTAAAACAATACTTCCGGGCCGTCTTGCCCCAAGGGTTCAAAAATTCCCACACCATCTTTGGGGAAAGCTTAGCTAACGACCGAAAAGTTCTACCTCTGGAAAAGGAAACCCTCCTTCAATATGCAGACGACATTCTGATCGCCAGCCCTACTAAGGAGGCCTCTGAACTACCAAGCCAATAAAGGATAGAAGTTGTCCAAGAAAAAGCTCAAATATCACAGACTGCGGTGACCTGCCTGGGCTTCATTCTCACACAAGGTCAGAGAAGCCCATCCCAGGAAAGGGAAGAAACCATTTGCAGCCTTACCCCTTTCTAAAACTAGAAGACAGCTTAGGGGTTCCTGGGGAGGCCAGGGTTTGCTGCTTCTGGATCCCTAACTACAGTCTACTAGCTGGGCCTCTATATGAAACACTGAAAGGAAAAGATGATGATCCTTTTGAACAGAATCCAGAAGTGGCCTTTCAAGAATGGAAAGAGCAGTCAATTCAGACCCTTGCCCTGGAACTCCCTAATTGAGCTAAACCCTTTGACCTTTCCATTCCCGGTGAAAGGTGAATCGCCATTGGAGAATTAGTGCAAAAACTGGGACCACTTGAAATGGAACAACGCAAGAATGCCATCCAGGTAGGATAAACTACAGTCACCAAGGGGCTTGGCCCACTGCCACATCTGGCCAAGATACTGGCGGTATCTAAAAACCTGGAAATCAGCAGCCCAAAAGGCCACCTCCCTCCTAAGGGAAAAGGACCCCACGTGGTGATCCTAATCACCAACCATGCCCTGAAGTTGCAGGGTTCGCTCCGTGGGCACACCGACCTCGAGTGAGGAGGCCCTCCAACTCCAACATCCAGAGAGATAACCGGAGGCAACAGGGCACCATGACGATTCATGTGAACATCACTTGACCTGGAGTTTCTCTCATAAAACAACAATAGTGTGTCCCGAAGGAGTAGACTACTGCTTGCAGGACTTCCTGCACCCGGAGGGGAGCTAATAATCTTGGCGGGGGAACCGTATATCACACTGTCACCATAGAAAAGCCTACAGACACCGTGATGATGGTGGCCAATAAGACCGGCTGGACTCCTGTTTACTTCAAAAGGCTGTTGACTCAGTGGCCATCATGGTCCTTGATCACCACTGACCCTGGACTGTCTGGGAGTTGAGCGGGCAGGGCTCTGACACCTGGTGCTGATTTTATGTTAATTCAGGGGCCTAATTGAAGAAAGAGCAGACTACTGGTCAGAGCATCTAGGCTGGCAGAAACGGTCAGCCTAAGGTGGCCGAACAAATGTGGGGCGGGGTGAAACCGGCCCCCACAGCGTCTCTGCACATCTCTTTCCTGGACCCTTAAAGGTCATTAGAATCTATAACACTTCCAATGCTGGTGCTCAGGCGGACGAGCAGGGAGGCAGGGGTCCTGGGGCCAATCAACGTCACCTGGAGGCTGCTGGGGAGAAGTTCTGACCCTCGTCCCCTGGTATGAGGGCTCCCAACTCAGCACTCAGCAGTTACAGAAGAAGGGTCTGCACCCTCAGCACTCCAAGAATGAGGAACGGGACAAAAGGCAGAGGAGGGGTTTGTCCCCAGCAAAGCCCACTAAAAATCCCTGGGAGATAAAAATAGAATCTGGGCAATAAAGTCAAGTCTGACCTTTTTTATCCTTTGTGCTTTGTCTAATTTCACGTGCTCCTAGGGTCCCGCATGCAGAGGTTCCACACCCGGCACTTCAGACCAGATTTCCTGGTGCAGAATGGCTGGGTCGACACCTCAGCTCCTGGGGCCCAGTGCAGACTCCGAGATATAGAGCCTGAGCTGCAGCCAACCCGGCCCTTGAGAGCTCCGCCCCCTCCCTCCCACTGACTCTGACAGGATCTCTACACAGCAGCCCAGCCCACAGCCCACGGGGTAGTGCATGCTCTCACCTCTCCATTCTCTGATGAAAATATAAAGTTTCCTTTGCTTGGGAACCAAATTCAGTCTCGATCTGTTGGCCCCAATGACACTGGGCAGGGGGACCCTTGTTGGGGTCCACTCTGGAGGATCAGTAACAGAAATTGAGACTATTGTAACTTCAATGAACAGATGTGTGAGCCAAACTGTAGTTAACATAGAACAGTTTATAAGGCTCGGGTAAAATAAGATGTTTCTAACACTTCCATTTGATATTTCCATCACTTTATTATAAGCAAGTTCAGTGAGAAGGTTTGTCCTATTTGTCAGGTCAATATTAGAGAAATGAAGTGATTTCTTTCCAAGGATGTACATCTAATAATCTTGGTTAAAGCTTCAATCTTGTTTTAAATGCTTTTCCATTGAAAATGATACCTCTCTTTCAGCTCCCCCATTTCTGAGAAGTATAAAATCTTATAATTTATTATTACCAAAGGGGAAAGGTGGGAGGAGGGATAAATTAACAGTTTGGAATTAACACATACACACTGCTATGTATAAAATAGATCATCAACAAGGAACTACTGTATAGCACAGGGAACTACACTCAATATTGTGCAATAACCTATAAGGGGAAATAATCGGAAAAAGAATAGATATTTTTATTGACATCATCTATCAATGACAGTTAAAGTGTAACCTAAGGGAAGCCGGTGGTGAGTGCTTCTGACCCTGAAGACTTCAGTCATCTAAAGTTTGGACTCTGCCTACTTCCCAAGGCCCTTAATGAACATATGTGTAGCCGTAGCTTAAAAAACTCCCCAGTTTGGGTTTCGGGGAGACACTGATTTTGAAAAAGCCCTGGTGTTCTCCTTACATGAATGGGACTCTTCCTACTGCTAAAACATGTCTGTCACATCCAGAGGATGGTATACCGTCTGATCGGGAAGAGTTTGGAAAAGGCATCTCATCTCCTCATCTCCTGGTGCTCGGGTTCACCCCTCCAGCGTCTTTACTAACAGTCTCCCCACTTGGAGATGTCAACACTGTCAACATCCTGTTGCGTACAGTTTGGAATTTGTCCAGAGGATGAAGCGGAAGGATGAGGAACAATGAGAGACAAGTCCTAGGTGTTCAGACAGGCACATGTCACTCTAATTTCCAATCAGGAAGATGAAATGACCAAAGGCTAGGGTTGCCCATGGAAACAGTATAGGGCTTGAGGAAATCCCACTGCTTTGTGGCCAGTTCCCATAAACACAAGTTGAACAATGGAACTCAGGGGCAGTAAAATTCACGAAACTGCAGAGTTGAAAATATCTATCACTGAAAAATGTCTTGAGGAAAGTCAGAGAAAAGGATTGGCAAGCAAGGGAGAATGGCAGGAAAGGGATTTGAGGAGGTAGAAAGGACTCGCCATTAAGCACAAGAAAAGGGGCTGAACATTGCCGACATTGCAGTTGGCCAAAAAGGCTGTATGCGTTTTTTTCTGTATATATTCAAGAAAAGGGCATACACTTTTTTAGCCAACCAAACAGGTGGGCACTGGAAATCAATACTACAAAAGATATCACTTCGCATCAGTCAGAAGAGCCATCCTCATAAAGTGTAAACGCCAGAAATGCAGGACAGGGCAAGGAGAGGAGGGAGCCCTGTGAGGCTTATAGTGGAAATGTATATTGCCAACGGCCATTCTGGAGAACTGTATTGTGTTTACTAAAGCATCTAAAAAATGAGCTACAGAGCATAGGGCACTTGCACTCATGGGCGTATATCTTGGGAAAAACAAAAATCGAGAGGACACAGGCACCCCAATGTTTACTGCCTCTCTGTTTAAAAGATCCTCGACTAGGATATAACTTAAATGTCTCTGGAGGGAAAAAATGGATAGAGATGTGGTACTTATGTAGAGTGGAATATTACTCAGCCTGGAAATCAATGAAATATGGCCAGTTGTAACAACTCCGGAGGAGTTACGTATGATCATTCTAAGTGACATAAATATGTAGAAAACACGTGTAAGGCTGCTAAACGGGAAAGGTGGGGAGGGGTGAGGCATCATCCAGGAGGTTGAAATTAGCAAAGATACCATTCCAAATACCAAACTGATAATCAACAAGGCCTACACGGTAACTAAAAGAACTGCACTCAGCACACTCAAGTCACCGGAAAAGAATATCTATGACTGGTAAGAATCTGAAAAAGAAATTATTGATGTCTCTCTGTACGTGAATCAAGTAGATGTACAGCAGCAAGAAACAGAGCTTTGAAAATCAGCTGTAAACAACATAGTAATAAATTGAAAAAAATAAACGACAGAGAGACAGAGAAAACCTCTTACAACTTTTCCTCAGGGACGGTGATGCAACATGGATTGAACACATCTAGACCCACAGCAGGATGAGACATAAGGCTGGAAACTGTTCGCACTAAGAGAAATGTGGGGTTGGGTGAGGAAATGCACACCCTTTAAAGTAATACTACCTGGTACCCATTCAATGGGTCCCAAACCTGCAGGTTCAAGGAATCTTCCTACAGCTAAAACATGCATGGAAAACCCAGAGGACTGTACACCATGTGATCGGGAGATGTGTCTAAAATGCACTTCATTTATCCTCTCCTGGTGCTCCTGTTCATCATTCCAGCCACGTTACTTAGAATCTCCCCACTTAGAGAATCAGCACATTTAAACTTCTGTTTCACACATTTTGCAAATTGTGAGGAGGATGAACGGGAACAGGGGGAAACAATGAGAGAATAGTTGTAGGGGTTTGGACGGGCACATGTCACTCTAATTTCCCATTAAGAATAAGAATTAAAAAAAGGCTCAGCCCGCCTCGCCGGAGCCAAAATAGGGCCTGAAGCAATCCTGCAGTTTTGAGGCCAGCTCACAAAAGAGCAACTTAAAAAATGGAGCTCAGGGTCACTGCAATTCACAAACCTGCAGAGTTATAAATGAAAACTAACGTCCAAAAATATGTTGAGGTAAGGCAAAGAAGAGGATCTGAATGCAAGACAGAATTGCAAGAAACAGATTTCAAGAGATAGATTGGACTCGCCTTTAAAGCACATGAAAAGCGGCAGAATTTCGACAATGATGCAGTTGGCCCAAAAGGGAGTATGTGTTATTTCCTGAATATATCCAGGAAAAAACGCATACGCACTTTATGGGCAACCAAGCAAGCAAGCAATGCAAATGTGCACAACAAAGAAGTCTCATTTCCCACCGGTCAAAAGGGCCATCCGAAAAAATTGTAAAAACCAGAAATGCAGGACAGGCCATGGAGAACAGGGAGCCTTTATACGCTGATGGACAGTGTGTGAACTGCCGAGAGCCACTCTGGAGAAGTGTATGGTGGTTCCTAAATCATCTAAAAAACAGAGCGACAGAGCATAGGGCACTTCCAATCACGGGAGTATATCTAGGGAAGTCTAAAAATCAACAAGACACAAGCACACCACAGTTTAGGGCTACTCTGTTTACAAGAACCTCAACTTCAGTACACCTTAAATATCCCAGGAAAGAGAACAATGGATAAAGAAAATGTGGTACTTATGTACAATGGAATATCTCTTCACCATGAAATCAATGTAATAAGGCTAGTAGAAGGATAAAGAGTGGATTGAGGTCCGATAATACTACTTGAAATAAGTCAAACAGAAAAAGAAACATATCATAAGATATCACTTATAGAGGGAGGATAAATATGGCTGCACAAAAAATGAATGACAAAACAGAACAGTGTCTCACATTTAGAAAACACACTTATGTCAGCTTAAGGGGAAAGGAGAGGTGGGGTGATGCATAAAACCAGAGTTTGAAATTAGCACAGATACCGTTCAATAAACCAAATAGGTATCAGGCAAGATCTACACCTTGCTCAATGAACTGGCCTCAACACACCCTATACACCACAGAGAAATATATCTGAGTAATAAGAATCTTAAAACCCATGTATTGATATATCTCCATAAGGGAATCAAGTGTGCGCAGAGCGGCACAAACACAGCAGTGAAAATGA
Organism: Leucopleurus acutus; assembly: GCF_964270905.1. Classification (NCBI taxonomy): domain Eukaryota; kingdom Metazoa; phylum Chordata; class Mammalia; order Artiodactyla; family Delphinidae; genus Leucopleurus; species Leucopleurus acutus. The sequence continues at coordinate 1,140,380 of NW_028139202.1, forward strand.
GCTAAACCCCATTATAGAAATAAATTTTAAAACCAAAACGCAGAAACAATGAAAGAGAGAAAAATTCTTACAAAATTCGCTCAGGGGCTGTGATGCAACCTGGAATGACCACATATAAACCCACAGCTGGATAAGACATAAGGCTGGACACTTGGGGCTGAAAGGATTGGAGAGCTTTGGTGAGCAACTGCCGAAAGTTTAATGCAATACTTCATGCTACTTATTCCAAGGGTCCCAACACTCCAAGTTGAAGGGAATCTTCCTACAGCTAAACCATGCATGGGAAATCCAGCAGATGGTATACCATATGATCGGGAAAGGTTTCTAAAATGCACCTCATTTTCCTCTCCTGGGGCTCCGGATCAACATTCCAGCCACTTTACTAACAACATCTCCACATGGAGAGTCAATGCCTTTAAGTTCCGGTATCGCACAGTCTGCAGTTAGTGCGGAGGATGAATGGGAATAGGGGGAACCAGTGAGAAAATAGCTGTAGCGGTTTCAATGGGCACATGTCACTCTAATTTCACATCAGGAAGAAGAATTAACCAAAGGCAGAGCAAGGCGCCCCAGAAGAAGAATAGGGCCTGAAGAAATCCTGTGGATATGAGGCAAGATCACAAAAATAAGAGCTGAAAAATGGAGCTAAGGGCCACTGCAATTGAAAAACCTGCAGAGTTATAAAGGCCAACTATTTTCCAAACGTATATTGAGGTAAGGCTATGAAGAGGAACTGAGAGCAAGGCAGAACTGCAGGAAACCGATTTCAGGAGGTAGACTGGAATTGCACTGAAAACATATGAAAAGACTCAGAACGTCGACAATGATGCACTTGGCCAAAAAGGGCGTATGCGTTCTTTCCTGAATATATTCAGGAAGAAACGCATACGCCCTTTCTGGCCAACCAAGCAAGCTCGCAAAGGAAATCTGCACTACAATGAAGTCTCACTGCCCCCCGGTCAAAGGGCCTTCTGAAAAAAGTGTAAAATCCAGAAAGGCAGGACAGGCCATGGAGAACTGGGAGCCTTGTTATGCTGATGGGCGAGATGTAAATGGCCAACAGCCACTCTGGAGAAGTGTATGGTGTTTCCTGAAACATCCAAAAAACTAAGCAACAGAGCCTAGGGCACTTCCACTTATGGTCCTATAGCTTAGGGAAATTAAAATCAAAAAGACACAGCCACCCCAAAGTTTGGGATGGCTCTGTTTACAAGAACCTCATTTACGGTACAAGTTAAATATCGCAAAAAGCAAAAAATGGATAAAGAAGTTGTGGTACTTACGTACAATGCAATATCACTCAGAAATGAAATCTATGTCATCAGGCCCGGAGCAGCATAATGAGTGGATTCAGGTACGATGATTCTAAGTGAAATTAGTCACACAGAAAAAGAAACATCATAAGATATCACTACTACACGGAATGTAAACTTGGCTACACAGGAACTGAATTACAAAACAGAACAGGGTCAAAAATGTAGAAAACCAACTTATGCTTGCTTAAGGGGAAAGCCGATATGGGGTGCTGCATGAAACCAGAGATTAAAATTGGCACAGATACCGTTCCATAAGCCAAAAATATAATAGACAAAAGGTACCCCTTGCTCAACGAAGTTGACTCAACACCCTATATTAAACGCCTAGGAATATACCTGACTAGTAAGAATCTACCTGACTAGTAAGAATCTTAAAACCTATAGATTTATATGTCTCCGAAAGAGAATCAAGCGTGTGTACAGCGGCATAAACGCAGCAGTGATAGGATTGGTGAGGTTCGGTGAGCAAATGCAGACCCTTTGAAGTCATATTGCATGGTACCCATTCCATGGGTCTCAACTCTCCAGGTTTAAGGGATTCTTCCTTCAGCTAAAACATGCATGTGGAACCCAGAGTATGATCCACCGTGTGATCGGGAAACGTGTTCAAATGTGTCTCAGTTTTCGTCCCCTGGTACTCGGGTGCAACATTCCAGACGCTTTACTAACACTCTCCCCACTTGGAGAGTCAGTGCCTTTAACCTCCTGTATGGCCCAATTTGCAATTTCTGTGGAAAATGAACAGGAATAGGGAGAACCAATGAGAGATTGGGTGGAGGTGTCCGGACGGGCCAATTTAACTCTCATTTCCCACCAGGAAGAGGAATTAACCAAAGGCTCAGCATGCCGTGCCGGAACCAAACTAGGGCCTGAAGCAATCCTGCGGTGTTGCGGCCAGCTCACAAGAAAGCGAGTTGAAGAAAGGAGCTCAGGGGCACTGTAATTCACAAACCTGCAGAGTTATAAAGGACAGCTATCTTCCAAAAATATATTGAATTAGGATGCCAAGAGGAGTTGAAAGCAGGGCAGAATTGCAGGAAACCGATTTCAGGAGGTAGACTGGAATTGCATGTAAAGCATAGGAAAAGAGGCAGAACGTCCACAATGATGCACTTGGCCAAAAAGGGCGTATGCGTTTTTTCCTGAATATATTCAGGAAAAAACGCATACGCCCTTTTTGGCCAACCAAGAAAGCTTGCAAAGGAAATCTGCACTACAATGAAGTCTCACTGCCCCCCGGTCAAAAGGGCCATCTGAAAAAAGTGTAAAATCCAGAAAGGCAGGACAGGCCATGGAGAACTGGGAGCCTAGTTATGCTGATGGGCGGGATGTAAATTGCCAGCAGCCACTCTGGAGAAGTGTATGGTGTTTCCTGAAACATCCAAAAAACAAAGCAACAGAGCCTAGGGCACTTCCACTTATGGTCCTATAGCTTAGGGAAATTAAAATCAAAAAGACACAGCCACCCCAAAGTTTGGGACGGCTCTGTTTACAAGAACCTTGTTTACGGTACAAGTTCAATATCACAGAAAGCGAAAAATGGATAAAGAAATTGTGGTACTTACGTACAATGCAATATCACTCAGCAATGAAATCTATGTCATCAGGCCCGTAGCAGCATAATGAGTGGATTCAGGTACGATGATTCTAAGTGAAATTAGTCACACAGAAAAAGAAACATCATAAGATATCACTAATACACGGAATGTAAACTTGGCTACACAAGAACTGAATTACAAAACAGAACAGGGTGTCAAATGTAGAAAACCAACTTATGCTTGCTTAAGGCGACGGGTGAGTTGGGGTGCTGCATAAAACCAGAGATTGAAATGAGCACAGATACCGTTCCATAAGCCAAATATGTAATAGACAAGAGCTACTCCTTGCTCAACGAAGTGGACTCAACACCCCATATTAAACGCCTAAGAATATACCTGACTAGTAAGAATCTACCTGACTAGTAAGAATCTTAAAACCTATGGATTTATATGTCTCCGAAAGAGAATCAAGTGTGTGTACAGCGGCATAAACGCAGCAGTGATAGGATTGGTGAGGTTCGGTGAGCAAATGCAGACCCTTTGAAGTCATATTGCATGGTACCCATTCCATGGGTCTCAACTCTCCATGTTTAAGGGATTCTTCCTTCAGCTAAAACATGCATGTGGAACCCAGAGTATGATCCACCATGTGGTCGGAAAACGTGTTCAAATGTGTCTCAGTTTTCGTCCCCTGGTACTCGGGTGCAACATTCAAGACGCTTTACTAACACTCTCCCCACTTGGAGAGTCAGTGCCTTTAACCTCCTGTTTGGCCCAGTTAGCAATTTCTGCGGAAGATGAACAGGAATAGGGAGAACCAATGAGAGATTAGGTGGAGGTGTCCGGACGGGCCAATTTAACTCTCATTTCCCACCAGGAAGAGGAATTAACCAAAGGCTCAGCATGCCGTGCCGGAAACAAACTAGGGCCTGAATCAATCCTGCGGTGTTGCGGCCAGCTCACAAGAAAGCGAGTTGAAGAAAGGAGCTCAGGGGCACTGTAATTCACAAACCTGCAGAGTTATAAATGACAGCTATCTTCCAAAAATATATTGAATTAGGATGCCAAGAGGAGTTGAAAGCAGGGCAGAATTGCAGGAAACCGATTTCAGGAGGTAGACTGGAATTGCATGTAAAGCATAGGAAAAGAGGCAGAACGTCCACAATGATGCACTTGGCCAAAAAGGGCGTATGCGTTTTTTCCTGAATATATTCAGGAAAAAACGCATACGCCCTTTTTGGTCAACCAAGCAAGTTTGCAAAGGAAATCTGCACTACAATGAAGTCTCACTGCCCCCCGGTCAAAAGGGCCATCTGAAAAAAGTGTAAAATCCAGAAAGGCAGGACAGGCCATGGAGAACTGGGAGCCTAGTTATGCTGATGGGCGGGATGTAAATTGCCAGCAGCCACTCTGGAGAAGTGTATGGTGTTTCCTGAAACATCCAAAAAACAAAGCAACAGAGCCTAGGGCACTTCCACTTATGGTCCTATAGCTTAGGGAAATTAAAATCAAAAAGACACAGCCACCCCAAAGTTTGGGACGGCTCTGTTTACAAGAACCTCGTTTACGGTACAAGTTCAATATCATAGAAAGCGAAAAATGGATAAAGAAATTGTGGTACTTACGTACAATGCAATATCACTCAGCAATGAAATCTATGTCATCAGGCCCGTAGCAGCATAATGAGTGGATTCAGGTACGATGATTCTAAGTGAAATTAGTCACACAGAAAAAGAAACATCATAAGATATCACTAATACACGGAATGTAAACTTGGCTACACAAGAACTGAATTACAAAACAGAACAGGGTGTCAAATGTAGAAAACCAACTTATGCTTGCTTAAGGGGACGGGTGAGTTGGGGTGCTGCATAAAACCAGAGATTGAAATTAGCACAGATACCGTTCCATAAGCCAAATATGTAATAGACAAGAGCTACTCCTTGCTCAACGAAGTGGACTCAACACTCCATATTAAACGCCTAAGAATATACCTGACTAGTAAGTATCTTAAAACCTATGGATTTATATGTCTCCGAAAGAGAATCAAGCGTGTGTACAGCGGCATAAACGCAGCAGTGATAGGATTGCTGAGGTTCGGTGAGCAAATGCAGACCCTTTGAAGTCATATTGCATGGTACCCATTCCATGGGTCTCAACTCTCCAGGTTTAATGGATTCTTCCTTCAGCTAAAACATGCATGTGGAACCCAGAGTATGATCCACCGTGTGATCGGGAAACGTGTTCAAATGTGTCTCAGTTTTCGTCCCCTGGTACTCGGTTGCAACATTCCTGACGCTTTACTAACACTCTCCCCACTTGGAGAGTCAGTGCCTTTAACCTCCTGTTTGGCCCAGTTAGCAATTTCTGCGGAAGATGAACAGGAATAGGGAGAACCAATGAGAGACTAGGTGGAGGTGTCCGGACGGGCAAATTTAACTCTCATTTCCCACCAGGAAGAGGAATTAACCAAAGGCTCAGCATGCCGTGCCGGAACCAAACTAGGGCCTGAAGCAATCCTGCGGTGTTGCGGCCAGCTCACAAGAAAGCGAGTTGAAGAAAGGAGCTCAGGGGCACTGTAATTCACAAACCTGCAGAGTTATAAATGACAGCTATCTTCCAAAAATATATTGAATTAGGATGCCAAGAGGAGTTGAAAGCAGGGCAGAATTGCAGGAAACCGATTTCAGGAGGTAGACTGGAATTGCATGTAAAGCATAGGAAAAGAGGCAGAACGTCCACAATGATGCACTTGGCCAAAAAGGGCGTATGCGTTTTTTCCTGAATATATTCAGGAAAAAACGCATACGCCCTTTTTGGCCAACCAAGCAAGCTTGCAAAGGAAATCTGCACTACAATGAAGTCTCACTGCCCCCCGGTCAAAAGGGCCATCTGAAAAAAGTGTAAAATCCAGAAAGGCAGGACAGGCCATGGAGAACTGGGAGCCTAGTTATGCTGATGGGCGGGATGTAAATTGCCAGCAGCCACTCTGGAGAAGTGTATGGTGTTTCCTGAAACATCCAAAAAACAAAGCAACAGAGCCTAGGGCACTTCCACTTATGGTCCTATAGCTTAGGGAAATTAAAATCAAAAAGACACAGCCACCCCAAAGTTTGGGACGGCTCTGTTTACAAGAACCTTGTTTACGGTACAAGTTCAATATCACAGAAAGCGAAAAATGGATAAAGAAATTGTGGTACTTACGTACAATGCAATATCACTCAGCAATGAAATCTATGTCATCAGGCCCGTAGCAGCATAATGAGTGGATTCAGGTACGATGATTCTAAGTGAAATTAGTCACACAGAAAAAGAAACATCATAAGATATCACTAATACACGGAATGTAAACTTGGCTACACAAGAACTGAATTACAAAACAGAACAGGGTGTCAAATGTAGAAAACCAACTTATGCTTGCTTAAGGGGACGGGTGAGTTGGGGTGCTGCATAAAACCAGAGATTGAAATGAGCACAGATACCGTTCCATAAGCCAAATATGTAATAGACAAGAGCTACTCCTTGCTCAACGAAGTGGACTCAACACCCCATATTAAACGCCTAAGAATATACCTGACTAGTAAGAATCTACCTGACTAGTAAGAATCTTAAAACCTATGGATTTATATGTCTCCGAAAGAGAATCAAGCGTGTGTACAGCGGCATAAACGCAGCAGTGATAGGATTGGTGAGGTTCGGTGAGCAAATGCAGACCCTTTGAAGTCATATTGCATGGTACCCATTCCATGGGTCTCAACTCTCCATGTTTAAGGGATTCTTCCTTCAGCTAAAACATGCATGTGGAACCCAGAGTATGATCCACCATGTGGTCGGAAAACGTGTTCAAATGTGTCTCAGTTTTTGTCCCCTGGTACTCGGGTGCAACATTCCAGACGCTTTACTAACACTCTCCCCACTTGGAGAGTCAGTGCCTTTAACCTCCTGTTTGGCCCAGTTAGCAATTTCTGCGGAAGATGAACAGGAATAGGGAGAACCAATGAGAGATTAGGTGGAGGTGTCCGGACGGGCCAATTTAACTCTCATTTCCCACCAGGAAGAGGAATTAACCAAAGGCTCAGCATGCCGTGCCGGAACCAAACTAGGGCCTGAAGCAATCCTGAGGTGTTGCGGCCAGCTCACAAGAAAGCGAGTTGAAGAAAGGAGCTCAGGGGCACTGTAATTCACAAACCTGCAGAGTTATAAATGACAGCTATCTTCCAAAAATATATTGAATTAGGATGCCAAGAGGAGTTGAAAGCAGGGCAGAATTGCAGGAAACCGATTTCAGGAGGTAGACTGGAATTGCATGTAAAGCATAGGAAAAGAGGCAGAACGTCCACAATGATACACTTGGCCAAAAAGGGCGTATGCGTTTTTTCCTGAATATATTCAGGGAAAAACGCATACGCCCTTTTTGGCCAACCAAGCAAGCTTGCAAAGGAAATCTGCACTACAATGAAGTCTCACTGTCCCCCGGTCAAAGGGGCCATCTGAAAAAAGTGTAAAATCCAGAAAGGCAGGACAGGCCATGGAGAACTGGGAGCCTTGTTATGCTGATGGGCGGGATGTAAATTGCCAGCAGCCACTCTGGAGAAGTGTATGGTGTTTCCTGAAACATCCAAAAAACAAAGCAACAGAGCCTAGGGCACTTCCACTTATGGTCCTATAGCTTAGGGAAATTAAAATCAAAAAGACACAGCCACCCCAAAGTTTGGGACGGCTCTGTTTACAAGAACCTCGTTTACCGAACAAGTTCAATATCACAGAAAGCGAAAAATGGATAAAGAAGTTGTGGTACTTATGTACAATGCAATATCACTCAGCAATGAAATCTATGTCATCAGGCCCGTAGCAGCATAATGAGTGGATTCAGGTACGATGATTCTAAGTGAAATTAGTCACACAGAAAAAGAAACATCATAAGATATCACTAATACACGGAATGTAAACTTGGCTACACAAGAACTGAATTACAAAACAGAACAGGGTGTCAAATGTAGAAAACCAACTTATGCTTGCTTAAGGGGACGGGTGAGTTGGGGTGCTGCATAAAACCAGAGATTGAAATGAGCACAGATACCGTTCCATAAGCCAAATATGTAATAGACAAGAGCTACTCCTTGCTCAACGAAGTGGACTCAACACCCCATATTAAACGCCTAAGAATATACCTGACTAGTAAGAATCTACCTGACTAGTAAGAATCTTAAAACCTATGGATTTATATGTCTCCGAAAGAGAATCAAGCGTGTGTACAGCGGCATAAACGCAGCAGTGATAGGATTGCTGAGGTTCGGTGAGCAAATGCAGACCCTTTGAAGTCATATTGCATGGTACCCATTCCATGGGTCTCAACTCTCCCTGTTTAAGGGATTCTTCCTTCAGCTAAAACATGCATGTGGAACCCAGAGTATGATCCACCGTGTGATCGGAAAACGTGTTCAAATGTGTCTCAGTTTTCGTCCCCTGGTACTCGGGTGCAACATTCCAGACGCTTTACTAACACTCTCCCCACTTGGAGAGTCAGTGCCTTTAACCTCCTGTTTGGCCCAGTTTGCAATTTCTGTGGAAAATGAACAGGAATAGGGAGAACCAATGAGAGACTAGGTGGAGGTGTCCGGACGGGCAAATTTAACTCTCATTTCCCACCAGGAAGAGGAATTAACCAAAGGCTCCGCGTGCCATGCTGGAACTAAATTAGGGCCTGAGGAGATCCTGCGGTGTTGCGGCCAGCTCACAAGAAAGCGAGTTGAAGAAAGGAGCTCAGGGGCACTGTAATTCAGAAACCTTCGGAGTTATAAATGACAGCTATCATCCAAAATTATGCTGAAGTAAGGCTGCGAAGAGGACTTGAATGCAGGGCAGAATTGCTGGAAATTGATTTCAAAACGTACACGGGAGTAGCTCTTAAAGCATAGGAAAAGAGACAGAACTTGGAAAATAATGCACTTGGCAAAAAAGGGCATATGTGTTTTATCCAGAGCTCTCATAACTGAGGGGAGGAGATTCCCAGCAGGCTCCAACTGCCACCTGAGGGCTCACATTGCCAAGGCAACGTTAGCATGCCAGGCAGGAGTTACCTCACAGCAGAGGTCCCACCTCACAGAAGGGTGAGAAACCCAGCCAACATCAGACTCTCACCAGAGGGCCCACATCACCAAGGGGATGGGAACCAGGCAGGAGTGTCTTCACATCAGTGGGGCCACATCATCGAAAGCTGAGGTACTCAGCACATGTGTCCTCAAACCAGAGGACCCACATCACCAAGGACCTCGGAGTGAGGCAGGCAGGAGTAGCCTCACAACACTGGGCACATAGAATAAAAAAGTGAGGAATCCAGCAGTTGGAACCTCCCAGCAGGCGGCCCAGAGCACCGAGGCTATGGGATCCAGGCCACAGTGAACTCACAGAAGAGGGCCCATGTCATGAAACTGAGCAACCCAGCCATTGGGACCTCAGAGCAGGAGGCCCACATCCCCATGGGGATGGAATTCTGGTAGGAGTGTCCTCGCACCACTGAGAACGTATCAGAAAATTTTGGGCGACCAGCAGTTAGGGCCTGGCGCCAGAGGACCCTCATCACCAAGGGAAGGAGGCTCCCAGCAGGCTCCAACTGCCACCAGAGGGCTGACGTCGCCAAGGCGATGTGTGCCAACCAGGCACGAATGACCTCACAGCAGAGGGTCCACCTCAGAGAAGTGTGACGAACCCAGTCAGGATCAGACTCGCACCAGAGGGCCCACATCACCAAATGGATTGGAACCAGGCAGGAGTGTCCTCACATGAGTAGGGCCACATCATCTAAAGGTGAGGAACCCAGAACATGTGGCTTCAAACCATAGGACACCCATCACCAAGGGGCTGGGAGTGAGGCAGGCAGGAGGAGCCTCATAACAGAGGGCCCAAAAATAAGAAAGGTGAGGAATCCAGCAGTTGGAACCTCCCAGCAGGCGGCCCAGAGCACAGAGGCTAGAGGAACCAGGCCAGAGTGAACTAACACCAGACAGCCCACATCATGAAACTGTGAGCAACCCAGACATTGGGACCTCAGAGCAGAAGGCCCACATCCCCATGGTGATGGGAACATGACAGGAGTGTCCTGGCATCACTGGGCTCACATCAGAAAACGTGGGGTGCTCAGAAGTTAGGGCCTGACGCTAGAGGGCACTCATCACCGAGAGGAGGAGGCTCCCAGCAGGCTCCAGCTGCCACCAGAGGGCCAACGTCGCCAAGGCGATGTGTGCCAGCCTGGCAGGAGTGACCTCACAGCAGAGGGCCCACCTCACAGAAGGGTGAGGAACACAGCCAGGATCAGACTCTCACCAGAGGGCCCACATCACCAAGGGGATGGGAACCAGGCAGGAGTGTCCCCACACCAGTGGGACAACATCATCGAAAGGTGAGGATCCCAGCACATGTGTCCTCAAACCAGAGGAACCACATCACCAAGGGGTTCGGAATGAGGCTGGCAGGACTGGCCTCACAACACAGGGTCCATAGAATATAAAAGTTGAGGAATCCAGCAGTTGGAACCTCCCAGCAAGTGGCCCAGAGCACCGAGGCTATGGGATCCAGGCCGCAGTGAACTCACAGCAGAGGGCCCACATCATGAACCTGTGAGCAGCCCAGCTGTTGGGACCTCAGAACAGAAGGCCCACATCCCCATTGGGATGGGAACCTGGCAGGAGTGGCTTTGCACCACTTAGCACATATCAGAAAATGTTAGGAGCCCAGCAGTTAGGGCCTGATGCCAGGGGGCCCTCATAACTGAGGGGAGGAGACTCCCAGCAGGTTCCAACTGCCAACAGAGGGCCCACGTCTACAAGGTGGCATGCACCAGCCAGGCAGTAGTGACCTCACAGCAGAGGGCCTATCTCACAGAAGGGTGAGGAACCGAGGCAGGATGAGACTCTCACCAGAGGGCCCACAACACCAAGGGGATGGGAACCAGTCAGGACTGTCCTCCCACCAGTGGGACCACATCATCGAAAGGTGAGGAACCCAGCACATGTGGCCTCATATCAGAGGACATACATCACAAAGGGGATGGGAGTGAGGCAGGTAGGAGTAGCCTAAAAACAGAGGGCCCAAAGAATAAAAAAAGTGAGGAATCCAGCATTTGGAACCTCCCAGCAGGCGGCCGAGAGCACAGAAGCTATGGGATGCAGGCAGGAGTTAACTAACACCAGAGAGCCCACATCATGAAACTGTGAGCAACCCAGGCATTGGGACCTCAGAGCAGAAAGCCCACATCCCCATGGGGATGGGAACCTGACAGGAGTGTCCTGGCATCACTGGGCTCACATCAGAAAACGTGGGGAGCCCAGCAGTTAGAGCCTGATGCTAGAGGGCCATCATCACCGAGGGCAGGAGGCTCCCAGCAGGTTCCATGTGCCAACAGAGGGCCCACGTCGCCAAGGTGATGTGTGCAAGTCAGGCAGGAGTGACCTCACAGCAGAGGGCCTACCTCACAGAAGAGTGAGGAACTCAGCCAGGATAAGACTGTCACCAGAAGGCCCACATCACCAAGGGGATGGGAACCAGGCAGGAGTGTCCTCACACCAGTGGGGCCACATCATTGAAAGTTGCCTAACCCAGCACATGTGGCCTCAAACCAGAAGACCCACATCACGAAGGGGTTGCGAGTGAGGCAGGCAGGAGGAGCATCACAACACAGGACCCATAGAATACAAAAGTTGAGGAATCGAGCAGTTGGAACCTCCCAGCAGGCAGCCAAGACCACAGAGGCTATGGGATCCAGGCCACAGTGAACTAACACCAGAGAGCCCACATCATGAAATTGTGATCAACCCAGCCGTTGGAACCTCAGAGCAGAAGGCCCACATCCCCATGGGGATGGGAACCTAAGAGGAGTGCTTGAGCAACACTGGGCTCACTAAGAAAAGTTGGGGAGCCCAGCAGTTAGGGCCTGACGTCAGAGGGCCCTCATCACAGAGCTGAGGAGGCTCCCAGCAGGGTCCAATTGCCACCAGAGGGCTCATGTCAACAAGGCGAGGTGAGCAACCCAGGCAAGAGTTACCTGATAGTAGAGGGCCCACCTCACAGATGGGTGAGGAACCCAGCCAGGATCAGACTCTCACCAGAGGGCCCACATCACAAAGGGGATGGGACCCAGTCAGGATTATCCTCACACCAGTGGGGCCTCATCATCTTAAGGTGAGGAACCCAGCACATGTGTCCTCAAACCAGAGGACCCACATCACCAAGGGCCTTGGAGTGAGGCAGGCAGGAGTAGCCTCACAACACAGGGCACATAATATAAAAAACGTGAGGATTCCAGCATTTAGACCTTCCAGCAGGCGGCCCAGAACACCGAGGCTATGGGATCCAGGCCACAGTGAACTCACAGCAGAGGGCCCACATCACAAAACTGTGAGCAACCCAGGAGTTGAGACCTCAGCGCAGAAGGACCACATCCCCATGGGAATGGGAACCTGGCTGGAGTGTCCTCGCACCACTGGGCGCACATCAGAAAATGTGGGGAGCCCACCATTTAGGGCCTGACGCCAGAGGGCCGTCATCACCGAGAGGAGGAGGCGCCCTGCACGCTCCAACTGCCACCAGAGGGCTCACGTCTCCAAGGTGACGTGTGCCAGCCAGGCAGGAGTGACCTCACAGCAGAGGGCCTACCTCACAGAACGTTGAGGAACCCAGCCAGGATTAGACTCTCGCCAGAGGGCCCACCTCACCAAGGGGATGGGAACCAGGCAGGAGTGTCCTCACACGAGTGGGGTCACATCATCGAAAGGTGAGGAACGCAGCACATGTGGCCTCAAGCCATAGGACAGTCATCACCAAGGGGCTGGCAGTGAGGCAGGCAGGAGGAGCCTCACAACAGAGGGCACATAGAATAAAAAAGTTGAGGAATCCAGCAGTTGGAACCTCCCAGCAGGCGGCTCAGAGCACCGATGATAAGGGATCCTTGCCGGAGTGAACTCACAGCAGAGGGCCCACATCATGGTACTGTGAGCAAGCCAGCCGTTTTGACCTCAGAGCAGAAGGCCCATATCGCCATGGGGATGGGAACCTGGCAAGAGTCTCCTCACTCACTTGGCGCACATCAGAAAATGTGGGGAGCCCAGCAGTTATGGCCTAAGGCAAGAGGGCCCTCATCACCGAGGGGAGGAGGATCCCAGCACACTCCAACTGCCACCAGAGGGCCCACGTCGCCAAGGTGACGTGTGCCAGACAGGCATGATTGACCTCACAGCAGAGGGCCCACCTCACAGAAGGGTGAGGAACCCAGCCAGGATCAGACTCTCACCTGAGGGCCCACATCAGCAAGGGGATGGGAACCAGTCAGGACTGTCTTCCCTCCAGTGGGGTCACATCATCGAAAGGTGCGGAACCCAGCACATGTGGCCTCAAATCAGAGGACACATATCACAAAGGGAATGGGAGTGAGGCAGGCAGGAGTAGCCTAAAAACAGAGGGCCCAAAGAATAAGAAAGGTGAGGAATCCAGCAGTTGGAACCTCCCAGCAGGCGGCCCAGAGCACAGAAGCTATGGGATGCAGGCAGGAGTGAACTAACAGCAGAGAGCCCACATCATGAAACTGTGAGCAACCCAGGCTTTGGGACCTCAGAGCAGAAGGCCCACACCCCAATGGGGATGTGAACCTGGCTGGAGTGTCCTCGCACCACTGGGCGCACATCACAAAATGTAGGGAGCCCAGCAGTTAGGGCCTGATGCCAGAGGGCCCTCATCACCGAGGAGAGGAGGCTCCCAGCAGGCTCCAAGTGCCACCAGAGGGCTCATGTCCACAAGGCGAGGTGAGCAAGCCAGGCAAGAGTGACCTCACATCAGACGGCCTACCTCACAGATGGGTGAGGAACCCAGCCGGGATCAGACTCTCAACAGAGGGCCCACATCACCAAGGGGATGTGAACCAGGCAGGAGTCTCCTAAGACCATTGGTCCCACATCATCGAAAGGTGAGGAACCCAGCACATGTGGCCTCAAACCAGACGACACACATCACGAAGGGGCTGGGAGTGAGGCAGGCAGGAGGATCCTCACAACAGAGGGCCCAAAAAATTAAAAAAGTGAGGAATCCAGCAGTTGGAACCTCCCAGCAGGCAGCCAAGAGCACAGAGGCTATGGGATCCAGGCTTCTGTGAACTAACACCAGAGAGCCCACATCATGAAAATGTGAACAACCCAGCCGTTGGGACCTCAGAGCAGAAGGCCCACATCCCCATGGAGATGGGATCCTAAGAGGAGTGCCAAAGCATCACTGGGCTCCCTAAGAAAAGTTGGTGAGCCCAGCAGTTAGGGCCTGACGCAAGAGGGCCCTCATCACCGGGGGAAGAGATTCCCAGCACGCTCCAACTGCCACCACACGGCTGACTTCACCAAGGCAATGTGTGCCAGCCATGCAGGAGTGACCTATCAGCAGAGGGTCTCCCTCACAGGTGGGTGAGGAACAAAGCCAGGAACAGACTCTCACCAGGGGGTCCACATAACCACGTGGATGAGAACCAAGCAGGAGTGTCCTCACACTAGTGGGGCCACATCATTGAAAGGTGAGGAACCCAGCAAAAGTGGCCACAAACCAGAGGACCCACATCACCAAGGGGTTGAGAGTGAGGTAGGTGTCTGGACGGGCATATTTAACACTCATTTCCCACCAGGAAGAGGAATTAACCAAAGGCTCAGCGTGCCCTGCCAGAAGCAGATTAGGGCCTGAAGCAGTCTTGCGGGTTTGCGGCCAGCTCACAAGAAAGCGAGTTGAAGAAAGGAGCTCAGGGGCCCTGTAATTCACAAACCTGCAGAGTTATAAATGACAGATAACGTCCAAAAATATATTGAAGTAAGGCTGCGAAGAGGACTTGAAAGCGGGGCAGAATTGCAGGAAACCGATTTCAGGAGGTAGACTGGATTTGCATTTAAAGCATAGGAAAAGAGGCAGAACATCGACAATGATGCACATGGCAACAAAGGGCATATGAGTTTGTTCCTGAATATATTCAGGAAAAAACACATACGCCCTTTTTGGCAAACCAAGCAAGCTTGCAATGGAAATCCGAACTACTATGAAGTGTCACTTCCCCCCGGTCTAAAGGGCCACTGAGAAAAGTGTAAAATCCAGAAAGGCAAGACAGGCCATGGGGAAAAAGGAGCCTTGTTATGCTTATGGGCGGGATGTACATTGCCAACAGCCACTCTGGAGAAGTGTATGGTGTTTCCTGATACATCTGAAAAACAAAGCAACAGAATCTAGGGCATTTCCACTTATGGTCCTATAGCTTAGGGAAATTAAAATCAAAAAGACACAGCCACCCCAAAATTTACAACGGCTCTGTTTACAGGAGCCTCTTCTACAGTACAAGTTAAATATCCCAGAGAACAAATAATTGATAAAGAAGTTGCGGTACTTATGTACAACAGAATACCACTCAGCAATGAAATCTGTGTCACCAGGCCTGTACCAGCATAATGAGTGGATTGAGGCATGATGATTCTAAGTGAAATAAGTCACACAGAAAAAGAAACATCATAAGGTATCACTAATGCACGGAATGTAAACTTGGCTACACATGAACTGAATTACAAAACAGAACAGGGTCTCAAGTTTAGAAAACCAACTTATGCTTGCTTAAGGGGAAAGGTGAGTTGGGGTGCTGCATAAAACCAGAGTTTGAAATTAGCACAGATACCGTTCCATAAGCCAAATATGTAATAGACAAGACCTACCCGTTGCTCAACGAAATGGACTCAACAATGAGGTATCACCTCACACCTGTTAGAATGGGCATCATCTGAAAATCTACAAACAACAAATGCTGGAAAGGGTGTGGAGAAAAGGAACACTCTTCCACTATTGTTGGGAATATAAATTGATACAGTCACTATGGAGAACAATATGGAGTTTCTTAAGAAACTAATAATAGAATTACCATATGATACAGCAATCCCAGGACTGGACATATACTCAGACAAAACCATAAATCAAAAAGAGACATTCACCGCAATGTTCATTGCATCACTATTTACAATATCGAGGTAATGGAAGCAACCTAAATGCCCACAGACAGACGAATGCATAAAGCTGTGGTACATATATAAAATGGAATATTACTAAGCCATGAAAGGAATGAAATTGGGTCATTTGTAGAGACGTCGATGGATCTAGAGACTGTCCTACAGAGTGAAGTAAGTCAGAAAGAGAAAAACAAATCTTGTATATTCATGCATATATGTGGAACCTAGAAAAACTGTACAGATTAACCGTTTTGCAAGGCATAAATAGAGCAACAGATGTAGACAACAATCGTATGGACAACAAGGGGGGAAAGCTCTTGGAGGGGTGGTGGTGGGAGGAGTTGAGAGATTGGGATTGGCATGTAAACATTTATATGTATAAAATAGATAACCAATGAGAACCTGCTGTATAAAAATATAAAATAAAATTCAAAATTAAAAAGAAATAAAATTTAAAAAATAAAACAGAAAAAACAATTATTCCCTTCACATACATGTATTTATATGAATAAATTATTTCCATGCTTATATCTGTAAATACAAAAAAGAGGAATAAAATCTACCTTGAACCAAAAACGAAAAAGAGAAAAAAAAAAACAGAACCCACCAGTTACTCAGAGGAAAACCGTATCAGGGCACTTGCTCCAGTTGTAAACAATTCTGAAGTTGGTCAGTGGTGGGGAATCGTCTCCCATTCAGCCAGCAGCCCCCACACAACAAGCGTCCTCATTGCAAAGCTGGGGCACCGTGCCGAGGCATCTGTGAGTAAACGTGAGCTGAGCCCCAGGCCACTTGCTGCTGAACTGTTCCCACCCTTCCCAGGTAAAACACCTGAATATATACAAGGACTTGAAAGCCTAGAGGAAGGGCCATGGAGCCACACGAGTGACAGCATGCCAGCTGACTTGGTGCCTGCAGGCCAGCCAGGATGGTCCTGGCCCTGGGTGCTCTTCTGGAAGATTTCCATTTCCCTGCCTGAGATACCCGTCCTGTCCCTGCCCCCACTGCTTTTTTCCTTCCTCACCTCTGCCCAGGGAGAAATTCCAGCAGCAGGTATGGGTGACACATCCTCTTCTTTAGCAGGTGGCAGCCTGGCATCTGCTGCAGAAAGTCCAGCAGAGCCCCACTCACACTGGGCCACCCACAAAGCCGTGGCCTCTCACTCCCTCCCACCAGCCCAGCCCCGAGACTGCTGACAGGGCAGAGAAAATGGCGTCAGGCACAGCTGCAGGGGCTTTTGCTGCCTGGAGTGGTATTTATATTGATCTCAACCCAGGCACACCTGGGGAGGGCTGGCCGGCATGGTAAGGCTGCCCAGGTAGCCAATCATCACCCCTCAGGGGCTCACAGTTGCAGAAAATGGAACTTGCTGAACCGGCCAGGTCCAAGGAACAGGTGTGGGCTCCTGAGAGTCAGGATAGACAAGGGGCTGCAGCTTTGGCTTGTTTTCTAATCATTTTATCTGGCCCATGAATGGGAGACAACTTCAAGAAAACCCTCTCCTAATGAGAGGAACCCAGGAGTCAGGGAGAGGAGGGGTGGGTGGTGGTTGGAGACAGAGGCCTGGTGCCCTGGGTGCAGTGGAAGTCTCTGGAAGACCAGGTGGAGGGAGGCCACACAGAGTGATGCCCAGGGTCACAGACCTGTCGGAGCTGCTGTTTGTTAGTTCAAGTCCTGCTCTGAGGTGCTCTGTGTCAGCTCTGAGCGACAGGTGAGCTGGGGGTGCTCTTCAATGAGGGCTATGTGCACGGTTCCTGTGTGCCCAGCCCTGCCACGGTACCTGCAAGGGTAGCTCTGTATCCTGGGAGGGGCCTGACCATGAGAGCCCCGTGGGCTGGGTTGGGGGTGGGGTACCTGCCCAGGAGAGCTCCATATCCTGGGATTGGCCTGACCACGAGAGCCCCATGGGCTGCTGGGGACCTGGTAAAGGATGTCAGGACAGTCAGTGAAGCCACCGAGGATATACCTCCAGTTGCTCCTGATTCCTACACCCTGCTGGTCATTCTACCAACCACCAGGACATGGTATTCTGTATTAGTCTTCAATGATGCCTTCTTTTGTATTCCATTAGTCCCAGAGTCACAAGAAATTTTGGCTTGTGAGTGGCAGGACTCAACATACAACTAAAACAATACTTCCGGGCCGTCTTGCCCCAAGGGTTCAAAAATTCCCACACCATCTTTGGGGAAAGCTTAGCTAACGACCGAAAAGTTCTACCTCTGGAAAAGGAAACCCTCCTGCAATATGCAGACGACATTCTGATCGCCAGCCCTACTAAGGAGACCTCTGAACTACCAAGCCAATAAAGGATAGAAGTTGTCCAAGAAAAAGCTCAAATATCACAGACTGCGGTGACCTGCCTGGGCTTCATTCTCACACAAGGTCAGAGAAGCCCATCCCAGGAAAGGGAAGAAACCATTTGCAGCCTTACCCCTTTCTAAAACTAGAAGACAGCTTAGGGGTTCCTGGGGAGGCCAGGGTTTGCTGCTTCTGGATCCCTAACTACAGTCTACTAGCTGGGCCTCTATATGAAACACTGAAAGGAAAAGATGATGATCCTTTTGAACAGAATCCAGAAGTGGCCTTTCAAGAATGGAAAGAGCAGTCAATTCAGACCCTTGCCCTGGAACTCCCTAATTGAGCTAAACCCTTTGACCTTTCCATTCCCGGTGAAAGGTGAATCGCCATTGGAGAATTAGTGCAAAAACTGGGACCACTTGAAATGGAACAACGCAAGAATGCCATCCAGGTAGGATAAACTACAGTCACCAAGGGGCTTGGCCCACTGCCACATCTGGCCAAGATACTGGCGGTATCTAAAAACCTGGAAATCAGCAGCCCAAAAGGCCACCTCCCTCCTAAGGGAAAAGGACCCCACGTGGTGATCCTAATCACCAACCATGCCCTGAAGTTGCAGGGTTCGCTCCGTGGGCACACCGACCTCGAGTGAGGAGGCCCTCCAACTCCAACATCCAGAGAGATAACTGGAGGCAACAGGGCACCATGACGACTCATGTGAACATCACTTGACCTGGAGTTTCTCTCATAAAACAACAATAGTGTGTCCCGAAGGAGTAGACTACTGCTTGCAGGACTTCCTGCACCCGGAGGGGAGCTAATAATCTTGGCGGGGGAACCGTATATCACACTGTCACCATAGAAAAGCCTACAGACACCGTGATGATGGTGGCCAATAAGACCGGCTGGACTCCTGTTTACTTCAAAAGGCTGTTGACTCAGTGGCCATCATGGTCCTTGATCACCACTGACCCTGGACTGTCTGGGAGTTGAGCGGGCAGGGCTCTGACACCTGGTGCTGTTTTTATGTTAATTCAGGGGCCTAATTGAAGAAAGAGCAGACTACTGGTCAGAGCATCTAGGCTGGCAGAAACGGTCAGCCTAAGGTGGCCGAACAAATGTGGGGCGGGGTGAAACCGGCCCCCACAGCGTCTCTGCACATCTCTTTCCTGGACCCTTAAAGGTCATTAGAATCTATAACACTTCCAATGCTGGTGCTCAGGCGGACGAGCAGGGAGGCAGGGGTCCTGGGGCCAATCAACGTCACCTGGAGGCTGCTGGGGAGAAGTTCTGACCCTCGTCCCCTGGTATGAGGGCTCCCAACTCAGCACTCAGCAGTTACAGAAGAAGGGTCTGCACCCTCAGCACTCCAAGAATGAGGAACGGGACAAAAGGCAGAGGAGGGGTTTGTCCCCAGCAAAGCCCATTAAAAATCCCTGGGAGATAAAAATAGAATCTGGGCAATAAAGTCAAGTCTGACCTTTTTTATCCTTTGTGCTTTGTCTAATTTCACGTGCTCCTAGGGTCCCGCATGCAGAGGTTCCACACCCGGCACTTCAGACCAGATTTCCTGGTGCAGAATGGCTGGGTCGACACCTCAGCTCCTGGGGCCCAGTGCAGACTCCGAGATATAGAGCCTGAGCTGCAGCCAACCCGGCCCTTGAGAGCTCCGCCCCCTCCCTCCCACTGACTCTGACAGGATCTCTACACAGCAGCCCAGCCCACAGCCCACGGGGTAGTGCATGCTCTCACCTCTCCATTCTCTGATGAAAATATAAAGTTTCCTTTGCTTGGGAACCAAACTCAGTCTCGATCTGTTGGCCCCAATGACACTGGGCAGGGGGACCCTTGTTGGGGTCCACTCTGGAGGATCAGTAACAGAAATTGAGACTATTGTAACTTCAATGAACAGATGTGTGAGCCAAACTGTAGTTAACATAGAACAGTTTATAAGGCTCGGGTAAAATAAGATGTTTCTAACACTTCCATTTGATATTTCCATCACTTTATTATAAGCAAGTTCAGTGAGAAGGTTTGTCCTATTTGTCAGGTCAATATTAGAGAAATGAAGTGATTTCTTTCCAAGGATGTACATCTAATAATCTTGGTTAAAGCTTCAATCTTGTTTTAAATGCTTTTCCATTGAAAATGATACCTCTCTTTCAGCTCCCCCATTTCTGAGAAGTATAAAATCTTATAATTTATTATTACCAAAGGGGAAAGGTGGGAGGAGGGATAAATTAACAGTTTGGAATTAACACATACACACTGCTATGTATAAAATAGATCATCAACAAGGAACTACTGTATAGCACAGGGAACTACACTCAATATTGTGCAATAACCTATAAGGGGAAATAATCGGAAAAAGAATAGATATTTTTATTGACATCATCTATCAATGACAGTTAAAGTGTAACCTAAGGGAAGCCGGTGGTGAGTGCTTCTGACCCTGAAGACTTCAGTCATCTAAAGTTTGGACTCTGCCTACTTCCCAAGGCCCTTAATGAACATATGTGTAGCCGTAGCTTAAAAAACTCCCCAGTTTGGGTTTCGGGGAGACACTGATTTTGAAAAAGCCCTGGTGTTCTCCTTACATGAATGGGACTCTTCCTACTGCTAAAACATGTCTGTCACATCCAGAGGATGGTATACCGTCTGATCGGGAAGAGTTTGGAAAAGGCATCTCATCTCCTCATCTCCTGGTGCTCGGGTTCACCCCTCCAGCGTCTTTACTAACAGTCTCCCCACTTGGAGATGTCAACACTGTCAACATCCTGTTGCGTACAGTTTGGAATTTGTCCAGAGGATGAAGCGGAAGGATGAGGAACAATGAGAGACAAGTCCTAGGTGTTCAGACAGGCACATGTCACTCTAATTTCCAATCAGGAAGATGAAATGACCAAAGGCTAGGGTTGCCCATGGAAACAGTATAGGGCTTGAGGAAATCCCACTGCTTTGTGGCCAGTTCCCATAAACACAAGTTGAACAATGGAACTCAGGGGCAGTAAAATTCACGAAACTGCAGAGTTGAAAATATCTATCACTGAAAAATGTCTTGAGGAAAGTCAGAGAAAAGGATTGGCAAGCAAGGGAGAATGGCAGGAAAGGGATTTGAGGAGGTAGAAAGGACTCGCCATTAAGCACAAGAAAAGGGGCTGAACATTGCCGACATTGCAGTTGGCCAAAAAGGCTGTATGCGTTTTTTTCTGTATATATTCAAGAAAAGGGCATACACTTTTTTAGCCAACCAAACAGGTGGGCACTGGAAATCAATACTACAAAAGATATCACTTCGCATCAGTCAGAAGAGCCATCCTCATAAAGTGTAAACGCCAGAAATGCAGGACAGGACAAGGAGAAGAGGGAGCCCTGTGAGGCTTATAGTGGAAATGTATATTGCCAACGGCCATTCTGGAGAAGTGTATTGTGTTTACTAAAGCATCTAAAAAATGAGCTACAGAGCATAGGGCACTTGCACTCATGGGCGTATATCTTGGGAAAAACAAAAATCGAGAGGACACAGGCACCCCAATGTTTACTGCCTCTCTGTTTAAAAGATCCTCGACTAGGATATAACTTAAATGTCTCTGGAGGGAAAAAATGGATAGAGATGTGGTACTTATGTAGAGTGGAATATTACTCAGCCTGGAAATCAATGAAATATGGCCAGTTGTAACAACTCCGGAGGAGTTACGTATGATCATTCTAAGTGACATAAATATGTAGAAAACACGCGTAAGGCTGCTAAACGGGAAAGGTGGGGAGGGGTGAGGCATCATCCAGGAGGTTGAAATTAGCAAAGATACCATTCCAAATACCAAACTGATAATCAACAAGGCCTACACGGTAGCTAAAAGAACTGCACTCAGCACACTCAAGTCACCGGAAAAGAATATCTATGACTGGTAAGAATCTGAAAAAGAAATTATTGATGTCTCTCTGTACGTGAATCAAGTGGATGTACAGCAGCAAGAAACAGAGCTTTGAAAATCAGCTGTAAACAACATAGTAATAAATTGAAAAAAATAAACGACAGAGAGACAGAGAAAACCTCTTACAACTTTTCCTCAGGGACGGTGATGCAACATGGATTGAACACATCTAGACCCACAGCAGGATGAGACATAAGGCTGGAAACTGTTCGCGCTAAGAGAAATGTGAGGTTGGGTGAGGAAATGCACACCCTTTAAAGTAATACTACCTGGTACCCATTCAATGGGTCCCAAATCTGCAGGTTCAAGGAATCTTCCTACAGCTAAAACATGCATGGAAAACCCAGAGGACTGTACACCATGTGATCGGGAGATGTGTCTAAAATGCACCTCATTTATCCTCTCCTGGTGCTCCTGTTCATCATTCCAGCCACGTTACTTAGAATCTCCCCACTTAGAGAATCAGCACATTTAAACTTCTGTTTCACACATTTTGCAAATTGTGAGGAGGATGAACGGGAACAGGGGGAACCAATGAGAGAATAGTTGTAGGGGTTTGGACGGGCACATGTCACTCTAATTTCCCATTAAGAATAAGAATTAAAAAAAGGCTCAGCCCGCCTCGCCCGAGCCAAAATAGGACCTGAAGCAATCCTGCGGTTTTGAGGCCAGCTCACAAAAGAGCAACTTAAAAAATGGAGCTCAGGGTCACTGCAATTCACAAACCTGCAGAGTTATAAATGAAAACTAACGTCCAAAAATATGTTGAGGTAAGGCAAAGAAGAGGATCTGAATGCAAGACAGAATTGCAAGAAACAGATTTCAAGAGATAGATTGGACTCGCCTTTAAAGCACATGAAAAGCGGCAGAATTTCGACAATGATGCAGTTGGCCCAAAAGGGAGTATGCGTTATTTCCTGAATATATCCAGGAAAAAACGCATACGCATTTTATGGGCAACCAAGCAAGCAAGCAATGCAAATGTGCACAACAAAGAAGTCTCATTTCCCACCGGTCAAAAGGGCCATCCGAAAAAATTGTAAAAACCAGAAATGCAGGACAGGCCATGGAGAACAGGGAGCCTTTATACGCTGATGGACAGTGTGTGAACTGCCGAGAGCCACTCTGGAGAAGTGTATGGTGGTTCCTAAATCATCTAAAAAACAGAGCGACAGAGCATAGGGCACTTCCAATCACGGGAGTATATCTAGGGAAGTCTAAAAATCAACAAGACACAAGCACACCACAGTTTAGGGCTACTCTGTTTACAAGAACCTCAACTTCAGTACACCTTAAATATCCCAGGAAAGAGAACAATGGATAAAGAAAATGTGGTACTTATGTACAATGGAATATCTCTTCACCATGAAATCAATGTAATAAGGCTAGTAGAAGGATAAAGAGTGGATTGAGGTCCGATAATACTACTTGAAATAAGTCAAACAGAAAAAGAAACATATCATAAGATATCACTTATAGAGGGAGGATAAATATGGCTGCACAAAAAATGAATGACAAAACAGAACAGTGTCTCACATTTAGAAAACACACTTATGTCAGCTTAAGGGGAAAGGAGAGGTGGGGTGATGCATAAAACCAGAGTTTGAAATTAGCACAGATACCGTTCAATAAACCAAATAGGTATCAGACAAGATCTACACCTCGCTCAATGAACTGGCCTCAACACACCCTATACACCACAGAGAAATATATCTGAGTAATAAGAATCTTAAAACCCATGTATTGATATATCTCCATAAGGGAATCAAGTGTGCGCAGAGCGGCACAAACACAGCAGTGAAAATGAGCTAAACCCCATTATAGAAATAAATTTTAAAACCAAAACACAGAAACAATGAAAGAGAGAAAAATTCTTACAAAATTCGCTCAGGGGCTGTGATGCAACCTGGAATGACCACATATAAACCCACAGCTGGATAAGACATAAGGCTGGACACTTGGGGCTGAAAGGATTGGTGAGCTTTGGTGAGCAACTGCCGAAAGTTTAATGCAATACTTCATGCTACTTATTCCAAGGGTCCCAACACTCCAAGTTGAAGGCAATCTTCCTACAGCTAAACCATGCATGGGAAATCCAGCAGATGGTATACCATATGATCGGGAAAGGTTTCTAAAATGCACCTCATTTTCCTCTCCTGGGGCTCCGGATCAACATTCCACCCA
This sequence comes from Leucopleurus acutus, assembly GCF_964270905.1. NCBI lineage: Eukaryota > Metazoa > Chordata > Mammalia > Artiodactyla > Delphinidae > Leucopleurus > Leucopleurus acutus. Next base: position 1,164,655 of record NW_028139202.1, read on the forward strand.
TTTTACTAACAACATCTCCACATGGAGAGTCAATGCCTTTAAGTTCCGGTATCGCACAGTCTGCAGTTAGTGCGGAGGATGAATGGGAATAGGGGGAACCAGTGAGAAAATAGCTGTAGCGGTTTCAATGGGCACATGTCACTCTAATTTCACATCAGGAAGAAGAATTAACCAAAGGCAGAGCAAGGCGCCCCAGAAGAAGATTAGGGCCTGAAGAAATCCTGTGGATATGAGGCAAGATCACAAAAATAAGAGCTGAAAAATGGAGCTAAGGGCCACTGCAATTCAAAAACCTGCAGAGTTATAAAGGCCAACTATTTTTCAAAAGTATATTGAGGTAAGGCTATGAAGAGGAACTGAGAGCAAGGCAGAACTGCAAGAAACCGAATTCAGGAGGTAGACTGGAATTGCACTGAAAACATAGGAAAAGACTCAGAACGTCGACAATGATGCACTTGGCCAAAAAGGGCGTATGCGTTCTTTCCTGAATATATTCAGGAAGAAACGCATACGCACTTTCTGG